>NC_048289.1:13093738-13412738 GCF_009762535.1 Notolabrus celidotus
GAATGTTCTTTATAATTAAAGAGTTAAAGCTTCTTTTGGGGTGAAATTAACATTGAGGTCTCTTTATAGCCTAAAAATGCCATCGTGAAGAGTGGCATTATCTATGCAGTTATGTTTAATGTCTGAAACCACTGGTGGGGGATAAGGTGTCAGGTCAAGTGATTTACTGTGCAGCTGATACAGCCTCTTTTCACATGTTCAGCTACCACTGAAAATGCTCCTCTTGTCTTTTGTCGGCTTTTTGGCATGACAAGACTCATCTGCTCAGCAGACCTCAGTGCTCTGGAGGGGGCGTAGATGTTTATGAGATCAGCGATGTGCTGAGGTGCCAGGCCATTTAGTGACTTAAAAACAAACATTAAATCTTAAAATTAATTCTAAAATGGACAGGGAGTCAGTGGAGGGAGGCGAGAACAGGGCTGATATGCTCAAGTTTGCCGGTTCCTGTTAAAAGGCGAGCAGCCACGTTTTCGACTACCTGTAAGCGAGCGAGGGAGGCCTGGTTAATGCCAGTGTAAAGTGCATTGCAGTAGTCCAAACGGGTAAAGATAAAAGAATGGATCAAGCACTCAAAATCATTAAAAGATACAACAGATCTAATTTTGGATAAAATCCTCAGATGATAAAAGCTGGTTTTAACTACTGAGTTTATATGTTTATCAAGTTTAAAATCTCTGTCCATTTTGACGCCAAGGTTTGTGACTATGGGTTTTGCATAAGTCTGCTGGGAACCCAGGTCTATAGGAGAGACACCACTGGCTCGACTGGGTCCAAACACCATGACCTCAGTTTTATCTTCATTTAAGTTTAAAAAGTTAAAAGCCATCCATGCCTTGATATCCTTCAGGCAATCTAGTAGGGGTATCAGGGAGCTCTATTGCAACTCTCTTCTGTTTGGCCTTCCACACAAAACCCTCCATAAACTACAACTGGTTCAAAATTCAGCCAACCATATCATCACACATACCGCCTCCATCCACCACATCACACCCATCCTACAACAGCTCCACTTGCTCCCCATCACAGACCGGATCAACTACAAAATACTTCTCCTCATCTTCAAATCCATACACAACTTCGCCCCTCCACATCTCTCTGACCTCCTCCATACTGCCACACCAGTTAATGAGTGTATGAATCAATTTCACAATAAATTAAGGTGTACAACTTTGTCAAACTAATCCCTACAGGTTTAAAGTAATTTAATTGCACAATAGTTTGGAATTCACATCAA
Source organism: Notolabrus celidotus (assembly GCF_009762535.1). Classification (NCBI taxonomy): domain Eukaryota; kingdom Metazoa; phylum Chordata; class Actinopteri; order Labriformes; family Labridae; genus Notolabrus; species Notolabrus celidotus. The sequence continues at coordinate 13,094,973 of NC_048289.1, forward strand.
AGGCTTAACACTTCCCATCAGCACAATGTGTGAGACACAAGCAGTTCATTTTTGTGTCAGCAGGGAGCTCTGTTTCTCTCATGACTGAGCGTCAATCGGACACAGCAACACTTTAAATCTTTTAATGAGGTTTGTATTGATCTCACATCTTTAATTTTCTATTAATAGACCTACATTTGAACACTGAATCACCACTTTCCTGCCACAACTTTTTACTTAGCTGTACTTCTGTTGGAAACCCAGAACAAGTGTCAAGTTTTAAAAGCTTACATGACAGTTTTCCTGGAAAGAGCCTCCAGCCCACTCAAGAAATTTCTGTCACACTTTTGTCTGTATCACTGTGGCTCTTGTGTAAGCCATTCTTTTGTTGAAGTGGATGTGGAGGAGTACTCACAGGTGTCCCCTTGGAAACAAAAGGTGTCTGGGGAGTCCAGTTGTCTTGGATGCAGTCTCACTTCAGTCAGCAAAGAGTCAGAGAGGACAACACCCAGCAGAGAGAGACACGATATCCTCACTTCCACCTCAGGTAAATACAACGGACAGAATTCATCAAAAATGTTGAAATCTGTCTTTGCATAACTTTGAGTTTGATTGTTAGTAGGATAGGGAGTTGTCTGAATAATAAGAGGCTTTTATAGAACAATGTTTGCTGCATACAAGTTGGAAGTTGCAAGTTGTGGAGTTAAAACACAAATGCATTAATGCTTCGACTGTTAGTATTTTGGAGAAACCCCCTTATCCACTTTGTTAAAAAAACTGATTTCATATACTGAACTTCCACATTTTGGAAACCAAGCTGAAATCTTTCACAAAAAAACAACAGGTCTGTTGTATTCACTGTTCGATGATTGCAAGTATCTTGATTTACATTTGCAGGTGAACCAGTGGATGACCAGCATGGTCGGCCTAGCAGCTCTCTGCCTGCTGTTGGTGTTTACCCTCAGCAGCTCCCAGAGCACCCTGCAGTCTAAGCAGGAGATCAACAGGCATCAGGGCCCAGCAGCACCTCCACCACAAATACGGGACCTGCTCAGCAAAGAAGAAACCACTCATTTAAATACAAAGCGGACATGTGAGTCTAGTTCAAAGACATTATGTCAGCTGAACGGCAAACATTCATCCTCATTTTGATCTTAACTTCTCTTAAAATCTCTGACTCTTTGTTGTGTGTGCCGCCACAGACGCCCATGCTGACAAAGATAATGCCAAAGTTGGTCTGTTCATCGCTGCAGCCATTGGCACTTTTGCTTTAATGGCTGCTGTGTACTGTATCTACAACAAGTTCTACACCAAACAGCAGTACCTACACACTCAGCTCGAAGATGACTCAGGTAATTTCAGAGATTTTTATATATATATACATTAAGCCCTTGCACTTAAGTTTGAGCTCATACAACTGAATCAGAAACCAATACGAGCAAGGATTTTATCTATTAATACATTTTTATCTCATCTACTAAACTACAAAGTGGCACAAGAACAAAGAAAATTGTCAGTTTAAAGCTTTGAAACTTCTTCAACAGAGTGACAAAATGAGGCTTTAGACAGAAATAGTATGTGTCCTCACATCTCAGACACAAAAATAGATTTTCCTCCAGAGGGGAACACTAGTATTATCAACATTTCATCTTTTTCCCACTCTTCTGTGGCATTAGTTGTTCAGAAATATCTCATACCAGCTTGTTTATTGAACATGAGCATGCCATGTAGTGTTTTCATCCTTGCACTTCTCGCTTCTGCCATTTGGAGGCACTAATAAATATTGTTGCATGGTGCTCCTTGAGGATTAAAAATTCAACGGCCAACACTAAATGTGGAATAAAGCCACAGAAATGTTACTAACGAAATTGTATCAGCTTATATCTAATACAAAAGAAATATCTAAACATTTCTCACAAAAAGTCTCCTTTGTGTTTTTCTTTGTGTTCAGATTTAACCACAGACCCCATGGATCCTCCCGCTGTGTTTTTCCACGCCTCTGCTGCCTCCAGTGCGGCAGATATGCGGCGAGCTGGCTATGGCTCGCTCTCTGACACTCCCTCCGTCATCTCTGTGCCACCCAGCCTGTCTCCTCCCCCCTCTGCCATGCCCTTCCCTCCCCTCTTCCTCTCCTCCCACTCTTTGAGAACTATTTCAGCCAAGGATCTGGAGAGGAGCTGCATCTGATACTGAAGGTTAAGTAGTTCTTATACGGACGTAGAGATTTTATTCCAATAAAAATAGACTCAAAAGTTTTAGTATTTTCAGGCCAACTTTACTGACAAATTGTACATGTTTTATTATCAGCAGAGGAAAGGGTACACTATTTGTAGAAAGAATGCATTGGATTGTACTTTCATTGAAACAAAGCCATGTTCTGCAGCATAGGTATCAAATACACCGGGTGCAACTGCAAAACCTGTCTAATCACCACATAAGCATGTCAGTCAATTCCCTCTGACACCATAATTCTGAATGTTGTTAAAACATCATATCTAAACTGAATCTATATTTCTGGGCTCCAGGTTTGCAGATTCTATGAACATAATGTATTCTGAAATGTTGGTTCTCTTAAGATAAGATAACATAAGATAAGAAACTCCTTTATTATTTCACCTCTTTTTAATTGATCAGCTATTGAAAACCCCAGACATGCTGAAATCTTTGTTTAATATGAATAAAGGATTAACCATTATATTAGAACAATAGCAAGAGGGCTAATGTTAGCTTTCAACCGCAGCGGTCAGCAATCTGAGTGTTAGCTGTTATCACGAGGAAGCTGTAGAGTTACAGATTATTGCCTTTTAATAATCACAATTTGTCAAGTCTATGGTCTCTGTCAGCTACTAATTTTTTTTGATAAATGGGAGCTACTCCTGTGTATAGAGATTTGTGGATAAAAAGGCCAACAAGCTCTATGACGCTGGGTGTGTTAAACATGTGAGTCGCATAAGGTGAAAACATCCGTGGACAACTACACAGGCCACCTGAAAGCTTGTCTAACTAAGGGTGTGTGGATCTATTTCAATGGGTTGGGCCATAGACTGTATAAAATATGGACGTAGTATCCATGACATCACCCATCTGCTTCTGAAGAGTTGTTTTGAGGCCAATCATCAGCGGCAGCCATATTGCTGCTGTTGAGCGACTGTGACGTAAAGAGGCGGGCTTTGAGCCTCCTAGCCAACAGCTACAGTGTCCCCGCAGGCAGCTTTGCCTCTCATTGGAAGACTCGTAATCTAAATATCTTCGAAATTGCCATGTCAGAAAAAAATTCACACCCCCGTACAGTGTGTGCCGATCAGAAATGATCTATCCAGACTACACTCGTCTTTTGTACCAGGCTGTAAACACGTTTATTTCTGCTGTAAAGATAGTCTTTTTTGAATTGGTGTGTACATGGTTTCTGGTACTTCCGGAGCCAACCTCAAGCAGATCCTCAATGAACTGCAGTTTTTAACACTTCTGCATTGGCCTCATATTTGTAGACTGGAGGTTGCCGCTTGGTTTGGGCCTCATTTTTTATAAATGAATCACCTGATGTAGACCGTCACATTGAAACATTGTTATCATTTAAGTTATCATGCCATTGATGGAGGGTGCAGGCCTGTCCTCTTTTAATTGATAGTGTTTTTAGGTTGCTATGCACCTAAAAGTGATGTATGTATAACCACTTTCCTTTGAAGTATTTGGTTATAGATTCTGGACATATGTCCACGACTGTTCATTATCCATCGTCTTCCAGTTGCTTTTCAACATGGGGATGGTGAAATGAAGGAAATTTGCCAGACTGTCTATGTTTATACGGATATCTAAACCTGTGACAGCAGTACAAACATTGAAATAGCATTTAAGTACCCTAACTTAAGCATAAGGTCAGAGAAATATAGCTGTGATCTGAATCAAAGACCCTTTATAAGGAGTGGATGTCATCACAGTGATGTCAGACTGCTCTGTGTGTGACAGTTTTGAAAATTCAATGTTGGCCGTTTTAGCTGAATGACAGGTTGGGTACACATTCTCATCCTATCCTACACGTTTTCAGTCGGTGGGGTCGCCCCCTGCTGGTCAGTTAAAATAACACAGGTTTAAAGCCCCTCTGCATTGACTTCACTTTTGCTACAAGAGGCCATGTCCACTTCTTCTCCATAGTTGTGGTGTGACTGTAGTACATTTTTGACCATGAACTCTCTTGCCTGTTTCCTGTTCACTGCTGATAACTATCACTTAATCTTCACTGAAGCTTAGACTGTGCTTCACAACCATATGTAAGAACAGTAACTGCTGTGCTGTATTTTTAACTGTTACCCGGTACTGTATCTAACACTACTCATCTTTTTCAAAGTCAACCATTATGAAACCAGAAAAAAATAAACTCTGTAAAGGGGAAAATGTGTTCTTACTCATTTTTTTTTTTACCTTTCTTGCTCAATAATTCGTCTTACTTCTTTTCTCCTTAAAAAGTAAACCAGCATGCACAATATTAGGACCCTATCCTAATAGAGGTAAATTAAAATCTGGTATCATTTCTTTTAATTTACACTCCTGTTTCTGTGATATGTCAGAATGTCTGAAGTGAAAGAAAGTCTTTCTTTGTTTATATGGTTCAACTGATGTAACTGCAAGTCTTTCACAGCCATCACAAGGTCATTTATGTGGGAAATGTCATAAACTCCATTTTCAGATCTTTTTTAGCTTGCATGATCCAATCTTTTAGAAGTCACATGTCCAAAATAACCGTCTCAGATTCCAGGTTTTGCGCAAGATCTGCACCCACATGTAAGGGGGTGCGGTGATGATGCGTAATGGCTGCTCCGTCACTGTTGGGTTGACGCACAGAGCGCGACGCTCAGCACAGCAAGAAACAAACAAAAAAATTGAACTTGTTTTGTCCATGAAACCGTTTTTATTAAAACTTTTTATTTTTTAATTTATCTTATATTTAAAATGTAGCAACAGTTCATCTATGGTCCTTCTGTAAAAAAGAAAAGTAAAATCTTGCCATAAACTGTCATATATCAGCAAGGGTTATTGCATGGTCCTGGGACCAGCCCGCCCCTCCCGTCCAACAAATACCTGGGATCTCTGTTAATATGCTTCGATCGGACAGTGTTTACTCTCTCCATTCAAGGATTGTGCGCTCCAAGAATAGCCGTCAGCGCTTAAAACGCCGGGCTGCGGGGAAGGAAGTGACATGCTACCTTCCACTCACTACACACACTTGGGGAGATTAGCGCGCGGGCAGCAGTAATCTGGTTTCAGGACCACGGCCAGAGACACCGTTTGGCCACGAATCCTGTCGAAAGTTGCCTCCTGTGCGGTGTGAACATTTGAGGACACCAAAGAGTGAAAAGAAGTTCATTAGGACGTTCAGGACTCAGGTGAAGTGGATCTGAAAATGTTAGATCGGTTGGTTTTATTCAATGAGCCTAATTAATCTCTGGACTGTCAGGGTTGCTGGTTCCGCCGCACAGGTAACTGCGCGTTTAGGAGTTTGATGATCAACTGAAATCAAGTTTTTTTCTAATATATATATGCATGTGTGAGTGAGAAACACGAGGCGGAGGGAGTAAAGCAGAAGGCTGTGCGCTCAATCGGGAGCGCGCAAAGACTGCACATTGGTCGGATCCTGGACTCGTGAGGATGGAGATCCGGCCGGACAGGTTTAAGGCCGTGGCAGCCAAGACTCTTGGGAAAATATACGGGTACGTAAGAACTCTCTGGGACAAATTACAAACAAGAAAATGCTAAAAAGCAATAACAACTGCAGGCGTTCACATGTTAAAAATAAACTCCACCCTTTACACTTAATTTAGGCTACAGGAGAACAGTCTATGGTTAATGAGAAACGATTCTGATTTGAATATTTGTCTTAAAAGAGAAATAAACTGCTCATTTAAAGATCAAGCAGTCCAGAGGCCTGGATTTGTGTGGGCTTGGATCACCTGGCACCACATCTGTCCCTCTATAGGCTGCTAAATCTGTCACTTTACAGACTGTTACATACATTGTTATCCTTTTATAAGCGCTGCAGACATGCAAAAGATCATATTTGTGTATCTGAGCCCAAAATGATCTGAAACCCTTAATCTATTTCAACGATAAGTGCATCTTAGGAACAACTAAACATATTTGTGTTTCATTTCAGGCTAAAACTGTTCCATCGGTGTAAAATGAGGCGCTGGATCAATAGCTGGATTCAATTCTGTCATGATTTTCTGCTGTGCTGTCACATTGTCAAATTACTAAATCACTGTCACATTTTGGTGCGTCTTCCTCTTAACGAAAAAAATGAAACAGTATGTTTCAGTTTTAAACCATACCACAAGCATGTTCGATGAGGTTTCATATTTAATCTGCAATCTCACACAGAGTAACGGTATGATATGTAAAACAGACCTATGAGTGCGCTCTCTGCCACACCTGTCACTGTGCAGTGAGCTTAAGAAGACTTTGAGTAACCCTGATTCTAGGAAAGGCTCCAACTTTCCAAAACGAGAAATGTCTCTTGGAGTGTGGGTTGGAAATGAGCAGAATGACAGATTTATCACGTGGACTTTTGGTTAGAAACGTGCGTAAATTGACAAGGAACGTGCGTAAAAGATTCAGAAGTGTTTCCAGTCTTCAGAAATTCCACAGCCCTAAAACATATCCTCGGTTAGCTGCATAAGACTGCGTGACACACCCTCCCTGCAGAGAGCAGGTGTGGGAGCCAGTCAGGAGTCTGGTATTGATGGACTCCCCTTTCTTTCTCTCTCGGGATTTGATGTAGCGTCTAAACACTTAAATCCTCTCCACAAATAGCCTCTCCTCGTCCAAGCTGTCGGCCCACGTAAATCCCTGCAGGCCGTACACCTTGGTCACCTCTCCCTCTCTCTCTCCCCCACCCACTTAAGTAGCCCGATAGCTCGTCATCGGACCCCCCTCCTTCCTCATCTCACAGCCAGCCTGGATTAGGCCACTCGACCTACGACAGAGCCCACAGCAGCCTATAAGCTCCCATTTCCGCAGAGCGCACGTGCCCCCAGGTGCTCCCTTGGTACCTTGCTGCCGTGCGTAACGCGCAGCAGTCCGTTCCTCAGTCCCTGGTCTCTGCACGCAACATTCTCAAAGAGGGGACAGCACACATAACTGATAGCTTACTGGTAATGGCCAAGTTTAAAATTTAATTACACAGTTTTTTCCCCCGTTTTTTTCCGGGTTTTGAACTTTATTCGTTTGAAGGTCAAAACATAGTTTTATATACAACAATATACAATTGCGTTGGTTCTCTCATTCTAATAAAAAATCCACTCTAGGCCAGAATCAATTTAATTCAATTCAAATCTAGTAGACAGAAATTGGGAAAACAAAATCAATATTTCATTGAGGTGGAACCCAAACGCTGATTTCTGCCATTTAGTTGCCCACATTTGACTGCATGTGGCAGTGCTTTTTATTTGTTTTATAGTTTATTATTCTGGCAGTTCTCTATTAATCATTGCCTTTGTGACATAAAAGAAGCATTATTTGATGGAGGTAGAACCCAAACACATTATGCTTGCAACTAACAGTATTTTTTATAGTTGATTAATCTGGCAATAACTTCCATCTATTGATCTATTTTTTAAAGACAGAAGACCCAAACAGTCTCCTGTCATTGAACTGTCAGTATTAGGAGTGCAGCTAACAGTCAAGTTCATTTGTTGATTGATCTTGCAATGACTTTCTCTGTTAACCATTGCCTTTGTGGCAGAACAGAAGCATTTCTTCACAGAAAAGGGACCCAAACACAGCCTTATGTTATTCAACTGCACAAAAAGGGACTGCAAATGACAGCCATGTTCATAATAAATCAATATGCCAATAACTTTTGTCAGTAATCAAATCTGTTTTGACTAAACTAAAGCATTATTTCACAAAGGTAGAACCTAAAGACAGTATCCTGTTATGAAACTACTGACATAAAGACTGCAACTATCAGATTGTTCATTTTCATCACTGATTATTTAGGCAGTAACTTCCTCTATTCTGTTACCTTTGTGACAAAACAGAAGCAATATTTCATAGAGGTAGAACCCAAACACAGTATCCTTTTATTCAACTTCTCCCATAAGGACTGCAGTAGTCCTGTTATTAGTTTTCATCACTGATTTGTCAGGCAACTATTTTAATTTATCGCATTAAACACTTCTTTTTTGGACAAAGCAGAAGCATTATTTCATGGAGATAGAACCCAAACACAGTATATCATTATTGCCTACTTAAATAAGGACTGCAAGTAATGGTCAGATTAAACTGTTTCATCATTGATTTTTCTGGCAATTACTTTGGTTCATAACATTAATCACTGCTTTTTTAACAAAACAGAATCATAATTTCATGGAGATAGAACCCAAACACAGTCTACTTTCATTCAGCTGTCCATGTAAGGAGTATAACTAAGTCTTTTCCAAGGTTGATTATCACGAAATAACTTTCTCCAATGATCATTGCCTTACTGACAAAACAGAAGCATTTTTTCATGGAAGTATCTCAGTATCCTGTTATCCAACTATCACATAAGGACTTTAACTTACTGCTAGATTCATTGTTTTTTGCCATTAATTTATCTGGAAATTACTTTATTAATTATGTTAATCATTGCTTTTGTAACCCAATATGTTATACTTGAAATGGAAATAGAACTCAAACACAGTATCCAATTATTCAATTGTCTTTGAGTACTGCAACCAACAGTCATTTTTATAGTCATTTAATCTTAGCTTTTTTTGATGCCCCTTCCACTGTCCCTAAAATCCCAAGTAATATCACTGAATTTGAAGAGAAAATTAAACAAAGATATAATAAATGAGACAATTGATAATCAAAGTAGAGGCATATCCAATGACTATATGACATGGATTTGTCATCTAATTGTTACATGTCTTGTCTATAAATAGGTATCTATGAATACATTCTGTGCAAGTCTTTTCTGTGGGCATGCATCTTATTAATACATCTTTATACTGGATTAATAACCTTTAGGATAACGGTTCTGACATATAGACAGTTTTCTTTAAATATCCAGCATGTTTTGTTAATTTATATGAAATAAGTTTGCTTATGTAAAATTATTTTGTATGAATACAGTGCTTGTAACCTTTTGTCTTGTTAGACTTATTTTAGTTGGTCTTTTATTAAGGTGTCAAGGAGAATATGCAGTGGCTGCTTGACTCTAGAATAAAATCAACGATCCCAGATGGTTAACTCAACTCAGACCCAAGGTTCTGAACCGTCCTGACATTTGCCCTTGATGTATGAATTAAGAGATTAACTTGGACAGAGAGCTGAAAGTACTCAAGAGAGAGCAGGTCTTACATGTCATCAAGATTAAGATTTTGCTTTTCTTATTAATTTAAACTGGTCCACAGACATGTAAGAACCTCTTCTGATGGTTCGTTGAGTGCAACAAAGCGTAGGTCAGGAAGCTTGTGAGGATTACAACTCATCATCTTAACTCAGGGTCACTCATGAAAAGTCACTGCAACAGACATTCTTTTTGAGAAAAATGTCTAAGTATCTCAACTATCATATCCAGTAAATTGTGCTAATTTAAAGTCATAGAAAATACACCTCCACTAAAGGATGAGAAAATAAATTTCGGTTGAAGAAGAAAATGTTGTGGACTGTTTTAGACAATGTGTGAGTCAGGGGAGTTGACAATAAAAGGACATTTTAAAGATGAAGAGGAGACAGGAAGAATGAAGAGAGACCCGCTCAGACAAAAATAGTCCAAGAGAGCCAGAACTATTAATAATTCAAAAGGGAGAATCATTAATACTTGATCAGAGTCAGAGACTGTTAGAGCCCCTGCTTACAGTAACTAATAGAGTGTGTATGTTTCATTATTGTGTAGCCTTTATTTGACAGTTTGCTAACTGCTTAGAGGAGCTTTGAGGTTGAAGTTCAGTCCAAGTCTTTTTGATCACTTAATATGTTTGTTTCTATTTTATTATCGAGTCTCCACAAGAAGAACGTCTTGTGATTCTGGAGAGCAGCCATGATGGTTGTAAAAATATCTTCCTCGGGTGCTTTTCCGTCTCGTGCATATCTGAAATGTGACTATCCTTTCTTCTTGGTGATCTGATAACATTCTCGTTATGGGTGCGGTTTGTACATGGAGAAACTCAGTCTCATACAGCTTTACAGAATAAACGGGAATTCGTTGGCAAGGTTTGCTTTGTACTTTACCTTAGTGGGATGGCCAAATTAAGTGAGTGCTTGTATCCTCACTGATATGTTCCTTTCTTTGACTCCCCTTTTGGGAAAACACCAAAGTTTTGTGCTAGCAAAGCGTTTTGGGTGTTTTTGTTGACCCCACAATTTACTGTGGGAAGGCTCTGTACTTCAACCATCTAACAAGGAATAAAACCCCCACAAAATCTAACAATTAATGAGGCAAATAAGGTATTTGATATTTTAAAAAACTGTTGTTAGAACAGAGTTTGCCAACATCTCTTAAAATCTCTTCACCTCTTCTACCTCACCACAGTTACATCTGAGATTTATTAGTCTAGATGTGGATAGGGGTATTTCAATAAGTTGTCACAATGCTTGGCACACATAATACCTCTTATTGCTGGCTCTGACTGGTCAAAGTCCATACATGAAAACATAAGCTATGAATGACTCTTAGTGTTGGTCTTAAAGGTTTAGATCAGCCTTTTTTTAAAATGCCACATTGTACATTTTGTTCATTGTATGCAAGCAGTTCTGTTGTATTTTTTTCATCATAATGCGGTTTTCTGTGGTGTCAGGGTCAGGGGTGTGTCCAGGCCTTTTTTTGACGTGGGTGGCCCAATTGGGACTCTGACATAGGCAGGGTGGCCAGGGTATGTGTGCATATGCGCAGGCATTTACCCCTTCTGTCATCACTATCTATTTTTAAGAACTATCATTTATGGATCACACAAATGTTACAGTCCTAAGTGTGATTTTTGTTTACTTAAAAGCAAACAAACAACAGTGGTTATACATAAATCTTCTAACCTTAATTCTTCAAGGACTTAAAAAGGGATGTTTGCCCAAAGTCACATTTGATTGCACTAACAAAAGAAAATGTGCTACTATTAAACACAAATAAAATCCCTGTCAGCCTATTAACACATCCCTAAACTGTCAGTTTTAAGGTAAGTCCCACACTGGCCACCTCTCTGGATGGGGATCTTTGATCGGGGATCTGCAGCTTTGGCTTGCATTGTAATTGGTAGATTGATTAACCATAACACCCCGACTCCTACCCACATAACATTGTTCAGTTGGCCACTAGGGAGCTGTTGCATATTTTTCAGTTTCTATTGATCTAAGCCCACCAGTGTGATACACAGTATCCTATATATAATGCTGTTCGGCTCAAGTCAAGACAAGTAGAACCATAATATATATATATATACATATATATATATATATATATATATATATATATATATATAACAGTGGTTCATCTCTAAACAAGAGTCCCTTTTTTTCTTTATCTCCTTCTGTTCTGTACAAGTGTCTGTCTAATAAGTTAGTCTGTCAAACACACCCCATCCCCCACTCCAGGCTGTATTTATACCCTGTAGTATATTTTGTGCTCCATGTATCTCTTGACTGTGGCTGTAAGTTACATTTACATGACAAAGGCATACATTTGCTTTGCTTTAAAATATAGAGACCTTGAATTGTCCAATGAAGACAGCAAACATAAAAAGACTTCCTGTGCTCCATCTTCAGCACCTGCAGTGCTGGAGTCTGATCTGAGAACTCAGCATTGCACATGTCATGTTTAATAGATGATGTGCTGCATTTAGATACATATTTGATGTGTGTTAGACTGGAGGCTGGCAGAGGTCATAGTTTCTCAGGGTTTCTCAGCAGGCGATGTGAACATAGATTCAACACAGCGGAAAAAAAAGAAGAATTAGCCTTCTGTGCTTCTTTAAACCAGTTTCTCTTTTACTCACTGTTTCTTCACTGCTGGGCCATTCTGTTACATGATGAATGTCTGCAATGGAAAAATACCAAATATATTAACACCTTGAGAAGACAGACTAAGACAAAGTTCTGTCAGTGAGCTCCAGTTGGTGTAGGATGACAGACGATTATGTTGACAGTCTTTTGTTAAGATGCTTATCAAACAAAGGCTGTATACAAAAGTGGACCTCGCCACCGTGACAGCACAGATTAGTGTGAAAACCCCGCTTTTGAAGCCTTGAATTGTGCTTTTCTGCTGCCGCAATCTTATTTGTTTTTGGAACCAGAAGTGACTATATTTGGAAAAAACAGGATACACATTAGTACGTCTCAATCATGGTTGACACATCACCATGGTAGCTTGTCAATCAAAGGTAGCCAAGCCCTTCAGCGTGACATGATTTATTGTCTGTTTTACTCTTAATAGTACCATCATTTACTAAATGAACATCTCTTGAAGAAAACTTGAAACTAGAAACTAAGACCATAAACTCATTGAGGAAATGTATGACTGAGCTAATAAATACACTGAAAGTAGGGTACTTTCCCACATGTGGTGTAAAACAGACTGGGTTAATCGATGGACGACATGACAGCTCAACAACAGTGAAGCCAAAACATTCGGTGCTCCCCTCACTGGCTGGCCACAGTATAGGTTAAGTCAGCCTCCTCCATGTTAACAGATGGGGCATCAAATAATCTATTACTGATACGTGGTTTCTGTCATCGTAATTAGATCTTATCATACTGATTGTGGCCCAAAGAGACACATTATGAAAATCATGCATAACCAATAATGCAATGACCAGGTATAGTAGAAGGCACAACAGAAACAGAGCAATTATAGTAAAAGACGAGGTGAGCATGATGAATCGTAGACCTGTCTAAAAAGATATGTTAACTGTTTTCTAAATGCCTTAACAAAATTGGCAGAATGTAAAGATAATCAAAGATAAAGGTAGAGTTCCATCACATAACAGCAAAGTTATGCCACGTCTGTAGGACAGTAGGTGCAGTGAGCTAGACGTCAGTGATTAAGCTGATGAGTATGGGTGAATGAGTTCTTTCAGGTATTCTGGCTGTGTAAAGCCTGGTTTATACTTCTGCATTGAATCGAGGTTGTGGCATATGCCATAGGTCTGCGTGGCTCTTTTCCAACACAGAAGCCTAGACAGATGTGCACCTCCTTCCAAATGTAGCTACGTGTTGAAATGACATGGATCACAACCCCGGTGATTGGTTGGCTGGGTGTTGTCGTATTTCTTGCACTTACATTTCCAGAATCACTGTACATCGGATGTACATTCTGTCTCCTCCGACGTCTCAGCCTTTTTCTTCTTTGTCATAATTGCTGTAGGATCAAGGGCAACATTTATCAGCTCCAATTTAACAACACTTCCTGAGTTGCTATAGGTCCCTTGGGACAAGCAAGCAGAAAACGTAGCGGGACCGGAAACAGCAGATCTGTCTAGCAAAGAAATCACACTGCCTATAAGCTTTTAGGCAGAGTATTGCAAAGCAACGTGGAAACAGCGAGTCCAGGCTTAAGGCTTTGAGAGTGGGGCTGATAATCTTCAACTGAATCTTATAGGCAATAGGGAGCCAGTGAAGAGATTTCAGTGCAGTAGTAATGTGAGACTGTTTGTGTGACCTAGCAAGTAATCTTGCTGCAGCGTTCTTATTGACATTTGGACGATTAAGAGCAAATGTAACAAACAGTACCACAAAAGTCACTGTGAAGTGTTGCTGTGGACTATACTCCGGGATCTTTGCTGTTTCATCAGCTAGTTGAATGGGTTTTGGTTCATGGAAGAGACAGGACATCAAGACTCTAGCTTCAAAAATGTCACCAACTCAGTATTTCAGCATCTATCTTAGGGGGTGTTTTGGGTTCACATGTGTGTGTGTTTTTTTTAAGGTGGAGATTTGTCATCCAATCTTTGTATCCGGTTAATGGTATAAAATATTCATACTTCATTTTGCAACCAGCAGAGTCTCCCCCTGCTGGCCACTAGAAAGAAATAGGTTAACTCACTTTGTGTTCTATTCTTAATACTCATTTGTAATTACTATTGGCTTCACTTTTGATAGCAGAGGCTCTGTCTACTTCTTACATACAGTCTGTGTTATCAAGCTAAGTCGTCAGTCTATAAGCCTATAAAACATTATCTGCTCTCACAGCGAAGGGTTGCTTGATGAGCAGCTAATTGTCTTTTAAGAAGATCCAAAAAATAGAAGTCTAAAGTAGCCTAAACATAAAATATCTTTATTTTGAAGAAACAATAAGACTGTAAGGGGTTTCTTTGAGCTTTCACTTGAAATGAATCAACAAATACTTGTTTGACTGAATCTATTTTTCTGGCATGAAGTTTTGGTGTCTATTTTCAAGGTTCTTTCTGTAGCAAGCTATCTTGATCTGAGAAAAGGTGCTATTCAGTACTGCTAATGGACATTTCAACTGTCTTACTATGGTACAGAGCCAACCCAGTGACTGACTGGGGTCCAGATAAAAACGGTTTACATATTTACATTTTCTCCTCACTCCCTTCGCCACAGAGCTCTTGAGAAGAAGCAGGAAAATGGAGAGACGATTGAGCTGTCTGCTGAGGGCCGGCCGGAGCTGGTGGAGGACAAGGAGCTGCCTGTTGTGGACTGCACATGTTTCGGCCTGCCCAGGCGCTACATTATTGCCATCCTCTCTGGCATTGGCTTCTGCATCTCCTTTGGTATCAGATGTAACTTGGGCGTGGCCATCGTCAGCATGGTGAACAGCCATACTGTCTACAGAGACAACAAGGAGGTCATAGTGGTGAGTAGCGTACCCTTCAGTAAAAAGGTCAACAACAACAACCAATCAATCGAAAACAAAATGTTTGTGTCTTGAGATTAATTATGTACAATATGTTTGTTGTGTGTGCGTCCATCAGAGAATATTTGAAGCCTTTGACAACACACGTACGTGCTCATTTCATGAAGAATTGATTTTTGGTAGTCTCAGTTTTGCTCTTAATTTCCAAAAAACGAAAAGCAAAATGCTAAGGTATACATGCATTTCATGAGTTGGGGTACACAATTTTCCTGTATCAAAGCTGAATCTATTAAGAAAAGATTTGCCAATTTCCCCTTTCGATTTAAATGTATATGTGATATTCTTTAATAATCTTGGTATAATCTTGAGAAAAGAAAGGCAGATTTCCCAAAAAGATTTTGGTTTCACTCAGATGATGGTTTTAGAGACCTCAAAAATTATCTTGGTTGTTTGTGGTGCCTCATTTCATTCCTCATCAACACTTCCTACACTGATCAATAACACGGAAGCAACTTATTTCCTCATTATTTAAACAGAAATTAAAATTTCAACTTACCAATGAGTCTTCAGGTAAGAATAAACTCAAAAAAGTCAAATTTGAGCAGATTTTTTTTTACATTGCTAAGCTCAAGTTCACAGAGTTTATGGGTACAACACTACCTTGGTTTGCTGAGTGTGGCTAGCATTAGCAGAGCTAGCACCACAGGCACTCAGTCCTCCCTGCAGGTTAATGTACTCATACCTGTGATTGTTGTGTATTTCTAGACTGTGTTGAGTTTACCAGTCACAGCCTACATACAAGTTTATCTCCATTTTCTAGATCAAAGTACTGTCAAACCACACCGTGCTACCGGATGCCTTCAGTCATCTGTGCTTGTTTACATCCGGATAGTGGCGCACTATAATATTAAGCATTTGCAAGTAAAAGGAGATACAGCTAGTGGCAGATGGGTACGCTACAGTTTAGACACAAACTGACCAGCACTTCAGGCCATTATAAAATCATTAATATTAATAGTATTAACATTAACCCACTTGTAGTTCTGGTGCTGACTAGCAAATGTGATGACGTTTAAACATTTCATTAACCAAACGCACATATCCCTTATCAAGAACGGGTAATTATAAAACTGACATTTCATCAGGTGCAATAGTTAACACAATCTAGGCTCTGCATGCAGAGAAGGTGCTCTTGATAGCTAATAAACATTATTCTTGAAATATAAGGGTTAAAAATTAGCACATTAATGAATAAATAAAACACAAAAAAACCCTTAAATTCTCAAGAAAACTGTTCTAAAAATGAATGTGTGCGTAGCTGTTCTTAGTCTCTGTGAGGAAGTCTGGTTTGTGTTGATTCTGGAGACCCCTGTGGATGTAGTACAACCGTACTTCCTCTTTGATGATCTTGCCTTGCACAAAAATCTCACCCATCCTTATTTCAAATGCCTTACTGTACATGCAACTCACAATGAACTTTTGATGTTAAACATGTTTTGACAGTGAGGTGCTGATAGCCTCATCTAACACCTACAGGGATGGGGTGACAGTAATTTAAAATTACTTGTTAAAAGTATCTCTCTGATGGACTTTTGCTTTTGTGGGCTGTAAAGAGGTATCAGTACTAATTTTTCTCTGTTTCATTACTGGCAAAAAAACTCCTTACAGGAGCTTTAATTTTCAGAATATTTTACTATGGGTGAAATATTCAACTACGGCTTGACTCAAGTTTTCCATGCAGATTGCCAATTTTCCTCACTTTGTGTCTCCCTTCCGTCTCAACAGAAAGCTCAGTTTGACTGGGATCCAGAAACTGTGGGAATGATCCACGGGTCCTTCTTCTGGGGATACATAGTAACTCAGATCCCTGGAGGGTTTATCTGTCAAAAGTTTGCAGCCAACAGGTTTGTGAAAAGACCACTTACAGTATGCAAAGGATAGTTGCACACTCTCTGTACATACTGATTTTTGATATTTCCTTTTCCAGAGTGTTTGGCTTTGCTATAGTGGCCACGTCTTGCCTGAATATGCTCATCCCTGCAGCAGCACGAATGCATTTTGGCTGCGTTATCATTGTCAGGGTGTTTCAAGGACTTGTGGAGGTGCTTGGCTCTTGTTTGTAGCTTTCTCTTAAACACATGCAAAAAACAACAAGGAATATTTCTATGTTTTATTTTTAACATTCACCAATATTATGTGATCTTTTCCCTATTCTTCAGGGAGTTTCTTATCCTGCCTGTCACGGTATTTGGGCAAAATGGGCTCCCCCACTTGAGAGAAGTCGCCTGGCTACGACAGCTTTTTGTGGTGAGTCATTGTCACAGAAGCTGGTTCTTTCAGTCTTCAAACAAAGGAAGTTTTTTTTAAACAAAATATGAGACATGTAATGCACAACTAGAGCTGAAGAGATCAGTTTATTCACCAGTTACATGTTATATAGAAAAATAATCAACATCTATTTTCATTATTGATTTAACATTGAATTTATTTCACATAAAATTGTTGAACCATTGTTGGTTCCAGCTTCTCAAAAATGAGGAGTTGCTGCTTTTCTGCTGTTGACAGTGATTAAAATATCTTTTGTACTGAGCTGTCAATCAAGACAAGAACATAAAAGACACAGTTTTTCGCTATTTTCTGACATGCTATAGACTTAACAGTTAAGTGACAAAAAAAGAGGGTGATAATTTATTAAATAACTGTGAGTTGCCACACAATGTCTCTCCTTTTTTAGGTTCTTATGCTGGTGCTGTGATTGCCATGCCTTTAGCTGGAATCCTGGTCCAGTACTCAGGGTGGTCATCAGTCTTTTACGTCTACGGTAAGATGCTCAAACCTTAAGGCTCAAGGGAATTAAAACCTATTTTTTTTTCAATTGGAATTAGGACTTGGACAATTACACATCAGAAATTTCTAAACATGATAACATTCCTATAGTAATGAGTTATTTTGTGACTACAGTTAGGACATAAAAATGCTATATTCAAAAGTTGTGTAGAAGCACTTGTCAATATGCAGAGTAGTATTCAGAGGCAAGAGGACAAGCTGGCACACTTTGGAAAAGTAAAAAAGGACTAAAATCAAAAAGGTCAGCACCATTAATGCGAAAAGAAGACAACAAATTTGCCCCCCATTATGCATGAGTTCAACATCAAATCTCAGTTCAGACCAACTCCAGTTATGCTACTTTTCAGCTTGTTCTTGTACGACCTTTAAATTCCAGTTTTCACACTTACATATGTTAACATCTTTTCTTTTCTCTACCCACCTTTCAGGAACTTTTGGGGTCATGTGGTACTGTTTCTGGTTCCTGGTGTCATACGAAAGTCCAGCAGCCCATCCCACCATCACTGAGGAGGAGAGGACATATATTGAGGAAAGCATTGGCGAATCAGCTCAACACACAGTAACGGTCAGTATGTGGAAATGTTTCGTCCAATGAAAAACACAATGTATAAATCTAACCTTACATCTAGACAAACTGGACCTTCCCACAGGAGAGGGCTGTGCTTTGTTCTCAGAAGAAAGAAATCATGGTCAACAGTTTACGAATCCTTGCCCAGAAATGGCAAACGGGCACAGACTATAAAATGAGCGCACTAGAATACACCAGTTGTGAAAACTGGGGCCCACACAGATATCAATGTTAAAAATAACAGTTCAACCAATAACTAATTCCTGTACCAATGTATGCCAATGTTAACTGATACATCGGATTATCCCTTGTGCACATGCATTTGTAAATGAGGGGTTCAGATTTACTCGAAGCTCTTTTTTCTCATCTGACACCATGGGTGCTCAGTACCTGAGGATCGAATAGATCCAAAAAACAGAGTAGAGAAAGTAAAGGGGAAGAGAGCAAGAAGGTTGCTAACCTGGTGGAGTTTAAAATTATTACTCATTTCACTAATGTTATACTAATGTGTTGAACTGAAGTACAATTAATAACTTAAAAAATATAAGCAACCAGGATATATTTAGTTTTTCTCATGAGAGTAAACTTCGGCTTATTTGGGCTTTTATTTGTTAAATAAAACTTGTGATTTACTCTATACATCATTTAACTGATGTACCTGGTTGTTATAAAAATAAACAATTACACTACAACTCAACATTTTTATGAATGACCCAAGTCAGACTCTTCAAAATTTAATGGCAAAATGGTTGAAGTGACACATCTGTGTGTTTCAGAAATTCAACACACCGTGGAGGGCCTTCTTTACATCCATGCCAGTGTACGCCATCATCGTGGCTAATTTCTGCAGAAGCTGGACCTTCTACTTGCTTCTCATCAGCCAGCCTGCATACTTCGAAGAAGTGTTTGGGTTTGAAATAAGCAAGGTAAAGTAACCAAATTAAGGAGTTATGTGCAATGTAATGCACAAGGAATAAATATATCAACAAGCTTAGTGGCACTAAACTATTTGGGGAAGGCAGGGCATTAGAAATTCTGTTTACTAACTGTATTGCAATAACCATTCACTCTAGTCTCAAATCTGTCATGAAAAAGAGCTTTCCTCCCCCTCTCATCTAGGTGGGTATAGTTTCTGCTCTTCCTCACCTCGTCATGACCATTATTGTGCCCATTGGTGGCCAGCTTGCCGACTACCTGCGCTCCAACCAAATCATGACCACCACTAACGTCAGGAAACTCATGAACTGCGGAGGTAAGAAAATCGCTGATAAAAGGCCTTTTACAGCCTTTTTCTGCACATCAAGGAGAGCTTTTCTTAGCAGCCTATTTTTAGTCAGAACACCTGGTTTGATCATATAAACCGGAAAAATAACACAGTAGCTCATTGGCTAATTCTATGGTGAACATAGGTGTTTAGTTAGCTGTAGTGAGAAAATATTTGCTGTATAAAAGGAAATGATGAGTCACCGTAAAGCAGATACGCTGCCTGTGTTGGCTATTTTTGAACTACAGAGAGAAATCGATAGCATTGAAATGGAGAAGCATACAGTGTACATATCACTTTGAGAGAAGCTGTCAGTGCTGGTGTAACAACAGCTCTGTCAATAGCATTTTATAAAAATGGATGAGCAGGGTGCAAAGAAAAGGTCTTTGGTTGGTTTAAGTGAACATCTTGTGCTGAGACTTAATGTTTTATATAATGTGAGTCATTCTTTGTTTGTTTCTTTACTATTTCACTTGTCTGTATCAGGCTTTGGGATGGAGGCAACCCTGCTGCTTGTGGTTGGCTTTTCCCACACAAAAGGTGTTGCCATTACATTCCTGGTCCTGGCGGTGGGATTTTCTGGCTTTGCAATTTCGGGTGAGATCATCTTCTATAACTTTATTAAAAAAAAAACACATCAGCACCCACACTGCTTTTTCTTTTTTTCTGAGAACGACAAATATAGAAGTAGACCTTCCAGTGCTTTTGAATATCCACTTCCTATAATTGATTTAGTCCTTGAATTGCATTATCCTTCCTTTTAAGGTTTTAATGTCAACCACCTGGACATCGCACCACGTTATGCCAGTATCCTCATGGGTATTTCCAACGGTGTGGGCACTTTGTCGGGCATGGTTTGCCCACTTATAGTTGGTGCCATGACGAAGCACAAGGTGAGAGCTTATAAATATGTTGCACTTTTTTCTCTGTTATTCCACTCATTTTCTCTTGTCTGAATGTGTTTTATAGACTCCTCGATAAGTTTGACATTCTGTTAATCCTTAGAAATTTCCTTTTTTTCCTTTCACCTTCTTTTTCAGACCCGAGAGGAATGGCAGGGTGTGTTTCTTATTGCCTCGCTGGTTCATTATGGAGGAGTAATATTTTATGGTATGTATACCTTTTTCATCTTCTGTTTCCATTCATTTCTATATTAAGTAAAGGATCAAAGTGTTCAAATATAGAGCAATCTGGCCTGTATTTTCGTGTCCAGCACGCTATAATGCATGATCCATTTCTCAAAATGCTTTGATTGTTTCTGAAAGAATCAATTGAGGGGTTCAACAACGTTTGTGATAATGCAGCATGGTGACCATACAGACATTCTGTCATTACAAAATGGATTAGCTTGGCGTTGTCAGACCCATCAGCAAGCTCATATTCATTTTCGCAGGCAGTTGGGTCTGGAACTGCTGCCATTCAAAATGATTTCCTGCCGATTTCAGATAGACTGGACCAATTGTATTCCTTAATTTAGAAATGGGGTGGGTCCTATAAGGTGACAAAACAGGAATGCTGCTTCAGCCTTTTCATAAACAACCAAGATGGTAGTTTCCATAGCAAGGGGGTCTGTTGAATACGCTATTGCTGCTGTTTTAAGAGAACTTAATGGATGATGTATCGTCATTAAAACAAGAACTAACAATTGCACTTGCAGAGTTCATTGGTAAAAAATATGTGTTTGCTATACTGCCAACAGGATTTTCTGTCACTCTACGCTACGTTACACGCAGGGTTGCTTTAATTGATTGTAGAACTGTCCAATTGCTTTCAGAGGCCCTTCCACATGTTGCTAATGCTCCCTTGAAAAGGAATCAATTGAACAGATCCAGACCCATTTCCCAAGATGCATGGGTCTGGCGACGCTAGGCTAAAAATGAATCGATATGTTACTGTTATCATGCAGAAATGATTGTCCATTTTATACAGGGAACCCAGTTTTTTTTTTTTTAGTTTGATGCTTAATTTAGGTTAATTAAAAGGTAATTAGGGCCCCATGTTTATTAGCATCCAGAGCTCAAAAGTGAGATTCGATCACAAGGGGGCTAACTAAACATGCATTTGGAGATGATATGCAAAGTGTGAACGTGTGAACGTTGTACTTAAAGTTGTCGACTAAATAGGATCACACCACATGCACCAGATCTAAATACCCCTCTGTTTTCTTGGTTGTAGGACTCTTTGCATCAGGAGAGAAGCAATACTGGGCAGAGCCAGAGCAAACAAGCGATGAGAAGTGTGGCATCCTGGATGAGGATGAGCTGGCAAATGAGACGGAGGAGTTGTATCGTACAACTGGTGGAGCAGGCTACGGAGCCATGAACCAGGGAGCAGATCCCAATGGGGGTGGAGGCGTGGGAGGAGGAGGAGGTGGCTGGGTCTCAGACTGGGACAAAACTGAGGAGTATGTCCAACCAGCTGGGACCAACAATTACCTTTATGGAGGAGGGGCAGACCAGGACTTTACATAAAAACCAGGAGATCATCTGCATATTGCGTTTAGTGACGAAGAATGTCAACGGTGGGAAGTTTCACCTGATGGCAAGAAGAACTTTGAAAGTGCGGATTTAACATGCAACATCGGAGAGGACAATTTTGAGAAAGTCTGACTTTAATATCATATATGAACTGAATTTAAAGGGACTCCACAGTCGAGGTGAAGGCACTAGTTTTAAAATATGTGTTTGTGTGTGATTAAAATTGTGTACTGTGTGTGACAGACAATCTAAGTCGGAGTGTGGGTTTTAGGCCTGGTTTGGCTTTCGTTGATGTTAATTCATTCTAATAAATGTAGAACATTTCGATATTATCTGACAGGATTTGGATTTTAATCATATATACCTCTCATCTATATTTCAGTTTTTCAAGGTTATAAATACTTAGGTGCACATATGTCACAAGCCCATTTCTACTGTTGGGTTGAAACCTATAGTTTGTCCATGTGGTTTCATAAATTGTCATAGGTTGCACTGAAACTGGAGCTGTAACGTCTTCACACATTACAAAATATTTTTATTTTCCAAATAACAAATATAAGTTTTGTCCTTATGTGCACACCTTGAAGAAGAAGCATGTGACTTGTGCCAATACAAGAAAATATATTCCTCTGTAGTATTGGTTTACTCATCCACTGAGAAGGTATGTCGACACCTACAAATATGGCTGCTCACATCTGTCTATGAAGTCTAAATAGCCCACACAGATATTGTGATTTCCTAATGCAATAATATTTTACATGAAAGGCCTCAAACCTGCCTGCTTGCTAACCACCTGGGGAATAAAAATGCCTGGAAATGGTCTAAGAGAAATATCATCATGCAGGGTAATAGTAACAGTACCTTATCCCTCGTCTTCCCTTATCTTAGTTTGGAGCTGCATTTATTTTCTTAAAGCAGTTTCCTCAATAACCCTCTCTGAATTATTTTCCATATGCTTTACACAAAAAATATGCTTCTTTTATGTTATTCTATCATGTTTTTATTGTGTCCAGGGAATTCATGCATTTAGTGTTAACATCTGCAAATGCACTTTGCTGTCACCACACAACCTAAGAACCCCTACACACCCCTCTCTGCTCTCTGTCACAGGGGCATTGTACAGAAAACACTAAGCAGAGCGTAATGGGTGGTGCAAGTTATGCCTGCCAATATTACAAACTGAAGTAAAATTGATAATGTCCGACTGATAGAGCCATCACATAACACTTACTTCATCTATAAAAAAAAACCATGTGGTTTATTTAATGTTAAATGATCAATAAACCTGCTCCCATTAAGAATAAATGGATAACAACAAAGTAAAAACACATCACTGTACATGAGCGATTTGTTTCTTTTTGCTGGTAGATGTTATAGGTATCTGGCTAGCCCAAAAAAGAAGGCATAAGATTTAGTAATAATCAGTGTTAGAGTTTTGCGGAGCAGTATCACTCACTGGTAAAGTTTCACTGAAAGGTTTAAATATTAAATGTTAGGATTTTTACTGTTTTTTTGACTTTTTTTCAATCATTTCTTGTTAAATGTTTTGTTCTGGATTGTAAACCAAAACAGTATATGTAAAAAATCATGTACATGTGGAAATATTGTATAATAAAATCTAGAGGTAATTATTCTTGTACAATTCTAAATATTCTCAGCAGTTAGTGCCTCTACTTTCCAAAGAATACTTGATAGCAGCTGTGTTCAATTTTTAACCAGCTTTTTTCATTTATAGTACCCGTTATGTCCTGTTCAAGCCAACCTTTCTTTGCTTCATGTGTGATTCAGGGACTAATAATGTTGATCTTTAAACCCCTTGACTACAGTGGTTTTATGTTACCCATAAGGCTGTACCCTGTCCAGACAGCATATTGATTGCTGAGCTGAAGTATAAGAGTGTTGAAATGAAGAAGAAAAATAGATTTATTTTGGCACCAGAGCAGGGGACTCACCAGGAAGACACTGAGGCTCAGGCTACTCACCCTTGAAGTCCAACTCCAGCCTCTGGAATCAATGGGATTATCCTCCAACCATCTGTCAGTGAGAGAAAAAGTAGTTACCTGGAAGTAACTCCAGTTCTGAGGACATGCGTTGAGTTTTAAAGGGCTTTGCTGTAGGTTTGCCCCATTGAAACTCTTCCTTAGCACCCTGAGAAAAATCTTTGCACTCACCACACATTACCTAATCATGCTCTCTGGGCTAGGTGCCAAAAAAAAAACCGATAGTCATCAGTCTGACTCTCTAATGTTTTCTACACAATGTTGCACCAAGCACCAAGTGTAATAGTCAGTCCAGTAATCCAAACAAAAGTGGGTATTGTGACCAGGGATACCCTTGCAAATATTTTCCCCAGATATGTTGATGGTTGAAGATGCTGATGTGGTGAAAACCATATCAAATGTCCCCTGCAGAAAGGTTAGTATGCCTTGCAGGGAAGACAAACACATCATTGCGCCTAAAAGAGTGATTGTAAATTACTGATTTCCACAAACAGTCCTTTTCCAGAGCGTGGTCTCACTGTTGAAAATTCTGAAATTACTCTACACACGACTACCCTGATAGAAAATAGAAATCACAAAAACTGAACATCGGTATTATCTGCTGGCAGTCCGCTGAGTCTATAAAGATTTTCACCAAACAGGTAACTTTCAGAAACCCTTCATAGAGGAGTATCACTTGGGATTTCTTTATAGCAAATGACAATATATTATTCCATAATAATTTGATTAAAGCATCAGTTAATTTAATTAAACCAGTTTCATTCTTCAACACAAATTGTACTTCAACACACAACGGCTATGAACTGTCATACAAATATCTGTCTGGAAGTTAGAAGTCAAGAGCCCAGGAGTTATTCAACTAGCAAGCATGTTTTTTAATGTTCTACATTGTCATAATACTACATAGGGGCTTTATTGTGAAATAGCAAGTTTATTCATTTTTCCTGTATCAGCATTATTTGTTAATGTTTAATTTAGTACACCTGACAAAAAGGAAGCTATTTTGGTTTTCCTTCTCCGACTTTTATTTCTCAAATATTAGAAGAAAACCATGAGAATATCGGAGAGGTGAAGGTGCTTAAGTTATTGAGGGCAGCAACAAAGCTTTAATAGCCCCAAAGCTTCAGAAGGCTTTGTCAGCCCAGGAAAATAGTGCCAAACAAGGAATCAGAAAGAAAACTTTTTAAGCTTTTTTAAACGTTTTAATATATTTATCCGCCCCTCACGACGGATTCAGAAAACAAAACTGAACATTGCCAGACAAAGCTCCACACTAAACAGCAAGCAGAAAGTTTGAGAAGAGGTTACCTGCAGTGCAACTAAATCCGGACTGTCCAGGTGTGTATTTCTTGGACGAACAGCCGGGCACAAACGTTGGCCCCATTTTAAACCCTGTAGCTCCTCCTACTGGGCTTTATGACTCACACATTTTCTCATCATTTGAAAGAAGTTTAAACTTTTAAACTCCTCTAACTTTTGCATAATATTTAATACATTCTTATAATAGTTAGAATTTATCACAACATCATATTTGCGGAGATAATGTAGGCTATACAAAGGTCAAAAAAAAAAAATGCAATTTTTGAAACCACGTGACCATCACTTTGCGCCCCATCCGCCTATTTAGTGAGCGAGATTTCAGGTGCATCGGTTTCCACGATGAAGAAGATAACACCTGCAGAAGAAAAATGGCGTGGAATCATTTGTACATTCTCAACCTATGAGGTCCTAAGGTACAGCTCAGGTGTCAAAGCTACCTGTTGGACCTATTTTCGATTTTAGGATTGATGTTAGTCATTTTCGAAGTCGCCGTGTTTCCACGTCACGTTAGGGTTGCCAACTGTCCCATATTAGCCGGGACATCCCGTATATTGGGCTATATTGGTTTGTTTCATACGGGACCTCAATTGTCCTATATATTGACTATTAACTCTTGTAAATACATCAAATACAGCACTCTACAGATCCTAGATCAGATAAAACGGCAGTGGCAGATCATGTGCCAATCACACCGCCTGTCATCCAATCACAGACCCCCTCACGCACATCAGTTGTATAGGCCTACAGCGCAAATGTGCAGAGTTCTGCAAAAAAAAGTGTGGAGAGGATTTTCTCTCTGAAGGCCATTAAATGGTCAGACTCAAGAAACAGATGCCGCACAGAGCTGATCACAAATGAACTTCAAATATCTGTAAACTGTGACTTGTCATGTAAAGACTTCTCTCTGGCTGTGCAAAAGGAAAAAAAAACTGATTGAGTCAGTCAAGAGCAGCAAAAAGCATGGAAAAAGCACATTTGGTGAGTCATACTCTTCTTTTGCATTAAATTTTTCTTTTGCCAGATTTTTGATGTAAAGAGCCAAACTGTGGTTTCTCAGAGGTTTATTCATATGAGGTTACATAATGATACAGTAAGGATTAAAGGGAATATACACACTTTCTGCATTTCCAGTTGAATCAGAATATGAATATACGCTGAATTCACACATCATGCTCACACCACCATGGCATCGTACACCTGTAGTTGGCAAAATGGCAACCCTAGTCAGATTCCTTGTGTTCAGGAAACTGTTCGGTACACATTTCATTAGTAGGAATTTTCCTGTAATGTAGCAGCAAGACATACAGGACCATTTGAAAAACGTGTGGTTTCAAAACATGAACACTTTGGAGGCTGAAAAGCTGACAATTAGGTACGAATGGATAGAAAGATGGACCATAAAAGCCTGCTAGCAAACATGGCTCTAGGCTTTTAACAACTGTTTGCCAAACATACAGCGGGAGCGGTCTACTTTTTAAACTTCCCAATCAAGCCATTCTCTCTGTTTTTAATGTTTGGACAAATATCGGCCATGTTGTCCTCAAAAATAACACTAATGCATCTCTGAAGATATTTATGAGGAGGTATACAGAATGTTGTGGACTTCAGTGTTGCTGTTTACTTACAGTGCCATGATAACCACTTGAAATTATCAATATGGAAAGACATTTTATGGTAAAAACTGAACTAAATATTAGCGGCTGTACAGTGTAAGGGCAGAGTGAACACTTCAGAAAAGTACTTAGTTTTGCCTGCGGTCGAGGCAGATGGCTGTCTCACATGAGTCATGTTCTGCTCCAGGTCTCTGCCTGTTTAAAGGAAGTTCTCCTTGCCATTGTAACTTGCTAAATGCTTCTAATGATGGATTAAGATGAGATCAGACCCAGTCCTGTCTGTATGATTGGACTTGATCTTATCCTGTCTTGATGCCGAGTCTTTGTTAATAATATAACAGAATACGGTCTCGACCAGCTCTGTTTGTAAAGCATCTTGAGATAACATTTGTTGTGAATTGGTGCTATGTAAATAAAGACTGATTGATTGATTGCCCTTTTTCAGAGTTTAACTTGGAGAGAAGGAATTTACTGGAGTATAATCTTCAAAGAGGGCCGAGTCGTTGTATGGACAGAAGGTGATGGTGAGTCTGGTCTTGTGTATTATCTGACCTTTTCTTGATCTACTGTCTTAAATTTCTCCAGAAATATTTTGTGTAACGTACTTAGCCCTTATCTTCCTCTGTGCTTCACAAACATTTAGAGGGATTCCTGTTTCTTACATCCATTCTTAAGGCTCATACGTAACGTAACAAAGTAATTGTACCTCAAGAAGAACAAAAACAGCTTAATTGCGAAAAATTCATATTTAATATTGCATGTGACATAAAACAGAAATTCTACTCTTTCTTATGAACTACAGATTTACAGCAATTTAAAGTGACATGTCTTTATTATAAAACCAACTGGTAAATAGAATTGAGCTTAAAAGAAACAATACATTTACAAAACATATTATACGGTTTATAAGGTGTCAAAAGAACATTACTGAAAAGTGCTTGGAATTAACTTATATTTCAAGATGCAAAGGTGAAATATTAATACATTTCACTGTGCTATACAAAAGAAACTTTGGCAGCCAATTCAACTTGTTTCTTTTTTAACTTTAATTTTTTTTTTTAAATTGACACACAACAAGCACACATACAGGTGATGTATTCCCTTTACACTTAATATTTACATATCATTAAGCCCATTCAACTTTTAATGTAAAATGTAATCAGATTTTTCTGGATTCATTGAGCTTAATTTGACTGTTTGGACTCATTAGACATAATATTTACCTATTATACATCCCTTTAATGTAAACTATAACTTTTGCATAGGATTGTTCAGTCTAGTCTTTTCCCCTAGAGCCATCACAACAGTAAACACGCACAATCAAATAACAATAACCATTCATGTGCAATACTGGTTACTTGTGCAATGACTCCTATCATGTGAAATATTTAAGCAAATATCTTCCCTACCTAACTGCATATTGGACGTTTGTTTTATATTATATTTGATATTGTATTATTTTTTTTATATGTATATATTTTCTACCTCTTTATATTTATACATGTTCTACACAAAAGCAGTGCTTCTTATTTATTGTCAACTATACAATGGCAAAAAAATGGCTATTCTCTTGTATAAAAAAAAGCTATAAAAAGTCAAGCTAAAAATGCAGTGAAGAGGACTGAATAACTGTGTTAGGCAGTCAGCGAGGGTATGTGTGTTGAATATTAAGGTTTGAAAAATGTGTTTGTCTCAAAGCTTGGCTTGTTGTACGGCTGTGCTTACTTGTTTATTCATTGTTTTGGTTCTTTCTTCCTGTGCTGGTTACCCATAACAGCAAATTTCATTTTACAGCATTACTAAAATAATATAAAATAATTATGTACTTTCTTCTCAACTTGACTTTTTTTTTTTTTACTTGACTTCTGTTTTTTACATTTTTGATAAAACACATTTTGTCTGTCCAAAAGAAAAAGTGTAAAAATGTGACTTTGCTGGTTTGCACCATTTTTTTCTTTTGTATAAAATCTTCGGAGACCTATCTTTCCTTTCATTTCTCAGTTATTTTCACTTCAGTCTTTCTTTTCCTCCGTCACCTCATAAGCTCTGTCTGCTGCTTGTCCCTGATGCTTAATTCCTTCCTCTCCTCCACCTGCGCCCTCCATGCTCAGGGTGTGGTACACCTCCTCTTTCCTCCCCTCTTTCTTCAGCGCTTCATACCCCCCCTCTCCTCCAACTGCCCCATGCATTTCCACGGTGTGATACACATCCTCTTTCACCCCCTCTCTCTTCAGCACTTCATACCCCCTCTCTTCTCCTACTGCCCCATGCTTTTCCACAGTATGGTACACCCCTTCTTGTATTTCCGCTTTCCTCAGTGCTTCATATTCACCGTCTTTCCTCTGTGTGCCAGGTGCCTCTGGGTGCAGGGTGTCGTACTCGCCCTCCCTACGTGACTTTTGCAACATCTCGTATTCGTTATTACCCTTGTTTCGGGAAGCTTGTGCCACATCCTCGTAGATTGGTGCTAAAATAATAATTAGAAAAAGGTTACATGATGCCTTCAGGATACTTACAAAAAGTGTGAACATGTAGTTCCATACCTTTTGGAGTTCTCTTCTTATACCACATATAACAAGCAAAAGCTGTGACTGCTAAACCTATTAGCAGCACCATGACCACAACCAGGAAAATTAACTTGATCGGAGATTGATCTGAAACAGATATGAAAACAAAAATGTTTAATCATCATGACTGTATTTTCCTGCTTGTACTTAGAAGCAGGGTTTGCGGTGGAAAAGACCTGGACCTAAAGTAATGGCTAAACAAGTAGAATGTTCCCCTTTTGTGGCCATTGAAACTGAGCAGCAGTGCAGCTTTTTTAATACACTGTTGCAGATTTTATTTATTTTGGTACTTTTGATTTCAGTATCCTGGAAATTGCTGACATTTCAGATTTACTGTGTCTTTCCTGTTTATGGGGAATCATTTTACTGATATACACACACACACACACACACACACACACACACACACACACACACACACACACACACACACACACGCACGTATAACGAAGGATTTAAAAAAAACACTTAAAAGGTGTCCCAGTACAGTAACACATAATCCCTTAAACAGTATTTTAGCTGACTGTCAAGCCATGCAGTGGTTAGCTAGTTAATGGTGCAGATTTACTGTCCATGCTCATGCCGTCCCTCTGCTTTACTCACACACTTTTGCTGATGGTTTATAAAGCCCTGAATGGTTAAGGCCCAAAATACATTGCTGATCTGCGGCTACTTTATGAACCACCTCGACCTCTGAGGTCATCAGGTACTGGTCTGCTTTCAGTCCCTAGAGTCAGAACAAAACATGGTGAAGCAGCGTTTAGTCATTATGCACCACATATCTGGAACACACTCCCTGAAAGCTGCAGGTCTGCTCCAACTCTGACCTCTTTTCAATCAAAGACTAAGACTTTTTTATTTGCCACTGCCTCCCTATCTTAGCTTATTTTAACTCACCTTAACCAAATTTATTTTTAACATATTTCTAATTTTCCGTTTCCGTTTTATTATATTTGTCATTTTAATTGTGTTCTTTTATGATTGTCTGAATGTTTCCAATGCTTTTAATGTTTTAATGTAAAGCACATTGAGTTGCCCTTGTGTATGAAATGCGCTAAACAAATAAAGTTGCCTTCCCTTGATACTACTCTAGCCTGCTTTACTGCAGATGTGTTTTTGCATTATTAGTTTATGATTGTTAAGACACGCCATGTCAGTAACAACAAGCCTCGTGAACACACGCATCACCTGTTGTTGCTGGTGAAACTTTTTATAACATAAGTTATGTTGTAGTATGACTCAATAAAAATGTACTGCTGATGAAACTGTCACATACAGGTAAAGAAGAAAGCAAAGAGAGAGATCGCTGTGTGACAGGTGCAGACTGAGTGTGTAAGTTTGTGTGTTTGTGTGTGGAGAGGAGTACAGATTAGAAACAGATTGAGAAGATTAAAGTCATTTGTGAACAGACAACAGCATACGTAAGAAAGTATAGCCAACATAGTGAGCATAGCAGAAAACCTAACATAATTTAAATAGGGTTGAGTATTTCTCAAAATGCTTTTGATACACCACCACATAGGATTTATTATAGGTGGAACATACATTTTAAGCCCCAATAATTCATGTGTCTTTAATTTTTGGATGGCCAAAATTGTGACTGTTATTACAAATTAAATTAATGGTGCAGCACTAATCCCCTTTTTAAAGAAATTGTGTCAGCATGTCCAGGTTTCTGTTAAGTATTCAAAGTCTCTAAGCGGAAGCTGAGACAACAAAAACAACATCAAGATTATTTTAGCAGACTTTAAAAGCTCCCCACAGAATCCCAGAAAGTCCATTAGCAGGAACTTACAAGCATAACCATTGCTGAGAAGAGACCTCCCGTTGCGCCACACAGCTCTACATGCATAAGTACCACTCTCTTTTGGCATCAAGTATCCTTTATCAGAGCCTAAAGGTACCCATGGCTGATCCTCATCACTCTTGTGGTACCAGCGATAGGAGTTTTTGCTGGGGCATGACGGACAAGAACACGACATGCCAAGGTTTTCAGAGAGGTACGCTCTTATCGGAGGCACTGAAAAGAACAAATAAGAAGATAGATGTAAAAGAGAGAAACATAGACGTGTGTTTACACATTATCTCACATACCTTGAACGAGCACATCTTGATCATCAGACTCCTCTTTGTATGGGGGCCCAGCAGTTCGGCCTCTGTATGTGAAGGTGGACTCGCACTTATAGCTTCCCCCTAGAGATTCTGTCACACTTGGGATATTGTAGGTTGGACTGGCACCACCCTGTATGGTTTTGTTGTCTT
The DNA here is from genome assembly GCF_009762535.1 of Notolabrus celidotus. NCBI lineage: Eukaryota > Metazoa > Chordata > Actinopteri > Labriformes > Labridae > Notolabrus > Notolabrus celidotus. Next base: position 13,126,655 of record NC_048289.1, read on the forward strand.
TGTAGAAAACAGTGTGACTGATCTGATCCGTGCCCCAGACAAGACACCTGAGAGTCAGTCTCTCCCCGACCAAAGCAGGCAGAGGGTACATTTCCAGGGATAACTTTTTCTCTGAAACAAAATGGTTAAGATTATATCAGTTTTATTCCTGTAACTTAAGAGACTAAAATATATATTGTTTAGGCTAATAGTGGATTCATACTTGGATTACACACTTGTATTTTAATTTAAAAGTAGTTTATTGATTTATATTCCAAACAGCTACAGCTGATCTTTAACACAATGTAACAAATCGTGGTGTCAAAATATTACAATGTGGAATTCATTAATTTAACAGCTTTGGTTTATTTTGTTGATAAGAAAGCTTATGAAAAATATGTTATTGTTTTAATATTGTAAAATAAAGTGCTGTCTTGGGCCGGTAAAGACTGCTGTAACTGTCCTGGCTTAGACCATCTTTCATTTGTATCAGTCAAACACAAGCTATGGAATCATGGATGCAGAAAAAAGAGTTTTAGACAGAATAATTTGATATTATTTTTAGAAAACAATTATATTGGATAAGTAGATTTTAAAATATCGAAAAAAAATACTTTGCATTATTGAATGGTTTCTATAGTAGAAGAAATATAGCAGTATGTATGACAAAGCATTAAAGCACAGTATGCCCACCTGAGGTCCTGATTGTGATTTGGTTACTTCTGTTTTGTTCAGTTCCATCACTACACCAAAAAATGGTTTCAGGGGCAGTGAGACGCGCTGGTTGAAAATCTAGCCTGAGATTGTTCTCCTTCACCCTCAACCCTATCTTCTTTGTCTTGGTTCCCCCTCCCCTGTAGAACCAGCATTTCCATCCCTCCAGACCATCTTCATTATGGAGACTCAGGATGACTGACCCCCCGACCTGCATCACTGGCTGGCCTGTCACGATGGTGAGTGAGGCAGTGGGAATGTAGTCTGAATGGTAAACAAAAATGATTATGATCCCTTAATGCCACCCTGATTTCAAGGGGTACTACATTTGTTTATGCGTAACACTTACCCAGGACATTAATATTGACACTGTCACTCTTTTCCCCGTTGCTTTCACAATGATAAAGGCCTGAGTGCCTCTGGGTAGCGGCTGCTATCTTATAGGTTTTACTTGTCGTCCTTTGTTGCATGTCATTCAAGTACCATTGAACTCCGTTCTCACTTGCACTCCCATTGCAGCTCAAGTGAAATGAGTCCCCAGAGAATGCCTGGTTAACAGGTAGGATTGGGTACACAGAAACTAAAGATGCAGGGGACAGGGGACAAGAAAAGATTAAGTAAAACGCTCTAATGTAGGTGCTGACAAAATGAATGTCCCTACAATAAATTGCAAAGAGGTGTTGAGCATTGGTATTGCTGCCACCTAGTGACAGATCACAGCAGATATAGATGGTAATAGAAAGGAGATGTAAACTTGACATCTGTTGCAGATGTGCGAACACTGATTACCTTTCAGCCCTTGCTGACATCTGGCCTGGAGCACGAACACTGCAACGAAATCAAGAAAGATTTCCAACTTAAATTCAAAGAAAACTAAATGATACACAGCTTACATTCATTTCCACTATGTAAGCAAACAAGACAGAGCCAAATAAAAACTATTGACAAAAGAAGTTAAAGTCATTTTGGAATCATTTTATATAAATACATTTAACTTCTGACACAAAAGTGAGCCCAAACCTCTCGCTCAGTTTTAGTCGATGCAGTTTCTGTATACAAGAGCTACCTCCTGTACTACTTTTTTCTCTCTCACACAATGATTATCGCTGCTCTTGGAAAATAACATAAGATAGTTTTGCTTCATACCAGGTTGACATTGTGAATGGCATGTGGTTTATCCCGTCTGTCTGTTTGCCTGTAGCCTGTATGTGTGTTTGTGATATACACAACACAATTCAAACAAAATGCAGCAAAGACATTTTTAGCATTATTTATACATAATTTATACATTTTGTATATAATTTAATATTCATTTTCAATTGATGGAATACACTATTTATTTTTGAAATTATCATTGAAATGCAGATATAACCCATGATTTGTGAACCAAGGAGCCTCTTTGAGATGAAAATTCTAATCCAGTATCCTTACAAGCATAGAAGGGCCAATGTCTGTATATATGTGCATCACTGTTAGAATATATCAACTTTAATTCTAATTCAGCAGCTGAAAGTAACATGCTCTTTAGCTTGTATAAATTACTTTTTCCAACTAACATAAGGAGAAAATGTTAACTTGCACAATCACAGCTACATCAAACACCTGGCTTATTTTGCTAAAGTTTTGATTTAGGATAAAAATGTTCAGTCATAATCAGAGGTGCACCGATTGACAGGCTGGTGACCAGAATTGGAGGATTTTTAGCCTGTTCAGTTGTTATTGATGACTGACCTCTCAATTTTATATTATATCACTATAATCTGTACCAATTACAGATTAACACAGCCGCATGTTTCCTGCTATGCACACTAACATTAACTTGACAGTTACACACACATACAAACTAACGTGTCAGCAGTGTGGACGTGAGGTGCCCGTCAGCAGAGACAAAAACAAAAATATGGCCCACTGGGGCACAAACAAAGATCGTTGACCAGCACAATCATTTTGTACATTCATGAGAATATGATGCAAAGATCTATTTGAACCAGTGGAGGTCTCATCAATGTGACACGGCTGTCTCTGTGTATCTGTGAACAGAGGTGTGCTGCATGTATTTCATGGCATTGAGAGAGTTGTAAAGAGCCAATCCAGACTTTACTATCAAACAATCAGTGTTTGTTTCATGTCCATATGTATGTGCCCGTTCCCTCTCCCTCTCTCTCCCTCGGGCTGGGCAGTACAGAATATTAAAACAATGATATATAAATAAATATCACTTCTTCGATTACAGTGAGAACCTTAAATAATAATAATAAAAAAAGCTTTATCTGCCATGAGACGTTTCACTGTGCAAGAGATATTAAAGATAAATGCGTATCATTAATTATCGTATATACAAGTAATATAAGGACTAGGAATAGGACTCATGAGGTGAGGGAGAAAGAGGCAAACAGCTAAGAGACTGAAGGAAAAAGTGCAATCAGTGAAATAGTCATCAAGATTGGTAATTCATAACTCCTGCAGGGATGGCGGAGAAAACGACTCTCCTTCTTTAATTTGATTTATTATGGTACATTTATTTGATTAGGACAATGTATATTTATCAGCGTTTTAGCGCTATGCATCAATGTAAATGTAGATATGACATGATTAGGATAATTGTAAAACCCTAAACATTTTCTGGGGGGAACAGTCAATGATTTATCATCAACATCAAGTTGACTTTTCCTCAAAGAAAAGTTACAAATAACTTTTTTTAATGTCAATAGTAGTTCTTCAGACAGAAAATTCAGATTTGGTCAAAATTGGACTCGGCAGGGTGCCGTTGGCATAGCGGTCTAAGCGCGCCTCATTTACAGAGGCTATAGTCCTTGCTGCAGATGTTGCTGGTTCAACTCCCGGCCTTGACTTTTGCTGCCTGTCAATAAAGGCGAAAATGCCAAATAGATATATATGTGTAAAAAAGAAATTGGACTCTGCAGGTCAGACCTTGTAAAATTGGAAATTATTATTTGCCACAAAAACTGGAAAAAGTGCGACTTGAGGTGATATTTACCTCAATCAACAAATGACAGAAGTAGATGAATATTCAATTCTTTCAAAATACTTAAACTATGGGCTGCTTTACATTGGGTTGAAAAACGTAAAACCTTTTTTGTATTACTTAAAATAAATATCTTTATAATAGAATAGATATATAAAACATAAATTACCACATTGAAATCAAAAGCACTGTACATTGCATCGATATGTTTTAACCACTGTTGGTCCTGAGATATTAAAAGCGCTCTGCTTCTCTCTGATCTGTGGCTGTTTTTCAATGCTGGAAGGTTTACTGATGAGGGTAAGACATCTTAACTAAAGGCATCTACGTTTTTTTTCTTGTTTTATTAAATGAAAAGCTATTCATAATAACTCAGTTAAATAAAGGAAAATTCCAACATTTTTAAAAGGTCAAAAAGGCCCTTACTTAAAGTGTCACAAGAGACCTCCGTCAAGGTCTTACCCTAAGCCTTGAGTTCGAACCCCTCATACATGTCGCAATGGGAAAGGTGATACCGTGTTACACAAATACACAACACACTCTTGTTGAGCTATCAAACCTGACTTCATTCTAGCTGAAAGGAACTGAATAATTTGGATCCTTCTTACCTGCCAGAAGCAGCAGTAACTGTATTCCTCCCCTCATCTCTCTGCTCACAGTCACTCACAGAGCAGGAACAGAAACACAATGATTCAGGCAGAGAAATGACAAGATACTAAGACTGACTATTTTAAGTATCCACCCAATGATGAGGAAGTTAGAGGGATAAAAGGTGTTGCAAGCAGAAAAAAGCAGCGTGCATTTCAGTCTTTAATGTAGCAATATTTCTCCTTAGTACTTTTCCAGATAGTGTACTGAAAGCTGTCTTCAATGAATTTGATTAACACATTTCAAGTTATGACAGAGCAAGAAGAAACTAAAGAAACTGTAGCCAGACAAGACTGTTTCGATGTAAAGTGAGCTTTGACATCTAGTGCTGCACACAAGACTCAACTTAAAAAACATATGACACAAATGAATCCTAGACAGGATGAATTCAAAGAAAACAAAAGGAAAGTGAGGTAGAAGCTTAAGAAATACCTCCTTAATGAAGTCCTGTAAACCTTCAAGGAGGGCAGTAAAATGTTCTTAGTTATATTTTGTAATATAGACAAATGCGAACAAAACGCTACAGCACAAAGGTGAACTGAAAAAGAAAGTATGAAAGAAGATTACTGACCATGACACGCCAATGTGACTCAAAAGCAAACCAAACACTCTGGATTAATCAACAGCCAAATCTATGTTGTACACTAAGATAACCCAAGCCAAACACAGACATCAAACTATAAATTGAGACTGGACTAAGAGCTAAACAGCTGTTTTATGTGAAACAACAGATTGACTCAGCATGTTGAGCAGGCCGGTGCAGAAGCTCCAGGGCCTGAATGAAAGGCACTGACAGAACATGACAAAACAATCCCAACTAAGGGCCTGAGTTCTTCCTATAGAAGTTGTGATATTAATGATAAATTCATTATAAAGACATTAAAGTGTCACTTATTTTGTGGTAAAAAAATACTCAGAAAGATTTATTGACTCCTTCAGAATGTAAATGTCAGTTAATAAAAGTCCCCTTAGAGCAGGTGAACCCTCAAAGAGACCAGAACCAGTGATGCATTTGGGAACCACTAATTATGAAAGTTTGATATTTCTGAAAGATTTAGTGACAAACAGTTTTTTCAGGTTGATGTTGAGAGAACTATGTCAGTCTTTTAAAACTAAAATTGACAGTTGTTTTTATTTGTCTCCTTCTAATACTTGTATTATGTCCCAGCTGACCGCTGATATAATGACTTCACATGAAAGTGTACTTTTCTAATCCACAGCATCTGTACTAATGAGGGGCATGCAATGACATTTTGGGACATGCGGGTCTGCAAACAAAACAACAGCTCAGTTTTTAGATGTATAATGCCTTTTTCTTTGACTAATGAGGATGTATCGCTCTTGATTCTTGAAATGCTATTGTCTGCAGGCTTAAAGCATTTAAATGCATTTTAATATCTCAAACTTCTAAAACAGTGTCTTTATGCTTCTTTTTTGCCTCCATAGGTTCTATTGCAGTTGTTATAACTATTCAGAATTGACTGCATAATTCAGAACTACTTACGGTTTGGTTTCTGAGAAATAAAAGGAGAAGCTGCAGTGGTCAAGCCATGACAGAAACCGAAACCAGATAAGTCATATGAAGTTTCTGGCGGCAGCTGACACCACAAAGGGGTACAAAGGAGACAGACTGAGAAGCTCAGAGACATTTATTTATGATTTCAAATGATGCCTTTCAATCACTGATCAACCATCAGTAGTTATCAGTAAGAAGTGAAGTTGTCTGTGCATGTTCAGATGCAGCACTGTGGCTGGAAAAGGAAGATGATGTAATACTACAGAGCTAATTGTTGGTGTGGTGCTTCATCAGTTGGTTGTGTGCAGGTCATCTCAGGACACTGTGGCTTTTGGGTGAGAATGAGATACTGCTGATTCAGATAAAGACTGAAGATATGTGTTATTCCAGTCAGCAACTTCTGCCTTCTGGAAATGTGGGTGAGAAAATGACTCAAACTTTAATAAATGTAAACATAACCTTGCATGCAGGGTTAGTGGTTAACACATCTCAAAGATATAAGAAGAAACATGTCGGTCTCAAAGCTAGTCTGCTGAAATGGCACAAAGTTATACAACCATGATGTGGCACATGGCGAACCATGTGCTGTTTCTGTTTATTTGGCTTACTTCTCAGAATCAAGTACAGTTTTATTTTGCTGTGTGGACATTTAAGACGTCACCTAGCAACACGTTTGCAAAGTTTTGAGAGGTGAAGACGTATCTTGTGCAATTACTTTCTTGGAACTATGTTTAGACTGGTTAACAGAACATTGGTGAAACAGTGTACAGTCATGGCCAAAAGTTTTGAGAATGACACAAATATTACATTTTCACAAAGTCTGCTGCTTCAGGGTTTTTAGGGGTTTTTGTCAGATGTTTCTATGGTATAATGAAATACAATTAGAAGCATTTCATAAGTATCAAAAGCTTTTATTGAGAATTACACAGAATTCATGCAATAAGTCAATATTTGCAGTGTTGACCCTTCTTTTTCAAGACCTCTGCAATTCTCCCTGGCATGCTGTCAATCAACTTCTGGACCAAATCCTGACTGATGGCGGTCCATTCTTGCATAATCAATGCTTGGAGTTTGTCAGAATTTGTGGGTTTTTGATTGTCCACCTGCCTCTTGAGGATTGACCACAAGTTCTCAATGGGATTAAGATCCGGGGAGTTTCCTGGCCAAGGGCCCAAAATCTTAATCTTTTGTTCCCCGAGCCATTTTGTTATGACTTTTGCTTTATGGCAAGGTGCTCCATTATGCTGGAAAAGGCAATCTTCATCACCAAACTGCCCTTAGATGGTTGGGAGAAGTTGCTCTCGGAGGACGTTCTGGTACCATTCTTTATTCATGGCTGTGTTTTTAGGCAAGATTGTGAGAGAGCCCACTCCCTTGACCGAAAAGCAACCCCACACATGAATGGTCTCAGGATGCTTCACTGTTGGCAAGAGACAGGACCGATGGTAGCGCTCACCTCGTCTTCTCCGAACAAGCCTTCCTCCAGATGCCCCAAACAATCGGAAAGGGGATTCATCAGAGAAAATGACTTTACCCCAGTCCTCAGCAGTCCAGTCCCTGTACCTTCTGCAGAATATCAGTCTGTCCCTGATGTTTTTACTGCAGAGAAGTGGCTTCTTTGCTGCCCTCCTTGACACCAGGCCTTCCTCCAAAAGTCTTCGCCTCACTGTGCGTGCAGATGCACTCACACCTGCCTGCTGCCATTCCTGAGCAAGCTCTGCACTGGTGGCGGCCCGATCCCGCAGCTGTAACACCTTCAGGAGACGGTCCTGGCGCTTGCTGGACTTTCTTGGGCGCCCTGGAGCCTGTTTGGCAACAATTGAACCTCTCTCCTTGAAGTTCTTGATAATTGGATAGACGGTTGACTGAGGTGCAATCTTACTCGCTGCTATAAACTTCCCTGTTAGGCCCTTTTTGTGCAATGCAATGATGGCTGCACGTGTTTCCTTGCAGGTAACCATGGCTAACAGATGAGGAACAATGGTGTCATGCACCATCTTCCTTTTAAAGTGTCCAGTCACTCAATCATGACAGATTGATCGCCAGCCTTGTCCTCATCAACACCCACACCTGTGTTAATGTGTGTGACACCTGTGTGTCATTGAAATTATGTTAGCTGGTCCTTTTGTGGCAGGGCTGAAATGCAGTGGAAATGTGTTTTTGGTGATAAAGTTCATTTTCAAGGCAAAGAGGGACTTTGCAATTAATTGCAGTTGAGCTGATCACTCCTCATAACATTCTGGAGTATATGCAAATTGCCATTATAAAAACTGAAAAAGCAGACTTTGTGAAAATTAATAGTTGTGTCATTCTCAAAACTTTTGGCCATGACTGTATGTTGAGGCAGAGATGAGATTCAAAATTAGTTATGGTGGATAGAGGCCAATGTTTTACAGTTTAAAAGTTTAGTGAGGTCCCAGTCAGTTACATGAAGCTGCCACCAGAGTCCAGCAGTGCACCAGTTTTTCTGATGAATACATGTGAATGAGGCCCTGCAGCAGGTCTGAGCCCATATTTCCTGCAGGCTCTGCCACTGATAGTACAGTAAGCTGCACATTGTGTTTCGGGCTTTGAGTTTGAGAGCACTATTTATTAAAAATGGCTTTAATGCTAAAGTTAGATTAAAGCTCCTGTGAACATATTTTTTTAACTTGTTACAAAATAGTTTGAAATTCATACTGATGCCTCTGTGTGACCTAGTGCAGCACATGAGACCATCAGTGACATGATTCATGTTTATATTGTTAATTTAAACACTTGTGCCGAAGGGTAGAGTTCAAATGTATTTAACTGCATCGAAAATCATTTCGGTACATTTTCCAAAGCAAAGATTCTTGATGAGGGATATGTTCAAAGACAGTAGGATGAGATTTTTTTGTTAGAAAACACTACCTACACATGTACAGGTCAAAATCAGCAAAGAAAAAAATGAGACACCTCTTTTGTTCATACTCAAAACAAACTGAAAGTTCCACACAGGAGCTTTAATCTAAGTTTTTTTTTAAACTTGTATTTTAAATTATTGCAGTTGAATTGTAAAAACATCACTTCATGTTCTTTCTGTGTCTTCCACTGCTTTTCTTCGTTCCTCTCACAGACTATATTTCACCCAAAGCAAAGAACCTACACTCACTAAAACACACAAGGAAAAGAAAATTATAGCCAGCATAATCTTACTACTGTTTGCTCCATCTGCCCGTGACCCACTTTTCTCTCCTTGCCTTTGGCATGAGAGCCGCTAACACAGAGAGCTACAGGAAAGCTGGTTTCTCAGAACAAGGTTTTTTAGCTGTGAAACGAGGAGTGTGGTGAATGTACACCATGCAGAGGTGCACCATTAAAGGTGAGCACCCACTACAGCTCTTATCAAGGGTTTAAATGCAGGTGTCATGACGTCCTTAAAGGTTTGATCCAGCAGGATTCATGTACAGCTCTGCTTTTAAAGAGAGCACTACTGTGTGCATTAACGTATTTTAAGCAAGCTCGCCTTCCTCTGTCCTCCAGCCTTCTCTTCAAAAGGCTCCAAAAGCAAATATAAAGTAAGCTGTTCACTCAAACACTCCAGCTGCGTCAATGAAGTTCACTGAAACTAAAATATTACATGTACTTGATGATATTGTCACATATATTCAACATGCTCTATATGTCATTTCCTGAGCAGGGAATGGTGTATATATTAATTTACTAATTTTAACTCTCGTCTTTTGGAGATTTCTGTCCTTTTCTTTTTCTTCTTGAAACATTTGAGACCATAGAAATGGCAGGAGGTATGGGGAAGAAGGGAGCTGTGATGTTTACTAAACTTCCCTAAATTGCACTGTTGACCTTTTAGTATACTGTAGCCACCTTAAAGATAGTGCCTCTCACGTGACATTTGGGACAATGTAGTTGCTTCCTCTTTGAAATGCTGTATGTATTTGAGACAGATGTCTAAGCCTGGACTCAGAGATCTTAGTATTAACTAAGATCATCTAATATAATATTATGCTCCTCAAAAATCAAAATCACAGGCTTTCCTTCTGTATGAAATAATGCTAACAGTTCATCATATGCCTTTATGTAACTTGAGGCCTGGAGGTTTTACTCTGATCAAAATTAGGTGCCAGACACTAAATCAGTCAGTCAGTAATAACTTGGGGTACAGCTAAGGCCTTCCTTCACTGAGTAACAAACACATTACAAGATGAATTAGAGGCAATTCTAAAGAATGACCTTGTTGAATGGTCATAACCAGGTCAAGTGCAGTGTCAATAAAATAATGTCATTTTTCTTTTCACACTTTATGATTACATTCAAGACAGCAGAAGAACACTCTGTTTCACAGTCTGAGATTTCACAATTCAGCTTAAAGGTGCCGGGTTGAGAGAATGTTTTTTGGGTGTGAATGGAGAAGTCGGTCTCAAATGGATACAACTGAAGTGTACAAAGAAGAGGGAAGTGCATGTGGGGGGTGAGTTAATCAGGGTTAGACAAAAAAAAACCCAGATCTGATCAAAGACTGTATAAAATATGGACGTAGGATCTGTGGAGTCACCCATCTGTTTCTGAAGCGCTGTTTTGAGGCCAATCGTCGTCGGCAGCCATATTGCTGCTGTCGAATGATTGTGACTTAAAGAGGCGGGCTTTGAGCCTCCTAGCCAACAGCTACAGTGTTCACGCCTGTCAATCAAGTCAGCTGTGCCTCTCATTGGAAGACTCCTAATCTCAATATCTTTGAAATTGCCGCGTTAGAAAAAAATTCACCCCCCTACAGTGTGTGTCTATCGAGACATGAGCTATCCAGACTACACTCGTGTTTTTGAACCAGGCTGTAACCATGTTTATTTCTGCTGTGAAGATCGTCTTTTTTGAATTGGTCTGTATGTGGTTTCCGGTATGTCCGGAGCCAGCCTCAAGTGGAACCTCGATGAACTGCAGTTTTTAGCACTTCCGCATTGGACTCACATTTTTAGACCAGAGGTTGCCGCTTTGATCTGATATGATAACCAATTGGCTTCAAAAATATCAACTACTTTCAGGTAAATAATCAAAACAAAAAAGAAAAATAGCAGTGAAATAATAGTGCAGTGCTGGCAGAGACTGCAATGTTAGTCAAAGCTATAGCAATATGTCAGCAGTCCGCCAGTATTGTGGATAGCTGTTTTATGGCACTTGTATCAGAAGGTTACTCTATCTTGGCTCTGGTCCAGGGAACTGAACCAGTATGGATAAATGATATCTGAACAACTCTGCATGGCTGTAATGAAGGTCTCCTCATCAGGTCACTCTATGTGTTCAGTCAGGATTTAAAGGAGTTATCATTTAAAGTAGAAAGAATGGATTTTTGGATGTGCAGATCAAGGTGTCCTAACAATGCAGTAGTTACTTTTCTTCCTCATAAAGTAGGGAACGTGGTTATGTGTAGTCTGCTGTATTTTTTAAGAGAAGTTTATGCAGAGCGGTCAAAAAAGTGAAACAAACTCTGTCTCTTCATCATATATTTTTAATGTTGTGAACATAAACAACACAATGCCATTCACCTCCACTGTGCGGAGAGATACCACCAAGGGTGACAGTGATGTATGTGTATGGACTCTTTAAATGACAGTGCATCATTCCTCCAAGTTTGTTCAAAGTCAGAGTGGTGGTTGGCCACTTTCTTGACAGATTTGTGAACAGTGCACAACACGTACCTGCAGTATCTGTCACCATCTTTTATTTGTACTGCACAGGTGATAAAGACACATTTTATGAATGGAAAAAGTCTGCACTGTTTCTCCTCTTTTTATGAAGACACAAGGGGAAAAGTGAGATGGCCTGAATCCATCCACTGAGCGGGTGAGAGAGGGGAATATAAAAGAGTGTGAATCACATCATGGGACGAGTGTGTTTGACTGATAGAGTGACGGAGATAATGAGCGAGAGAGGGAGAAATGTGGTGAAACAGTGAGAGGCAAAAAAGAGAGAGTGGGACAGAGTGATGAGGAAAAATTGGAGATAATTGAGTAGAAGAGCACTTGGGTGAGGAAAAAAGGAGCGGTGACATAGAGGGTGAAGAGTCGGAGCTCTGTGGAAGTACAAAGAGAGGACGGAGCGCGAAGAAGAGAGATCAATCTAACAACTGAGGCAACAGAGAGAGTACGCTGAGCTGGAGCGAGAGTGCATGAATGTGTGTTTTAGATAGATAGAGAGAGAAGGAGAGAGAGAGAGAGAGAGAGAGAGAGAGGGAGAGGGAGGGGGGGAGACGGCTCCACTAGGGCACAGAGTAGGTGAAAGTGTGTGTGTGTGTGAATGAAACAGAGAAAGAGAGGCTGCACAATAGAGTGGCTGAGGCTGCCTCTCACCGTTTAGAAGGCATGAAAATGTGATTTCTAAAAGAGAAAGAGCAAATTACTTTTATTTTCCTCATATTTATTTCATGACCTGGATCTTTCCTCTCATTTTCTAATCCTGATTCCTTTTTTAAATAAAAACTCTTTTTGTGGCTTATCAAGGAGGTCACTGCGGATAAAACGAGGAGCAACACAGCCTGAACTGCAGACTAAAAGGTATTTACTTTTTAATGCACTTTAGTATTCTGATGTTAGGTAAGAATTAACGTGAGTGAGATCAATTATGTTAATATCATATTCATTTTAAAGGAAAGTCTATGTTACAAAAACAGGTGCAGAGAATACAGAATATTTGAAATAAGTGATGTCTGAACTATAAACTCAATGTAAAAGACATGACAGGGGCAGTATTGCACAAATGAAGAAAGAAGACTTTATTTGAGCATCAATGTTTGAAAAGGGTGAAAGCCAGAGCATTTTTCAAAAAGAAATGTGTGCTGCAATAATTGTGGCAGAGAGAGAGAGGAGGGGGGCTTGTCCTCTGGGGTCCTGTGTTTTCAGCAGGTTGGGAGGAAGACCAAAGTGGGACAGAGAAAGAATTAAAAAAGACCACAGAGCCTGCAAAGACAAGTCAAGAATAATTGCACATATCACTCCAGAACAGCTGAGCGGCGTGAGGCTGCATGCTCTTTTAGAGCACATAAGCTCTATTAGCTTTGGTTTGCAGCATGAGGCGGCTGTTAAAAAGGCTAAGCAAAGGTTTGTAGTTAAGAATTTGAAATTAAAAAATACACATTTATGGTGACATTCGCACTTAAAGGATTGCATCCAGACTTTTTCTACTGGACACAGAAGGCAGTTATGGTGGAAAAGTTCATTTCTCTGCATAAAGCTTTTATGCTAAATCCAACTTTATGGCCATAATTGAAACTCTTGGGACTAGTTAAGACCCTGTTCCATGTAGATAATGTCATGTTCATTATAAACTGTACATTGCAGCATATTAAACTGCTCCCCCAAAGTAGGTTATGACCTGTTGTAATACTGTGATCCATGCACAGGAGAGAAAAGGGGGATGGTTGATATAGATAAAATAAGCTAGGAATCACTCTGGGAGTTAGGAGGAAAAAAGGATGATTATGTAAAACCTACTTTTATATAATGCCTATTTGAATACTTTCCAGACACTCCCAGCTTTGTTTTAAATTCCCGCAGAATCAAACGAGAGCTCATCAACACCCACCTTTCACACACTTCTTCAGCTCCGACCTGTCAAAATCAGTACCTTTGCGCAGTATTTATGGTGTCAGCCTGTGGAAAGGTGGAAACCCTCAAAGGACTCCAGAGAACTGACTCACACACACCTGAAGATACACACACACACACACACACACACACACACACACACACACACACACACACACACACACACACACACACACACTGCGCAGTGTATTCCAGCTTTGTGCACTTTCATCATATAGATACAACATAATTGACTTTGCACAGCCTCCAAAGACCAGCCCCACACAGACACAGGGTAATGCACAACAAGCAACACTGGCTATAAAAGCATATTTTGCTCCAGCAGAAGTGCACCTGGGGGATTCTCTGAGGGGGGGGGGGGGGGGGGGGGGCAGGCAATTTAGAGCAGGGGGGAACACTAAGATTAATGGCTTCCCAAACAACAGAGAACAATTGATCAGAATGGAACAAAGACCCCTGACGTTATCACTAGAGAGGGGACCGGGTGATTATACGTAATCTGTGACTAATGCCAGAAGAGAATGTGATTATAAAACAATTGAGTGAAAGATGAAAGACTGGAGGAATACACTAAATTGGCAGGAAAGCTTGGATGTGTGTTTGATTAAGGACATTTCCAACAGCGCTGCACACTTATATCCAATCCATCCCATCTTGTCTAATGCTGCTCCCTCCTGCCCGGTCCTGTTCTGTCCTCTCCTGTCTCAGCAGGAGAAGCAGGAGTCGATAAAAAGAAGGCCGGTCATGTGTAGCAGATGTGACAATGCTATATGGTCCAGTTATTCCCCAGGGTTTGGTATGGAAAGAGAGTAGGACAAAAGACAGGCATGCTGAGTGAATATTTCCAGCTTTCTGCTGTGGAGCAAGTCACCCAGGCTCTATTAGTTACAAGCTACTACTGTATTCATAAAGTGGAAATTCAAAACCCACAGCAAAATGCTCCGTTAATAAGTCCCTTGGGAGTATTAAAGTAGGCTACAGCTGTAAGAGGCAACAAAAACACAATATACAGGGAGAAAAAACCCACACATGCCAAACACCAGCACACACAATTATTCAGTTACTTTTAACTCAAGGACAGACGCTGCATAATCTGGGCAAATAAATGCCACAGACTTGACATTTAAAGTCACATCAATAAATAACCTTGATATTTAATTCCATGTTTCAACAGAAGTTATCATCTCGTATGATTTTAAATGAATAGTTATTTGTGGTACTGAGAGAGCCTCCTTGTTGTGCTCATTAAGATGGAACGCGAGAGAAGAGCAGTTTCCCCTGACTCTGCAGGCTTTTCATTATTACATAGAGAGAGATTTCCCCCTGGGGAAAGATCTGGAGGATTGCCGTAAGCCACGAAAAACAGAAGCCAACAAACTGTAACACATCCACCGTTATGAGGACCTCAAAGTTTAGCTCCAGCTTTGCAATTTATGAACACAACTTGAAGTTAATGACTGAAAAATGAAGTCATACTTTTGCACAGATGGCTCGGAGCAACAACTGGGATGCACTGATTACAGGGACTTCAAAACACAAGTACGTCGCTGGCAGCTTTTACATCAGCCACCAGAGTGTAAAGTGCTACTCAATGACATGAAAAAAGTGTATTGTATTACATCGCTTTCAGATAAGCAGAGGGGTCAGCACCATTATGCACTTATGTTCCCACCTCATCAACCTCCCTGTTTGTTATGGTGTAACTAACTAAAACACTAACTACTTGACTAACACACTAACCAGCTTCTTAGCATCATGTTTCAAGCCCGCAGGGTCAGATGGCTTCTCTTCAGGTGATTTTTGTCTTAGTTTAGAACATAGATTGTGCATAATAAGTTGGACAAACCCTACAGGTCTGGGATTGAAGCCAATTCACAAGTGTCTTAAACCTGCATCTTCTCTAATGGTCAACAGGGGATGCAGAAAAGAGTCAGACACAACCATGGTTCCTTTTGGCCCCAAAAACCAAAATGCCGACAACAAAACTGCCAAAGTCAGAGCTTCAAAACAGTAGTCCAGGAACCAGTGACATCAAAGCGCTGTGTCCCCCTTTGAAATACAGTCTGTAATTTAGAATGATAACAATATAATGTGGGGAGTGAACAGAATAGGCTTTCCAAAAAGTCCTATAGATACTTTTGTTGATAGAAAGTGATCTTTTAACACTCATTGCTTTTTTTTTTTTGCTTTAACCTTGGGCACTACAGGTGCTCCCGAAAAAACAGTGGTGCTCCCGAAAAAACAGTGGTGCTCCCATTCGATATGAAATGAGACTAACATTCAATGTTCTTTTATCATTTCTCTTCCACTCTTGTTATGGATTTAATATAAAGTTTATCCTGTGTCTGTAGTAAAAAGCTGTTTTAACAGTGTAGCTTTCTTTAAAGCTATAATGAAACTCTATTATAAGTTTAGTGCATAGTTAAGAGTAAAGGTTGTAACTATAATTACACCCTGTGACACGGAAGGTAGGCCAACTGTAATGGGGTCTGACAGGCATCGACATGGTCCTCACTTTGTCAGCCATGTCTAACAGCATTTATTAGTATCTTGTTGACTTTTGTCTCTCAGTGTTACCTTTGTGTTGATGGACATGGAAGGTAAGTGAAGCTGTCACGAGCGCACAGTCAATCTGTAGCGGCTTTTTATCTGCCGTAAAATCCACCTTAAAGCCTTAAACCTGCACTCATACCCGTGTGTCTGACTACTTTGTGTGTGGCCTGCTTTCATTGTATTTGAGACCTGCGGTGTTTGGTCAAGAGCTCTGGGACAAGTATAAAAAGTTGAAGGTGTACGTAAAAAAAGTTTCCTGATTCCAGGAGCTCTAAAGATTTTCCTTTTCATTAGTAATGTTTTGGACCTGCATATGTGCTTCTGTCCTTCTTATGTTGTTGAGCAACAGAAGGCAACCTGCTTTGTTGTTGCTTTTGAAGTTCCTATTTTCATGACACGACATGACATGACAACACACTTCCTGTCACATCATGTGTACTGAGCTAGAGGGAAGTTTGTGTTACATGATGTTTACTAGAAATACATGATACTACTTTTGAACTCACAGGATTGCACTAACTTTGTTTTGCACCCACACAAACCAGTGTTCCACAGTTAAGTGTGCTTTCAGTGCTTCAACACACATGAGAGCATGGGCAGGAGATTTAGTTTCATTTAATTCATTACTAAAATGATGAGCTAATAACTTAATGAATAATAACAAGAACATCATGTCTGATATATTGGCCCCGATGGATTGTCTCATTACCCAACAATAATGGCCTCCAATAATTCAGGTGAAATATTAATTTGTTTCATGATATTAAATGTGCTTCATTAACATTGTATTAGAGCTGAATGTGCAGATAAATTCATGTTCGCTAGGTTTGGAATATTACTTTGTGAAGGTATCTGCTATCTCAGGTTCAGTGTTCC
Source organism: Notolabrus celidotus (assembly GCF_009762535.1). NCBI lineage: Eukaryota > Metazoa > Chordata > Actinopteri > Labriformes > Labridae > Notolabrus > Notolabrus celidotus. The sequence continues at coordinate 13,143,504 of NC_048289.1, forward strand.
ACATATGGATAGGGTGGAGTAACATTTCCCATCCCAGAGTAAACATAAACTGATGATAACATTGTGAGACAGACTTGCAGTAAAACGGTTGAGAGACCTGCGCTGATTTAAAAGGAAGAGGGAGATGGATCAGGTGAATATGCACAGATGTCTGTTCGTGGTAAAATACTTTCTCTGAAGCTTTATGGGGCTTTCATGTCTGTGGTTCATCAGGATAGGTTGATGAACTCCACTACATGCTTGAGCCGGCGTTATGAGGATGAAATAATCGGTGTAATACACCCTCAACTCCTCCATGAAACATTTGTGTCCTCACGAGGAGTCATTATCATAAACTATGAAGAATCACTAATGGATCATATCTCTAAACCACTATCTCCTCATTTTCATTTTCTGTATGGGAGCTTCCAATATTGAAAAATGAAAAACATTGTCTCTCACTGAATCAGGGCACACTTTGTCCAGGATGCATGCAAATCCATTCCTAATGCATTCACTGCTTTCACATTAGAGTTGGGTATTTCCCACAGCCTCACCATATGATACCTATCACAATACACACACAATGATACTTTACGGTATGGAATACACATTGATTTTGGATAATGACAATGTCCTACAAAGAATTTACTACAACAGCTGTTCTTTTTACTGTTGTGAATCACAGGTGGATGCATAGTTTTAAGGATCCTACAACTTTAAACTAGTACTATCAAGCAATTTAAAAAAAAATCTAAATAATTACAAGCTCTGTGATTAATCAAACACAATTAATCATTTATATTTATATTGCAAGAAGAGTTTTACCCACATTTTAATTGAACCCTCCTCAGTGTTAATTCCCAAACTAACCCTCTTCAATGAGATCACTTTGCCCCCCCTCTCTGCACACATCCCTGCTCTCTGCACATACTGTCGATCGTGGATGGTTGTTGTTCTCTCAGATGGGTAAAAAATATATGTCCAAAGTTGAAGATCTACATCTGCAGACAACTAACGCACCGCAGTTTGTGTGACGAATTAACAAGTGGGGATTACATGGTGTGACTCGATCATAAAGCAGCTGCCTGAAGCCTTTGTTTTAAACAATGCTGGAAGTGCAGTTCTTTACAAGTACGGCATAAAGTGCATTCGTGATCGTCCGGCCTTGTTGAGAAGTTGAGGGACAATTTTAGTTGAAAGCTTCCTTCAGTGTTTGTTGGGACAGCATGCACTGGCCTTGTGTAGCAGGCATACGTATTGTAGCTATATTGATCAGGATGGTGTCTCATGCTTAGACAGAGGTTTGCTGCCATAACACTGCATGACTCATTTCCAACTCTGGACTTCCTAGTGTTTGCAAAAATCCAAAATGCCCCCATATAAAGATAAGCTTTGAGTTTTGCCTGTTGGCTTTGAGATGTGAGCTGCATCATGTGGTTTGGCTTCTACTGCCATTAATTGGTATTATTTTACGCTGCATCATAGGTGGTGTGTCCTTTAAAGCTACCACCACAGTACTTGCTTCCATATAGATTCTGTAACATTGGTATGACGTTATATTGCTGTATCGATTCATTCAGCACAGTCCAATTGCACATGCTGGAAAAGTTATAAAGGTACAAGATTTTCATGAGACACCGCAGAAAAGTATTAAACCAGATAACACTGAAGATAATACAAGAGGAATTCTAGAGATACATTTGTATACACACTGCTAGATGGATTTGGACATATTGTTCCAGACCAGCTCTAAATGTGGTCAGAGTAATCAGGTTGCAATGCATTTTCATAGCACCTTGGGTTCATTTATACCTGAAAGTGCGTGTTGACACCCAGTGAAAGCAGGGCTTCAGTAACTGTACCAAACAATGTTTACTGAAAGAGGAAAGTCTTAAAAATAGCACAGGGGATGTTCACTCCTATATGTGTGCTGCATTGAGGTCTCCCAGCCCATCCAGCCAAGTATAGCCCAAGCGAGGCCCACAGCGCATGCTCCACCTGACCCAATTATATCCAGTCTGAGGGGAAAGATAGCCCACTTTGATTTACACGAGACTGGCAGCCAAGCCCAGGCTGAGTGGTCTGCCATTTAGTGCTGGTCTCTTCTAGACATATTCCAGGACAGGTGTGTTCTCGAGCAGCTTAGAGAGTCAAACTGTGGTTCAATACGCAGTCCGTGGAACATCAGACGAGCCGTGTGTAACCTTTTTAAATAAAATGTGGGCCCTTTTCCTTAAAGATCATCCATGGCGAGATAGAGTAGGGAGGGAAAAAAAAAACAAAGAGGAGGATGTTTACTGTGAAACGTGGAGCTTGGAATAATTATTTTAATCATCCACTTTATCAACGATTTGCATGGTTATAATTAATCGTTTTATTAGTATCAGATATGTAATTGACTGAAAGGTGTCTGCTTTTGATGGATCCTCCCACTGAGGATGAAAAGCCAGAATCTTAAGAAGCATTGAGTATGAATCTAATGTGGATCTGTTATGGTCTGTGAAATTAATCAAGGGGCCATGATTGTCAATGAAGCGCTTGAATTATCAGATTTTCCATGCAGAGATTTAATAACTGCTTGGAAATGCCAAGCATTGTCATTGCAACAGAAAGCATTTAAATCACAAAAATTAAACATTTGATTGTTTTAGAGAGCACAGACAGTAAAACTTTGAGGGTTTGTCCTTTGAAGTTAACTTTATTGACTGCGGATGCCATAAACAGTAGGGTACCCACTTATCAAAGCCCGACCCCCGTTGAACTCCTACGTCAGAGCACCACCCCCAAACCTGCTAGTGATGCATCATTCATATAAAATCTAAGTTCCCCTCTTCTCCCTGATTCAGTGACTCATCTCATCCATGCTGTGTTCGAGCAGGTTTAGAGTGTTCTTGACTGTTCCCCTTCACTAGCGATGTGAAAGAGGCTGAAGGGTGGAGACCCAGAGAAAAGAGAGGGATGTAGAGGACAGAACTTGGCCGCTCCACTTTTGCAGGACGTAAAAGTGGGACAATCTGTTCCTTGGATGATCTCCAATTCTACTTTCTGGGGACCGATACACTGAAAATATATCTATACACATGCTCTGTCCTACATAAGGGGGAGTTTGAGTGACAGAGAGAAGGAGATGGAGAGAGGAATTGACAAAAAGAGAAAATATACACTACCAGTCAAAAGTCTGGACACACCTTCTCATTCAATGTTTTGTATTTATTTTAATCATTTTCAACATCGTAGATTAATACTGAAGACATCCAAACTATGAAATAATATGGTTTTGCCATAATATGGATTAAACAGTAGTCAAATAGGGCTATCCATTGTGTACTAACCCTACCTCTGAACAACACAACTGATGGTCTCAAACACATTAAGAAGGCAAGTCATTCTACAAATGAACTCTAGACAAGGCTCATGTTAATTAGAAACCATTCCAGGAGACCAATTCATGAAGCAGACTGAGAGAATACCAAGAGTGTGCAATGCTGTCATCAAGGCCAAAGGGGGCTACTTTACAGAATCTGAAATATAAAACATATTCTGCTTTGTTTAACACTTTTTTGTTTATTAAATAATTCCATATGTGTTCTTTCATAGTTTGATGTCTTCAGTATTAATTTAAAATGCTGAAAATAATTGAAATAAATAAAAAACATTTAATGAGAAGGTGTGTCCAAACTTTTGACTGGTAGTGTTTGTATCTGAATTATATCTGTTGAGCCATGAGGTCTTCCAGTTCATTTTCTATGACTATTAGAATTTGTGTGGGACTGGCCAAGAGAGAGAAAACACCCTTGAAGAACAGACAGTTACAGTACATTCTGCACATAGATTAAAAGAGAGTGATGGTGAGATGTTTGTGAGGAAAATAATCATCGTAAGTAATTGAAATATAATGATGCAGGAATAGGACATTAAAAAATCTCACAGCTCTGACATTATTTTAAATTGTGGAACATTTTCATCCCAGAAAATTTGAGCTTGACTTAATATTCAACCCATGCATAATGTTTGTTTACAAGGACCCCTAAGGACTAAAGCAACCAAATGAGCCGCAAAGTCATTATTGCAACTTTGCTTTGCTTTGCAAAAACCAAGATTCATAGATTATATCTCAGAAAAGACAAAGACGAACAGAAAAGGAAGAACCTGAGAGGATTCCTTCGAACCTCTTGTTTCATTCATCTTTGCTTTCCAGGTGCCCAAGGACGATATCCATCTCTGTCCTCGTTATCATGATTAATCAACTCCTGATTCTTCATCTTACTTTCATTCCATTTCCTTACAGGTTGTGGACCCTGATCTATCAAAATCTGCTCATTGAGTCTCCACAGGGCTTCTAATCAGGAGAGTTAAAGCTGCTGGATTGGCTACTTGTGGGCAGACTGACTCTCAAACTCCTTAACTCTTTAGATGTCCCTCTTTTTGCTCTTACAATGCATGGCTGCTGAATATTTCATCCAAGTTTTGAGTTAACAGTTTGAGCCACTGTGTGACATATATTGTCTGTCATTTATCTTTTCCTGAACAGAAATAGAAGATTTGATAAACATCCAGATTTTACACAAAAATGGCAAATTATTTTAAATGGGTTATTTCAAATGTTAAAGGATAGATGCACATAATTTGAGGTCTGCTTTAAAACAGTAGCCAGGTGCCAATATGAGCTCTACTTTTTCTTGTATATGACAAAATCAAATATTTAGTTGAGTTGAGTACTCACTGGATCCCACTTGTTACGGACATCATTTTGGCTCAAAACATCTATATCTTAGATAAAGGTAGCGGTGCATTCCACTTGGTCTCTGCTTTCTCTAACTTTAGAGGAAACTTTGAGAACATCAGGTGATTCATCAGTTATGTGAGGACAGAATAAAATAACATGAAATGAGAAAAAATGAAATATACTTATTTGATTTTACATTGGGGGACCTTCACTTGTTATAATAGAGCCAAGCTAGAGCAGAGGGTGAATTGAATAACGGATGAAAAATGCAAAAGACATGGGCGGATACTGACAACAATAAATTAGAGTAATAATCAAGAATTGGTTATAGCACAGTGTATAGAACAATGACATGAAGAAGGGAAATACTGCAGGTTAAACTGCACATGGACAATGACAGGGACATGGACATCATTACTGTATGGATTAGTTGATAAATGAGTAAGGTGTCATAAAATATAAGTTTAATATACTACCTTGTTAGTGGACATCAGCTCTCCCGTGTCATATCAGAGTGATTATCATCAGCTGTGACCGTTGTTTAATGTTGAAGACAATGATTCCCATAATCCCTTTATGATGTAATAAATCTTTTCTTATTGCTCTGGTTGAGAGAGCCCAAATGGCAGATTTAAATGCTGTGTATTTAGAATACCCTTTCCTATGCAAAATCAACGGTTTTTATTCTGTTTTAAAAAACCTGTCCACAGTTTACCTCGAGGTGAAATGAAGCCTCTTTCTATCACTGTTTTATTGGCTGACTTTGACAGATTGCTGCAAAAGTCAATCACACTGTGCTTAAAGTTTTGTCACAGCTGAGCAGTAAGATGTTCTGAGGTTTAAGCCATAGAAACTAACATGTTTTATGCTATTGTAACAGCTTTGATAGGTGTGAAGACACAAAAACTTAAACACCACACCTTGTTGCCTCTATGGGTTCTCTTTATTGTGGTCGTCACAGAGGCAACCTTCTTCAAAGCAGCCATCACAGCAAGATAAAAAAAAAATAAAGCTCCTGTTTGGAGATTTCTCACTGCATATGAAATAGTTTTAAGTTAATACTGATGTCTTCATATGACCTTGTACAGCATGCAAGACCATCAACAACAAGACTGATTATTTCTATAGAGTTATTTTAAATGCCTGAAACTGCTGTCGTGGGGTTCGGTTTCAAATAAAGTGATTAGCTAAAAGAACTTCTTGGTACATTTTCCATGGCACAAATTCTTAATGGGTGATAACTTTGACTGTAAGAAGACAGTAGTTGGAGATTTTTGTTGAAAAACACAACATAAACATGTACAGGACAGAATCATTAAAGATATATGAGTCACCTCTTTATCCACAGGGGGCGCTAAACTGAAACAAACTAAGAGGTCCTCACAAGAGCTTTAAACTGTTATTGTGTTCCCATAACTATAAACAAACAGATAAGCTCAAGCGCATAGGCGTTGCTAGCCCATTTTTGAGGTTGCTGAAGCACCTCTAAATTTAATCTGAGCACCCCAAAAATTTGAGAGATTTTTAATTTTTTTTACTGTATGTTCTTTTTAACAAGCTACAAAAGTTTCAAAACCATACAGTACTTGGTTGAAACGTAATATTTTAATGACAAAAATACAGCAGCTCCACCGCGTTTTACATGTTGTGCATTGCATTTCAAAAGAAAGTCCAAAAAATAACTCCAATGTCAATTTTTGGTATTTTTGGTACTCACTATAGGGGGCTGGTTTACTCCAGGAACATACATACTGTTTATGTATATGTTGAGGAGCTGCTGTATCTTTTGCTGTGGCTCAGCATTTAAATAACCTTTATCAGATTTGATGGTTTAGTCACAGGCCTTCCCAAAAAGTGTTATACTTTTCTTTCACAAATGTGGGAATGAAATTGCATTAAAATGTACAAAACAGTGAAATGTATCTTGAATGGCTCAGCACCCCTAAACATCCGATCCTAGAATCACCCCTGCTCAAGCGTAAAACTTATATCACAAGCAAACCACACCTAGGAGTATAGGGTGCCCTGAATGAATGATCTAGCATGAAGAAGTAATACAGGACAGTGAACAAATAAGCCTGTGAGTCATATTTTAAAACAGAGATCAAGTGTTTTTCTGCCTCTGACAGAAATTGCAGACAGTCTGTTCTGTCAAGAGAATGAAAGTTGTTCCTCCCCTCCTCCTCTTTATTTTTCTTCCAAAGAGAGAAACAAAAATCCAGACAAGTTGGAGACATGATGGCCAGTACAGGGACAGGATGGCCAAACAGCTGGAAAAAGGAAGCTGACAGCGTCTGAGTTATTGTTCTGGCAGAGCGTAGGAGTTGAGTGACATGACGGCGAAGGCTAAGATGAAAGGAGTTTCGACATCCATGATGGTGGAGGAGAGCGTTTTAGAAGTTGTGATTGGATATGCTATAGTTAGAATATGAAATCTAACAGCATCTCATACCACGCAAAAACTCTGAACCTCCTTTCATCCCATCTTCATATCAACATCTCTGTTGATTTTGGCTGAGTTGTGCACTCAGTCTTATCCCTGCTCTCCTCTCACTCCCCCCTTTTTCTCTCATTCTGATTACTCTGCTTTATGCAAACTATAACTCTCTCCATCCTTTCTCTCTTGTGTATTTCCCCTTTTGCTTTTGCATCCCAATTATTAGGCTCCTGTCTTCTCTCAGCCTGTCCTTTGAGTTTCTTATCTTGCCTTGTGCAGACTCAATGTTGTTCAATATTTGATGAGATTTTGTTCATAAATCAACCTCCTCTGTTGTCTCCTGGTGTACTTGAATGATAGTGTTAATCTCTAAAACACACTGTTAACACACTTGTCTTTGTCAGCCTCTGATAAGAGAGGCATTTGGCCTAAATAAGATGGATGCATTTTAAATATATGGATCATACTAACAGCTCTGGACATTAGTGGGTCATGTAGTGGGAAGATCCATAAAAACGCTGATGGAAAAGCAGAATGTAGGTTTCTCTCTCTTACGGCTATTTAGAGGCATTGAGATGCTTGTATTAACTGCCTGTGTAAGAGAACCTTAATGAAAAAGAGTTTTATCTATGCGTTAAAGCTGCTGTGTTGAGCCAGCCTCACAAGTTCTCAGTTTACTTTCCCCTAATGCACCCTGAGTGCCTGGATACCACTTCAACCCTGCCCCAGATAAGCTTCAGAAAATGCATGGATTGATGTTTTTCTCTCATGATTTTCAGTGAGTTTTTTTTTCTGAAAATCCCGATTTTTGTCTTCTGGCTCTTTTGCAACATACATACATTGTGTTTCTGTTGACCAGCCAACACTGTCACTCCTTTCCCGCTTCACCCAGAAATGTTCAAGAAGCAGACTTCCTTCAGGCCACCAAGACATAAATAGATCAGGCCCTATACCACATAATAATGGCAGCAATGCTCAGGGTTGAAGTTGCTGCAAAGCTTTCCTTTACATTATTTTTTCTTGTGTCATTTTGTATTTTTAAGCTTGAAAGCAAGGGTGTGTGATATTGACAAGAAATAATATCTTGATTATTTCTTATTTATCATCTTAAAACTGAGTCATTTAAGTGCACAACATACAAAAACTCTGAAATTACCAGAGCAAGTATTGAGGTCAAACAGTGACAGTATGAATAAACCAAATAAAAGCTCATTGACAGGATTTACTTTTCTAAACGTTGCACAAAAACCAACAATAACTACTACGAGAGGGTTTAAAACTGACACGTCCCTTTAATGAAAACAAGAATGACTTTGTCTTTCCAAAGCCAAACCACCCCCTTGCGAGTGAGGATGATCCACGTCTAGTAATTAAATCTAACAACATCAATTCTGTCGGTGTTTGTGTTTTGTCTCCTAGTGTTGCTCAATCTCTCATTTTTAACTTCTCTCATGCAGCCATGCTACATTAGCTTAGCTTGTTGTGATGTGTGAACACTGCATGTGTTGCGCATGCGCAGTGGTCTAGGCTTCATCATGTTCAGTGAATGTGTTAGGACTCTTAAGGAACATTTTTATTTTATGTTGCAATATGTGCAACATTTTTAATATTGTCATTTCGCACATAATTAAAACAACAATTATGATAATATTTTAGACGATATATAGAACCCCTGCTTGAAAGAAGTTTCTTCATTGCCGTCTTTTAATTTCTTCATATTTGCACATGATGAAATTGTAGCCTAATCATCTCAACCCAGACCCTTAAATGAACCTTAACTTAGACTCTGTGCTTTACTACTTTTGGATCAGGACCCCCATAATGAGTTATGTGAAATAGACAGGACAGGAAAAAACAATAACATGTTTCCAACATGACATTAAGACTAATCCAGAGATCTCAGAATTGTAATTTTTCCATAATTGTAATCCATTTAGAGTCTGTGATACAACCAAGATGAAGTGCCTGATTAGACATTGCAGTGTTGTAAGCGGTCAGACACTTAAAAGGCTGCTTTAAGCCATAACAAAACCCTTGAGCCAAATTCTAATGCCCATTATTTATTTATAATAGAGCCTGATCTCCACCAGTCAGTCACCCCCTCACACTTTAATGTTTTAACTTTATCTTTGTGTTATTGCACAGATATGTGGTCCTCACAAAGAAGCACAGAGACATGCTAACATATATTCAGACATATTCAAACTATTATGTTCAACTGTGCAACAATCAATGGCTAATTAATTCAGCTTTATTTATAAAGCACTAATTTGTAACAAATGGTATCTCAACTTTCCCAAAAAGCAGGTCAAGAATGTACTCGGTTATTTGTTATTTAAAAGACTCAATATTAAGATAAGATAAGATTCATCTCAGCCTAATACATCATGAACAAAGCAAAATCTTCTTTTTTACTGGTAGAAACCTCGAGCAGAACCAGACTCCTGTTGAACAGCTCTCTGCTGCGACTGTGTTGGGCTTTGAAATTGGGATGGATGGAGATGCAGAAGAAAGAAATGAGTGATAGATACAGACAACAACAGCAACAACACCTCATACAGACTTGTGGTTAATCCACAATGACCACCTAGCAAGGCTGTCGGGCTGTTGGCTAGCTGCTTCATCTCTGTCTTAATCTATATATTACAAGGACTGGAAACTGCTCCAGACACTGTTGATGTCCTTGGTCATCAATAGAAGTTGATAAGACAGTCATAAATTGCTTAATATCCCTTTGTTTTTACATTGTTTTTTAGCAGGTTATTAAAACCTTGTTCACTCTTTCAGTTTCAGCATGTTGGTAATCTGTGACTGTACGCTCAGATTCCTGTCATGATTTCAGTTGTGTCTCCATTCTGTCTGATACTTTACTGACTTCCATCTGTCCACCTGACTGTTCCCATCTAGTTCAATTAATAATCAGAGCGCCAATTAGACAGTGGGAGATTCTCTGCGCCTTTCATTATCAACAAGACGGCTGTTGGCAACAGTCCAGATCTTCATGATGGCAAAGCCCTTCTGGCTGCACTTCACCACAGAATAACCAGGGCAGAACATATGGAAGCACCATTATGCCAAATCTGAAATATACTGAAGGAATGAAACGATCCTCCACTAAAATCCACCCTAAAGCTCTAAATGAAAGATGGTTTTCAAAGGGCTGCTATAGATGCAAGTTGTAGATTTTGGTACATTTTTCGTGTGATTTCAGTTGAAATTGATAGTAGGAAACATTTCAGCTTTAGAAAATGGCAAAAGTATTTTCATGTTCTCAGGCCAAGCCCTCAAGATCAATGAGCAAGGTTCTCTTTGATACAAGAAATCAATGCAATTTTTCCATTCGAAGAGCCCAAAATGTTACACCTCTTAGGTTTGAATTCAGGGTCATTACTTTTTATTTCTCTGCTAAAAAACTCTTTTTCAGATACTTCAAATTAAAGGGAATTACATTTCTAACGACATCAAAAACTTTAAACTGAGTAAAGGCCACAACTTGACTGAAGTTCCCTCATCTTATTTGCAAGGCAAAAGTAAAGCAGTGAAGAAAGTGCAGACCATGGTTGAAGGTAGCAAACAGGACTCCAAAGTTATTGAAGAAACCTGTTGGTACTAGAGGTGATAAAGGGAAACTGAAAACCCAGAGCAGATAAAGTTTTTAACTGCACAGCTCCAGGTAAGGGTGAGATGGAAGGTCATAGAAAAAAAACCATGACTTGGCTTAAGGTCATAGAATGCAACAATCAAAGCTCAAACCAGGGCTGTTGCGACAAATGAAGGTCTTCATACAGGGGCATTCCCAACAGGCCCCTACCATATTTGACAGCTATTTGGTATTTTATCTTTTTTGCAGCCCTGGGTACTCTGTTTCCCCCCTCTAGTCTGACACCCTTGATTTTTCCTGCAAATCAAAACCTTGATTGTGCAGTCTGTTTTGAGTACTCTACCAGCCGTATTGCTCCAATTAGGAGTGTTTCGGCTGCACAGAACATATTGTAACAAGTTCAAGCATACTACTGGAAGGTGTCACAAGGTCTTGTGGGAGATGATATCACATAACTGAACCTTTTTCGACAATGTCAGGGAGTGATGAGGGACAGTGTGTAAAAGTGTTCACATACAACGCCTCATTAGAAAACAGCACCTGAAACACAATAAAGATCAATGTGTTAAAATAAAAAAAATGTATTTGAGAGTTTCCTTTTAGGAGCTCACATTTAGCTGTCAGCCCTGGGCCCTGCCACAGACATACATAGGTCACCTCCATTACGATTGAGTTGCAATGATCTTGACCTCATGTGAAACTAAATTGCACACCCGACTCACTCTCCTCTGCACAAAACCAGTGATGCAAATTCACACAGTTTATATATAGCCTGTCTTTCATCAGCCTGCTGTTCCCCCATGCATTCCCAGTGGCTAAATGGAAAATGTGGACCAGCTCTGTGCTCATTCACACATGTGGACTTGTTAGCATCACTGTTGGCTGGTTTCTCTGTTACTGCACGTGTCTTTTTTTACACACATTCAAATTTGACTGTGTATCTAGAGTAATATGACCAAAGTTTACTCCCTTCTTTGCCTGTTTCCCACAGCATGTTTCTTAGGATGAAGCCAGTCTCATGGGATAGCCATGTTTTGTCTCCATGACAGCTATGTCACTCAGCCCTCTCTGCAGTGACCCCCTGCACAGCAAAGGATGCTGGGAAATAACGAGCACTTTTATCCCGGTCAGGATGAAAAAGATGGGGAGGATGAGGAGGAGGAAGAGGAGCTGGGAGGAGGAATCGGACAAGAGGAAGATGGACATGACACGGAGAATGGAGGGTTAGAGAGTCTGGATGAGAAGGACATGACGGGAGGACGACAATCCTGGGAAGGGAAAGGTGGTGAAGTGATGAAACCAGCAGCCATTGTGGTTGGCAGACAGAGAGTGGAGCGCCCTATAAGGCCAGGGAACCTGGGCAATAGGGGTATCACGTACATGCCAAATCAAGTCCTGCTACACCATCAACCAGCCAATAAGCAAACGAATAATCTCATCTCAGCTAATCAGCAGCCTCATCACCAAGGCCTGAATGCGCTGCAGAGGAGACGAGCACTCATGGAGCGCAGCATGACCACCATGGCCCCAATGGAGGACTCTTTCCTGACCATGATGGTGTTTCGGATTGGTATCCCAGACATCAAACAAACAGTAAGTGCATGTTCTCATCAAAAACACTGCAGCTAAACACATTTAATAAATCAGAGTAACCTGCATTTGAAACAAATCCAGGTACTTGTTTGCACCATGGACCAAGTTTTTAAAAGTAATCGCTATCAGATATCAAATCTTTAAAACCAGGTTAAGAAATGGAATTAGATCTAGTATCCCATCCAGATTTTTTTGTAAAACCTCTAGTTTGTGTTAAATACAATTTTTTGAGTAGGTTTGGAATAACTTAGATTAAAAAAATCAGGATTACCCTGATTCCAGCTGAGGGCTTGATTTAGACTCCATTACAGAAATAAAATAAATTAAAACCTCAAAATTGGTCAAACAATGCTAATTTTTTCATTAGGCAGTTAACATTTCAGACAGTTTATTTAGATTTTGCGCTCAAGTTTCTGGATTACTAGTGATATGGTAGGTGAAGTAGACATTAGGGTTGTTTAAAACATAAAGATCTTGCGCCCATTAAATAGACAACAGACAACATTTCATTAAAAGCAGCCGTTAGGATCTATTAGTTTGTGGTCGAGTTTGGAACTCGTTGAAAGTCTGTATCTGGAAAAGATTCAACCAAGACAGTTTTGATTTGAAAAACCAGCGGTACAGTAAGATGGATCACTCGATCCTGGAAATAAAAAAAATGTGAATTCTATATCCAGATAATTCATATTCAGATAAAAACTTTTTTAACAACTGGGCCATGGTTTCTGACGTAAATCTTAAACGTAATTGAAAAGTCTCTATTTAAATGAAAAATAAGGTAGAAGTTCAAACTAAGTTCTTCTGGTATTATTGCCTCAGAGAAAGTCAGCTATATAATACATCAAAGCGTTTCACAACCATACTTCAGGTTGCGTTACAGTTTTAAGACAGGAAAGTATTTGGCTTATGTAACCCTTACTGACGCTGTGCAATAACATACAAACTCAACTTAACAAGGTCATTTTTTGTAATGGGTCATCTTATTCTTTATCTGAACTAAATCAAGAACTCAGAAATGCTGTTCCACTTCATTAATGCTGGTTTTAGATAAGTGAAATGTTTTTAAGCTCTAGAACAGAGGTAGAGTAAAACTGCTGAAGGGTTCCCACTTTTCCAAATGCGAGCCCCTGACCCAACATATTAAACCTGCACCTGGTTGATGTGATATGCTTTATTTTTCTGCCAGGATTCTCCTCTTTTAATCTAAAGGGTGTGAATCTGTTTCCCTAAACTACCTAAAGAAGAACCCATGAGACTTTAATGCAGACACCTTAACATGAGCCAAATAGTGTGCGCCTGTGAAAGCACTTCTCTTATTTGAAAGCATTTTCATCGGCCGCCCCAAAAGCCCAACAGAGGGTCCCAAAAGAAGGTAGGAATAAATGCAGAACTTGACTTGCGTTTAGCAGCCTCAAAGGGCAGAAATATTCATCCAACAACACAATGTTAGCATCTGCCTTGGGTCAGGTTTGGTCATAATTAGTTTTCAGAACTGAAGGTAGTATCAATTCACACTTAGAGTATCACTGTTCAATGGCGGGAGGTGAGAATTGCCAACCCACACATAACATATCCAGGTGAGAGTGGGGGCCGCACTGTCACCCCTCCCCCATCTCCCTCCTTCCATTTCCAACTCCCTGAACATGCCGATTGTTCTACATGTCAGCTAATCTGCCCTCAATATAACAGTAATTGCTAATTATCTAATACGGTTTTAATGAGTTTGGGGAGAGCTGGGGAAGTGAGTGACGCTGGAAAGGAAGGAATATGTTGAAGACATCTGTGCTGCGCTTAGGTCTCAGCCACAGGCATCATATTCTGCTCTGCACACCGTCGACACACACTCCACATCCCAAATCTCACAGCTGAAATGTTTTTGAGCTGAATTAAAGAGAGTTGAAGAGCAGGTGTGAATATTAGGTGCCAGTTAGAGGGAGTCAGGGACTAAATGCTATAAAAAAAGAGAGGTGGGAAATGAATATGCAAAGAGGGAGATCTGTGCATTTAAAAAAACAAAACTGCAAAGTGAAGGTCTAAACACGAGAGGGGCTGAAGGCTTTGAGAAGGATCTCAGAAGACCTGGATGGTGTAAAACAGCAATAGGGAGAGGAGTGTCACTGTTATATACAGTGTACATTACATTAGACTTCCCTCCCTGGGATTAGCAACTCAATCTCTCCTTTTTTATATATACATACACACACTCTTTAGATATACACACACTACACTGCAATATCACACTCCCGTGAGAACACACAGATGCGCACACACATACTTTACAACTCACTCATATGCAAGTGCATCAACGCACACACATTTCTTCATCCTGTGGTTTACCTCCCAGGGACCACCAAGACATTGCTACGGCAACGGATGCCTGCCTTCACTAATGAACTGGTTGCCATGCCAATAGAGTTGGCTACACTATCAAATAGTGCAACCTAGTGGGGGGGGGGGGGCAGCAGAGTGGAGGATGGAGGCAGTGGGGATATGGGAGTGTGCTGAGCTGTGCAATTTTTGCTCACACTTCTCTGAAATGGAACAATAGCATTGATGCATACATCTCAAGCAGACCTGCTGTTAGAGCCTGACTGCTGGTCAGCTCCATCCTCTCTCCGGCTCCACGCTGTAATAAGAAAAGGACAAGAGAAGATTGGTCTTTCAGTGAAAATGCAAGAAAATGGAATGATGTGAGGAAATGGGCAGCGGACAAATCACCATGAAATCTAGTTAGGCACAGCGCGTACGCATAAAACATCCAACATATTTTTTCATTGTGGCCTGTGAGCCCCCGGTGCATCACACACAGACATACAGTAAGAGGCAAAATGAGCTTTTCTCTCCTACTGGTTTGCTCTAACTCCTCTGGATTGTGGTGCAAATCTAGCATTATGTATGCAGAGATCAAAGACAAAATAACCAAAGGGAAATATTTATCCCAGAATGGGATCTCTATTTTATCAGGCGGAGAGAAAAATAATACATGTGAGTGAAACCTGAGTGTCCTGATAGCACAGACCATAAGTACAGCATACGTCTTCTTATTTCCATGAATGTGGCAGAGGATTAATTATTTAAAGTTAATGCATTTATATTCTGCACACACCATCTCATGGCTTCATCATTCACCAACTGATCTCAGATCTTGTGCTACATATTAATCCATTTTATTAAAATGCTGATTTTAACTAAAAATGAAGAACTGTAGCTGAATTTGTGTGTAGTTCTTGTAGTTGAGCATATGTAATGAATAACTATGAGAAATATTGTTTAAAAAGTAAATGATTAAAAAAAAAAAAAGCCTTTGATGATCTTGTCCCAGAAAGAACTGAGACATTTTATCTGGTCTTGAAATCAAAATCATAAAGTAAGGTTAGGAAACAATGATGAAGCAAGACTAAGAAAAAACTTTGATACTGTACGATACCATACCATACAATATGATACAATACGATACCACACAAGAAAATATACCATAGTGACCATACACTTTTTTGTCTCTGCACTTTTTTCTTGACTGTGAAAATTATATAAATTATAATAAAATCAAAACTGAACCTGTTCACGTAACAAAGTCTCTAAAAGCTAACAAGGTTAAAAATGCTAACTTACTTTTTAACCATCCTGTTATGTTGCGGGTCAAATTGACCCATCTTAAAGTTCAAAAATCTAAAAAAACAAAAACAAAAGGTTAAAAGTATTATTTCGCATTTCTAATGTCACAGTTGATTAAAAGGCTAATGGTATTCAGAGGTTCCGTCCATCTTAGGTAATATATGCCTTCCAAACCAGCTAAATGCAGCATAAAAATCTGGGCAGCATGTGACAGAAGAGGTGTCTCATGGTAATTTATCAACATCACTAAATTAAAAAAAAAAGTAAAATAAAATTAACAAAAATCTATGTCATGTAAAACTATTGTATTTATATTTAGGTCCTTTCAAATGTACATTAAAAAAAGCTTTAACATGAATTTTCATAAAAATCGAGTGAGTTATCCTCATTGAACCATGATCTGTGAGGATTAAAGAACATCAATGCACTAAATATTGATTTAAATTGTTAGTAATGGAGTTAATAATGAGATTTAAAAAATGTTTACTGGGATTTTTTTCGGATCTGACACTTTTGGATCATAAAATATGCCCCGGGTCAAGTTGACCCAGGAACATTATTGCTGTCCCTAAGAAACAAACATGACAGAAGGGTTAGGATTATCTAACATAGCTGAACATTTCAGCTAGCCTGTAGGAGATAAGCCGACACAACTTGGGTGTTCATCATAATCATGCATGACTGTTAGCTTGGTTCAAAAACACTTTTTGGCTCAAACTTTTTGAATTTTGAATAACTTTTTTAGCTAGCTTTCCCTGAATTAGAACGATTTGCGTCTTTGTTATACTTCAGGCAAATCTGTTGAAATGTATGGGGTGCTGTTTGTAAAGTTGTGCAGCAACATTTCTCCACATTAAGCTCCAAAACGTCATAAAAATGTAGAGTGAATTTTTAAAAGTCACTTTTTATCACATTTAGAGGAGTATTTGTGATCTTCTTCACATTTAATTTTCTTGTGAAAAATATATTAAGTTAAATTCATTGTTAAATCCAAATGCTAAATCGAAATCTAAATGTTGAATCTAAATCTAACTGTTCAACGATAAATCTAAATGTTAAATATACATCTAAATGTCCCTCAGGTCCTCCTCCTCCCTCCACCTCTCTGTGCCCCCTGCCCGTCTCAGCACCATGGGGAGCAGAGCTTTCAGTCGCTCTGCTCCCCAACTCTGGAACTCACTCCCACCAGACATCCGAAACTCTGACTCACTACCCCTCTTCAAATCAAAACTCAAAACCCATCTGTTTCAAACTGCATTCCCTGCTTAATTTCCACTGCTTCATTTTAACTTGTGTTACTTGTTGTTTTTATTTATTTTATCGTGTTGTTTTATTTATTGTGTTTTAATCTGTCTGTAAAGCGACCTTGAGTGTTTGAAAGGCACTTCTAAATAAAATGTATTATTAGTATTATTATTATAAATGTTAAATGTTAAATCTAAATGTTAAATGTTGCTTCGTGATCCTAAATATTTAGCTGATATGCGACAGTGTGAATTTGCATATCAGCTAAATATTTAGAATCGCAGAGCAACATTTAACATTTTTATTTAACATATATATTTATATTCAACATTTAGATTTAGATTAAATATTTAGATTTTGATTTAATATTTGTATTTAGATTTAATATTTAGATTTATCGTTGAACATTTAGATAGAGAAAAAAAATCTCTACTTCTGTTGCAGAGCCCCTCACTGTTTTTATAATTATTGCTATAATTATTTCATTATCACTGAGGCTTCTGACCTCCACTCTGCTCTGTGTTTATCTTTCAGAGGTGTGTCCAGTTTGACCAGGACTGCACCGTGTGGAACGCTAAGCAACAGATCATCTGTTCCCTCAGCGAGTCACTGTGGGATGCCTACAACTACGGCCTCTTCCAGCCGGCTGGAGATGGACGGGACGCTAAGTTCCTTAAGGAGGAAAGATCTCTGCGAGACTACTCCCAGACCTTCGAGAAAGGGGTGCCTTACCTGGAGGTAAGGAGACTTGTCACAAGGCCACAGCAAAGGTTGTAAATTTACACAAGACAATTACAGTATTCAAATAGGACTACGTATTTCAGGAATAATTTTGTTAGATGCTAAAGTTTTTTACATTAGTTTTTTTCTATGTTGAACTTCTAATATTTTTACTTCTACAGTTATTGCTAAGCTGCATGTTCTACAGTGATCCATGAGTGAAAGCATCCTAGAGTCCACATTGCCATAAATAATAATCTGAAAGGGAAATACTTAAAAGTATTCATCTGTTGCTCTACAAGTTATAATGTTAACATTGATGGAGTTTAAAAATTAACTTACAGAAGAATGTAAAACCATATTTTCCTACAAAAGATACGGTCCTTACCTCAGTTTCCTCAGCAATTACTGCTGCCCGGACTTGACGCATTCTTCATCATGGTTGTTGAGTGTTATATGTTTGTCTGTTTTAGGCTTCCAGTATTTTGCTTTAGAAATAAAAATACAACCTTGTGCACATAAAAAAGTAAAGTAAATTAGTAATTTAAAACAGCATACACACAGGCACCATATTTTGCTGCTTCATTAGTTTGATAACTTTAAGTACTGTGCTACACCACACTTGGAAAGCTTCAGGGAGGTTGAACTTTACTTTTTATAGTTTCACATTAGAATTTTAAACAGAGCTTGACAAAGATAACATCCACATTATTGCTTTAATTGCATTTGGTAAATATGTAATGTACAAATGATACTAATTAACTTTTTATGAAGTGTGTTTTGGGAAATGACATCAAACATAAAGTTTTCATGCAGTGGTATTATTGTCTGACAGTGCCCTCTGGTGGTCCAGCAGCTGTAAATGTTGATGAGCTGGGTGGGGCAGCAAATATATTCCTGCACTAACGGTTTGGCTCCAAACCAGAGTGTTTACATTCTTGACAAGGTTCCAGAGGAGGATATGTCCGTGTACTGATGAGGCTTTGTAACTAAACTCGGCTCCAGAGCAGAATGTATCTCACACCTCTGTGAGAGTGTGTATTTACACCATGACAGAGTAGGGCTGGAATTAGATCAGTCTTTACTGTTGATAATGTTGGTTCTTAATGTCTTCTACCACTTATTGTTAAGCTAGCCACATAAGCTATATCAAGCTTACATCCTAACCAAACACACCTCCAGTGCTTGAAATAAGCAGCCACTGTCTGGCTGTCTGAGGTGCAATATATATAATACTGTATATGAGACTCATCTCAACCGTTGGATGCTACATAGGAGCATCTCTTCTTGTGAATGGTTTTCCATTACACTACAGGGGAGGGCAGATCCAGTCAGGTGGTTCTCAGTGATTTAGTCGAAGTCAGGAAGAAAAAACTCCTGATCCAGACCAGTTTACTAATATAATAATAGAATCCTTTTGACTCTATGAGATTTTTAGAGACTGATTCTTTTGACTGATTTTACTTCTTAATATTTGGTCTGGTAGAACAGGGAACCTCTTAAACATTTATTCAACTACATAAGAACATTCCGCAACATCCTGAACACTTCTCTGTCTGTGCATGATTAAAACTTGGTATGTTAGTTAGATCCTGTGGTGTATATGGCCTCATATGGACATGTCATTTTTGCTATGGTTAAAATTAAACTGCCCTACATACCATATCTAGCTGATGAATAAATGATCGGCTCTGTGTACTGTCTCTGTTTTTTTTATGTATGCCGTAATGGCAAATTTCAGTTTTGTGTTTTACAATGCAATGTCTAGACCCCCTAAACCTCCCACCGGATACACAACCCTGTCTTGGTGCAGATACCTGCAGTGCAGTTACCCCAGAACTAGGGATTTTACCCCTGAACTACATGCGTTTCGACCGGAGGAACCCCCAAAGCAAACCTGCTTGGAGGGTAGTCATTTTCAAAGGTCTAGGGACTTTCGGCTGAACGTAACGGTGTTTGTGGAGTTTACACAGTTGTTGAAACACAAGGGGAGTTCCTGGGAATGCATATTAGTTTAGTTATTTATTAAGATTTCAAAATATTATTTAATATAATTTATTTTCTCCATACGTCACTGGCCTGATATGCACAATCTATCTGGGACTTCAGCCTGCGAAACGCTGACAACAATGGGGGCACAGGAACCTTAGTTCCGAGTAAAGTAGTTCTGGGGGCTAAAAGACCCTGGAACTCTTGGTTGGAATGCACCTCAAGATACCAAGTCCTTTTGTGTTTCAAATTGTGATGTGGAGACCTTCTAGGCCTCCCAATCCTCCTTCTTGAATACACAACCCTGCCCTGGTGCAGATACCTGCAGCAGACAAAGGGTGTGAAACATACCTTAGGGGGGCGTACCTCAGGTATAAATGTATAGATCTCCCCTCCGTTGTTCGGGGTCTTTCTTCATTCTAACCACTGGGGTGTGGACTTACCTTTTCTTTGCAAAGAAAATAAAACCTTGTCTAACGGCAGAAGTCTCTATTTCATTATTCACCAGTAACAGAAAAAACGTTCACAACAAAGCCTACACAATGTACATTTTGATATATAGAACTGACTGTATCCAAAATTAAAGGCTTAATGTATAATCATATCATACACTGATTATTATTTATTTTAATGATCAATTAATTATAAATCTGATTTTATGAATAGCTGTTCCCTATTCAGTCCAGAAAAAATCCCTTAATGTTTTAAGGAATACTTCATGTTGCTGCTCCATCAACTTTTTGAATGGGAGAGAAAATTTCTTCTTCAAGTATTTTATGGATAAAGAAAATAAGAAATGTATCACAACTCCATTTCCCATTTTTCTTAAGCAACACAGTTAACGTTACAGATCTATAGAACGAACAGTAATCTTGTATTTTTCCCTTTATGTATACTGATGGACTGAACTGCTCTACAGTGTGATGAATCCTACTTTTCACACATCCCTTTTTCTGCTCCTCAGTTTAGGTACAAAACCAGAGTTTATAAACAGACAAATCTGGATGAAAAGGCTCTCTCCAAACTCAGCACAAAGGTATTATTCTCTTGTCTATTTTGCATCACTGCTGCACAGTATTAACCTCTAGTCACTGACATTTCTTTTTCCTTTCTCCTCTACCCCTTTCAGGCCAGTTTGAAGAAGTTCCTGGATTACATTCAGACTGGAGCAATAGATAAAATGACAAAAGTCCTTGATAAAGGTCTTGACGCAAATTTTCACGACCCTGACAATGGAGGTGAGTTTGCACCAGCCTTGAGATGAATTCATTGCCGTGACATGATGATATAAAGAACTTTTAGCGCAGCAAAGGCTTGGGACTGACTTTCACCAACTTTATAATTTCCATTCCTCCTGAACTCCCCTCCGCCCCTGCCTCTGTGGGTCAGAGACCCCGCTCTCTGTGGCTGCCCAGTCCGGCCTGTCGGCGGAGGGCATCAGGGCGCTGGTTCAAGGTGGCGCTCATTTGGACTTCAGAAGCAGAGACGGCCTGACAGCAGTGCACAAAGCTGTTAGGGCTCAAAATCATGCTGGGCTGATGGTAAGGACCTTGAGTCAAAGTCACATGCATGCGGTTCACAGATACACTCAAGTAGCACCAAAAGAAATTGGTGATTGTCATAAGAACTTATGTGCTGTAGCTGCAGAAGCACTTAGAATATAATTTCTTAAATTAAATGCGGTAAATGACCGGTGTAAATGCTGTAAGCACTGAGGGAATCATCAAACCAAAAGACGATTACAAGCATTTGACAGCGCTTTAAATACTTGAGGCAAACCGTGTTAGTTTTAAGAAATGCGTTTTAGAACAGAAGATTTTTCCTCTTAAGAGCCTTTCAAAGACCAAATATCAAAGCCTCTTTAACCAGTGACAACTGCTAAACATGACACACCTTTTTTTTCTGTGCCAGGGGACATTTGCATTCTTTAGTCTATCCCAGCTGCAGCTTCATCACACAGATTAAAACTATCTGGTGATATATGATCATATTTTAATCATCCAAATAGAGATGGAAATTGTTGATCACAGTAACTTGGTATCATTCTTTTGACACTACAAGACTGTACTGATCAGCAGCAGCTTCAACACTAAAATAAAGTCCAGCCACATCCTCAGTTCTCTTTAGTCTGTACTCTTTTGTTCTCCTTCATCACTTTGTGTGTTTATTGTTTAAACTGTACATACAGGCAGATGATGCAGTATACACCCACACATATGTGAAAAGTAGAGCTATTGTTCTGCCTCTTCTTGCCAGGCTCTCTTGTCCCTTGGAGCATCTCCAGATTACAAAGACCGCTGTGGCCTGACCCCGCTGTACCACACTGTACTGACAGGGGGCGACACCTCCTGCTGCGAGACCCTGCTGTACTACAGGGCAAGGCTGGGGACGAGAGACGAGAACGGCTGGGATGAGTCCCACCAGGTATCAGTGTAGAGATGAGCATTTTAGTTTCACAATGAGCGCACAAAATACAAAACAAATCTTTCTATCTCTCCATTGACTCCCACATGGTTTCATGGTTTCCTTTCATATTTTCACGTGAAGCGTCTCTGGTCCTCGTCTCTTTCCATATAATGCACTATAATTTCTCCATCTTATCTCTGTGGTTCATGCCATCCCCCTCTCTGCGCATCTTCTCACCTTCCGTCTCCTCTGCACCTTCCTCACTCATCTCTCCATTCTCTCCCCTTCCTCCCCTCCTTGTCTCTTTCCATAGCACAGGGATGAAGAAGAGTTTGGAATGGAAGAAATACATAAGGTACCCTTCATCCTACCATCTCATCATTCCCACCAGCCTTTCAGAGGCAAAAGCACTGAGTAACGTGTCATGAAAAGAAAGAAGATAAACGACAGTGAACATGTTCCCTTTAACGTGTACAAATGGGTCACCTCAAGCTGAGTCCAGATCAGAGAGAGCATCAGATATGATCTCTTTCTTACTGAAGACTCTGTGCTTTGCCTATGTTACATCTCTGTGACATTCAGTTAGATCTGCTTTTGTGCTGCAAGCCGGTTGTCATGGCATTTTATTTTGGTTGTGCTGTGCTGTGTGTTATCTTTCTTTACTTTGTACATATTTTGTGATATTTCAGTCCCTGTAGAAAAAATATGAGGAAACCTCACAGGCTGCTGAAGACTCATTTGTGTTGTTCTAATATTTTTTTCTTTGGTTTCCTCTCTTTCCCACCATGGTGCAACATAATTGGCTCTGACCTGTTTTTCTGTAAAAGTAATTATGAATCTGAAACTGGATGTAAGATATATTAGTATTATGTCCCTGTCTTTCTCTTGATATCTCTTTTGTAATATCTTTCATCTTCTCCCCTTTCCTGCCTAATTGGATTGAACAAAAACAGTCCCTCATGAAATCACTTTAACTTTTCTCCTCTTGTATTCTCTCATACTTATAATATGTCGATGTTTTTATCACACTCTTGATATTAAAAGGCGTGCCAGAACGGCTTTGCCCAGCACTTGGAGCATCTGCTGTTTTATGGGGCAGACACCTCTTCTCAAAATGCCTCAGGGAACACTGCACTTCACATTTCTGCCCTGTACAACAAGGCAAGTATGAAAACAGATCCTCTGTATGAAATATTATTACTATAATAAGTATCTGCAACTTTTCCAACCATCTGGTGTTAACCTCTCACTCCCCCTATATGGATTACCAGGAAAGCTGTGTCCGTGTTCTTCTGTACAGGGGAGCAAATAAGGAAGCAAAGAACAAGCATGGTCAGACTCCTTTTCAGGTTAGTGGTTCAAGTGTAATAACATTGACTTTATGTACAGATGAACAACATGTCACCACCTCATCGCATTATACAAAACTGAGGCCAAAATACCGCAATACGCAACAGGCACTAACATATTCCACTGGTAACAATTTTGAAGCCAGTCTGTGCGATAGGGATGAAGCTGTGGTGTTGTCGTCCTGCATTTTCTGCGAACCTAAAAACACATTTAATTTAATGATAAATGTTGTCGTAAAAATTTTTTTTTAAAAATGATGTGCATTCTGATTTTTTTTAAAATTATTATTAAAGTTTTTATTCAGTACAAATTGAAACATATTTTGCAGCTAGTCAAAGTAACAAAGGATTTTTTCAGAAAGTAAAGAGATACATAAAACAGGTACAAGACAGTTGTCTAAACATTCTTTGAAAATGAGGTGATAATAGTAGTGAGAGAAATAAATATTTTGTCAAAGAAAATTCAAAGCTTGGCAATGCCATTGTGAATAAAGGTAGTGTGCTGGGATTGGTAAACAAATAGGATCGTTGTCGTATACATCTATATACATTTATACACCTTCGCCTACAAGAAAACATTTAGAAACATACTGTATATCTGCACACATACATACCCACGTACCCATTCAGGGTAACGATAAATCAGTGAAGGAATGTAAATAAGCTTAAAGTAAATAAACTATCAAGTAAACTTGTATCCAGGCTTACAGATTTAAATCATCACATACTGAGAAAAGAAAAAAAATAAATAAAGAACCTTGAAAGAACTTGATCAGAAAAAATGATCATTGAACAGATGAATTAAAATCAGCTTTGTCATTATTGTCGCAGTACTAACTCAAATTAACAACTTGGGACCGTATTAATACCACCTATAGTGAGATATATAACAGAAAGGGAAACATGGGGGAGGACAGGGTCTAGGTCTAGCTGCTTGCATGTGTTCCTGATTGAATGAAATCTTGTATTGACAGCAATGGACTATGTACAATTTGCTTATGATTTTTAAAGTTTGACCTGTGCTCTAACTGTTAATTTGGAGTGGACAGGTTCTATGAGATATACAGCTGCCAGTCAGTCGAGGGAGCTCAGTGTTTTGGCTTCACTTTATGGGAGCTGTCATCTCTTTTCTTTTTATGTTCTTCTATCTATGGTTAATTATTTAAGGGAGAGCAAATTGATTTTTTAAGAGTAGCTTTAACCAATGGTTTTTCATAACAAAAAATAAACAGCATGAAGATAACAAAAAGTAGAGCTTTAACATCTTCTTGTGTTTTTGTGTTTGCAGCAAGCTGTACTGTCTGGTCACTTTGAACTTGGAGAAATCATCAAAAACCACAAAGATACTGACATAGGTATGCTTTTATTCCAAACTGTCTCCTTTGACGGGGCTTACAAGTGTCACAGTCACATCTTGCATGTTGTATCTGTTATATTTTAGCCCTAATGATCACCTTCTATTCTCCCTTCAATCTACCTGACTTCTCCCTCCATTTCACTCCCTCACATCAACACCCCCCCCCCCCCACACACACACACACACGCACACACACACACACACACACACACACACACACACACACACACACACACACACACACACACACACACACACACACACACACACACATCTCCCACTTGTAATCCTCACACCCATGTCCTCAGTGCCCTTTTTGGAATCACCAAAGTATGTTCCCAAGCGCAAAGAGAGCTCCTACACCCTGCCACTCCCTTCACTTCACTCTCACCCCCTCCTGCGCGCTAACAGCGATAACACCATGACCCAGTCTGACCCCTTGGCCCAGCCCAACAAGACTGCAGCCAATCCCAACCCGGTACAGGTACTGAGGGACATTAGGTGGATGTTAAACAACTGATCTTTGTGATATAAGATGTTACTTAATTTGTCTGCGACTTAAGAAAGTTACAGGATCAAATTTAATTCTATCTTTATGGGACTTGGTGTCTTCCCACAGGGCCAACGCAGAGCTTCAATAGGTATGAGAAGCTCCAGCAGCCCCAGAAGTCGAACTCGCTCCCCATCCAGAGGAAGAGGAGGCCAGAGTGACACAGAGGAGAGACACCGGCAGCCCAGAGGCAGACAGGGGTAAAGACAGGGGACAGAAGTTTAACATTGCAGATGTGTCAGGTCATTCTAGGTTTTCTACTGACAGGGATCTGCTTCAGTCAACATCAGCTGTGTGCAAGAAAATTGCGATTTGTGTCCCAGTTGCATGCTAGGTACTATTTGTAACTGTAGCAATGCCACATATTTTATGTGGTCCTGTTAGGCAATTGAGATGGATGAGCTAATCATGGCTTTAACAAGATTTAAAAGTAACGAAGGGCTACACAACAGCTCCAGCGACACTTTGAAAATATGCAAGACTTTGAGGGACTTTGCGAGCAGTTCTGTGATAAATGCGAACATCAGCGTGCCAACATGCTTACAATGACAAGTTTAAGATGCTGATGTGAACTTTGCTCAACGTCTCAGTCCAGCACTTTTATAAGCCAAAGTATCACATGGGAATGAAATTAATTTGCAGGTATCAGACAAGGTACCACACTTTTGCATGTCGATGCGCTAGGTCACTGTTTTCATTAGGTGTCTTCAAGAGGAATGGATGTGTATGCCCATGACTGTCCCAGTCCATTTAACCCATGAACAGCAAACATGCGTTCCCAAGAGCTGGGCCTGCTGAGGTGGCCAAAAGTTAATAAAACATTCCAAAAAATACACATGTTTATTATTTGATATTTAAGGTTTGGTGTTTTTATAAACAAGACGTATCCTGAAGTAGCAGCTAAAATGACACAAAACTCTGCATGATTTTCAGTACTTCCCATCAGCTCTTCACTACCACACAGATATCTTACACATTTAGAAACATTTTGCACATACCACTTGAATTCATTGTGCGCTCACTGCCAGAAAAGGAGTTCTGTAGAGTATTATTATACCACAGAATTGAGGCACTTTGTATCTGTCTAAAAGACACACAATATGCATT
This sequence comes from Notolabrus celidotus, assembly GCF_009762535.1. Classification (NCBI taxonomy): domain Eukaryota; kingdom Metazoa; phylum Chordata; class Actinopteri; order Labriformes; family Labridae; genus Notolabrus; species Notolabrus celidotus. The sequence continues at coordinate 13,170,181 of NC_048289.1, forward strand.
GCGTGCAAGACACGGTGTCAATACAAAATAGCAGCATGCATTTGTACTCTTGGTATGACTTGTTAGTGTGACTCAGCGGCTGACTGTCTCTGCTGGAGCCTGACAAGCTGTACGTTGTCTCACTTTGTCTAACTTGTTTTCCACTGTGTGCAACACTTATCTTATCTCTTCCTATCCCCACCCCCCTCTCTATCTCCGTAGTGCGACCTCAGCGGGCAGCAGCGGAGGTCAGATGAAGCGTATGTACAGTGCCGTGCCAGGGCGGGTATATGTGGCCAGTCGTGCTCACTCTGCTAGTGGAGAGAGAGAGCTCTCGCTGAGCAAAGGGGACAAAGTCAAAGGTGAGATGGAGTCAAATGGTGTAATATGAGAACATGAGAAAAATCTGTTTGCATGAACACTGGCATGAAAAATCTTCCATTGGTGTTTGAATCATTTGAAAGATATATCTGCAGATAAAATGATGTAGTGTGGGCAGTTTCAAGTTCATTCTCAGTACAAGAAAAAACATAAGCCAATGTATCCAAAATATCAACAGCAATGAAAAGGTTTTTTTTTGTAAAGGCAGGATGGTAAACAAGTGAAATGAGAAGCACATCCAGTCGTCACAAAGCAATACCTGCTTCTCCCCGTGCTCAGAGTTGAACATTTATTTTCCTTTGTGATGGTGGATATACTACCAGAATTAAATTCTATCCATCTTTCTCTGTTTATCTGTCCATCTGTCTGTCTCAGTGTTAAGTGTAGGAGAGGGGGGATACTGGGAGGGCACAGTGAAAGGTCACACTGGATGGTTTCCTTCAGACTGTGTGGAGGAGGTGGGGGGTCTCAACAACCGAACAGGTAAGACAAAACAGTGTGTGTTGTCATTTTAAATTTAAAACCTCGTTCTTAAAGGCTGTTTTCTCGTTGACCTACATTTTAGAATTGATTGTCATTTCTTGTGCCTGATAGGATTTTTTCTTTCATGCTAAATTAATTTGTTGACAGTATTTCCTTCATGAAGTGAAAAAGTCAGTAGGTCAGTTAATAAGACACAAACAATCACGTGAAGCTGCACATAGATCAGAGAAAAGGCAAGCTGAAAAATGGTTTGAAATCTCCCTCAGGCTGGAATTATCCTTTAAGTCACTGGAACACACAACACATGTCACACTCATGTTCACCAGCAGGCCCTCCTGCAGCAGACAGTTGCACATGAATAGCACTTTTCTCTGTTTTTTCACAGCTGCACTGTTCACGCAGCAAGAAAACCATATGCCATGTATCAGACAGGAAAAAACAGGGTGTTAACATATTTCATTCATTTCCGTGTTTGCGCTGAAGTCTCAACACTTCTGCAAAAAGACAGAGAAGGTGTCATGACAGAAGCTGAAGGTTTAAACTGAGCATATGTCGTGTTTTGCAGAGACGCGGAGTGAGAAAGCAAAGAGGAAGCTTTTCCGTAACGTCACTGTCGGAGCTTATGATGGCACGGATGGGCCAAGGTAAGAGAAGTTGCAGTAATCCGTATCACCTACTAACCTCTAAATCCTGCAGAAAACTAAATCTGGTGCCTTCAAGACAAATGATGAAAGGAAATTTTGAAATTGCTATAAAAGCAGGGGTGATTATCTACCCAGGGATGTGTCTAACTCGCCCCGACCTCTCTCCCAATGCATGATGGAACAGACGCCGGTCCCAGCCCTGAACAGGATACCATATTTGAAATAGATGAGACTAATAAAGCTAACATAATCCAGACCAGCCGCTGCCTCTGATATAGTTCTAGCTGTGGATTGTCATATAAGTGTGGGCAGCAACTGAGCTGTCTGCTCTCTGGTTTATTACTGTAAGGAAACACAATGAGGCCAGTAGAGGCGACTGAACTAGCACACACACACGTTTGTGTTGCACATATGTGCGTGTATGTGCTTTATTGTTTCACCTATTGTGCCTCCTTGTCCCCTTTTGTGCAGTATGTGTCTGTTTTCTGCTGATCCTGAGCGCTGCTTGTGTTCCATTGTTTTTTACTGTGAACACATTAGCGCTGAAGAGCAGCTATGTAATTTTCAGCTCTGCTCCTTTTTGGCTCCACCACATGAATGGGCTTGTCACCTTGATACCTCCATCATCATGCCCCTCTCTCCTCTCGAGTGTCTTGTTTTCACTGAGCACAATAATGTTATAATGAAAGGTTAGAGCAGGGGGGTTCTCCTCCTGCTCCATGGCATCTGTCAGGATGCAACTCAGCCTTGGGCATCTGCAACTGTGTATTAAGGAGCTATGCATGTTTGTTTGGGAGTTAGTGTGGATGTGAAAATGCCTGTGCCCGTCTTTATACATCATCCTGCTGATGAGTCATAAGGAGGCTGAGACATCAAGCGCTCGTTAGCTCCCCGGGCTAGAGAGAAGGACTTACCAGTGGCCACCCTGGGGTTTTACAGGCTCTTGCTCTCTGTAGCTGACATTACCCTTGTGCTGAGCAGCTCGGACTGTCATTCAAACAAGGCATTTACTTTAATGCATCTGCACTTGTGTTCTAAATGCAAATAGCAGCCACCAGGGTTATATTACCTGAGCTAAGTTGGTTAAATGTAATTGCAGCAGCGTGGTGAAGTGGTGCTCAATTAAGAGCAAGGTGATCCGGAGCGTGTTCCCCTCACTGCAGGGAGAATGTCAATTACTATTTCAGAGAGAGATAGAGAGAGCAGTAGTGTTTGTTGGCCTGTGTGCTGATGGCAGCTCTGCTTTAGTGGAGAGGAGGGAGCGGGAGGAAAGTTTGCAAATGTGTGTGTGAATCAGGGAATCAGCTGTTAGTGGATCTGTGATACACCAGTCAGTGGACGTGCAAATGCAGGCACTCTCCTGGTGTCGCGTTACCCATCCCCCGCATCCCCACACTGCAAATACATCTCCACATCTCCCCAATTTTCAACAAACCCTCTCCCAGTTATGTACCAGCACACTCACACACACACACACACACACCACACACTCTCTCCCTGCTGTCATAATGGCTATCTGTCTGTCTTTCCCTCACATTGTCATTCTCTTGTCTGAAGTATGCGGGGTGCAGACCAGCATGCCGTCTCTCTCTCTCTCTCTCTCTCTCTCTCTCTCTCTCTCTCTCTCTCTCTCTCTCTCTCTCTTTCTCTCTTGTGCTCGTTCCCCACCTCTCTCCCCTCTCTCTCTCTCTCTCTCTCGCTCTCTCTCTCTCTCTCTCTCTCTCTCTCTCTCTCTCTCTCTCTCTCTCTCTCTCTCTCTCGCTCTCTCTCTCTCTCGCTCTCTCGCCTCCTCCTCCACTCTCGCGACTCTCTCTCTCTCCGGCTGAGCTCTCGCTGAAGGAGGGGAGGCGGGAGGAGGGTGGAGGGAGGTGGTGGTGGTGGTGGTGGTGAGCGCGCGAGAGAGAGGAGGAGGGGGGGACATGGCAATGGGGGGATGCGGAGAGAGAGATTTCTCTCTCTCCCTCTCTTCTTCGTGGCCGTCACTGGGCCCCAGAAACAGGAGCGTGTGGTTCATTTACAGGTAGCGGCTGTTTCCTCATTCATTGGCTGGCTATGGATGTGAGGAGAGGACAATGGAGAGAGGGGAGAGGTAGATGATGCTATTGAGAGGCCGTGCCTTTTCAAAGATAGACTAATAAGCTATGTATTCTGTGCGTGCGTGTGTGTCTCCGGGTGTGCGTGTGTCTTAAATTTCTCTTTTTCCTCTGCATGTGAATAACCGTGGGACAGACGTGGCTATTGAATGGAGACTCTGCAGCATGTTTGTTTCCATGTCTCTCTCCCGTGTGTCTCTGAACGCTGTGTGCGTGTGTGTTAGTGCATGAAAGGGAGCACATATTGATGCATTTCAGTCAGACAGTGTGGGTGTATTTCATTCTCTTTGACTCATGATGTCTTTAAGCAGATATTTCTCATTCACCAGCACTTCCCATTTATATCTGCTCCTTTAAATATGCTACTGTCACATCCTATTTCTTTTTGTGTCTCCTGTTGTATCATCAAAAATGTGACGTCTTTTGACTGTAACAGAAGGATGAAAGTGAATAAGTCAATTGACAGCCACAGTGCGGCTTATGAGCTCCTCTCATCTAATAGGAGATACCGGTCATTTCTGTGCATGTCAGTGTGTGTGCATGCATTTGTGTCTATGTGTGTGTGTGCATGCAACTCTATACACTGACAAAATGATATGTGGTTCTCACATCTGAGTGTATACGTCACAGTGCTTGATGCTGTGGGAGTATCTCTCCTGTACATGTATTAATGAATGTAGTCTGCTCATCTACCCTCCACATCTCCATCCACACTGTGTGCCACTAACATCCGTCATGTGCTTCACTTGTAGTGTGTGGGTATTGTCCCCACATAGGCAGCCTATCTGCATGTACACTCAGCACATGAATGGTTAAAAAGCTGCTTTTTTTTTTCCTCAGTAATTGTGGATGGAAGAGAGGATGACTCAGGAGGGAACATAATAACTCTGGTCTCTAGTAGGCTTCCAGCTTTAATGCAGCCAGTTCAAAGAGATTGTGTCCTACCAGCCAACAGGGATTAAGCAGGGATGTTTGTGCTTTTTATGGCTCTAATTGGCCAGGCAGTAGTGGTCACATATGATGGCAGACAGGTGGAATAGCTTTAAGTATGTAAAGGAAATCAGGAGTGTTACCTCAATCAGCAACACAACTTAGATCCACCTGAAGTGGTTGACCAGCACGGGCCATGTTTGCCCCTGTAAGAGAGCCCTAAGGATCGAGCCACCCACTCTGTGTTGCTTTGATCCTGAGAGAAGGAAAGCATGATGGAAGACAGGGTGAGAGAAAAAGGAATGAGGTGTGAGGAGCAGATGGCTGGAAGGCGGCTGTGCGTTGGCGAAACAGTAACATTGATGGAGAACTCACAAGGGAACGGACCTCAGTAGGGGAAACTAGCGATCGTCTGTTCGGTGCTAAAGTTACAGCTTGGTGTCGAAAGTCTGGATCTCCAGGCCTGCGGGCCATCGCTCATGACTCTGCTGCACCTCTGTGGCTCCATGGCCAAACTTCATTACATGCTCTGCCGGATTAAATACACAAAACCTTTCTTGGTCTCTGTTGAAAGAGAGTGTGGGATATAATATTATACCGTTATTATTTTAGTACTCGAATACACATGGGGGCTTCAGAAGTGGCGGAGGCAGAATGAAGTCGCCTCTGCCAGACATTGGGAAATGTAAGTGGGCCTCATGCAGTCTAAAAGTAAATCCAAGTGTTGCCATTTTAAAGAGTGAATTGATGTTTTCGAAGTGGATTCATCGCAATAATACTCTTAAAAAAACATCTTCTAGACATTTTGCAACAAAGCTAAAGAAACCGTTTAAAGTTTAGGTTATAGTCTGTAAAGTTTAGATTTAGTGCTGTGTTTTAGGCTCAACTGACTTTAGAAAATAAAAGGACAAATCTGTATGCATCCTGAGAACAAGCAGTGTCTGAAATGATAAACACTGGGACCAAAAATCCCATGAACATGCACTGCCTCTCGTGACATTTTAAAAATCTGACTAAACTTCCTTTTTTAAAGAGGAGAGAGCCAAACAAACAGTATTCCCAGTTGAAATGATATCCTTGAGTAAACCCAGAGCATTCTTACTGCTTAGTTTTGGCAGTCAAACCAATGATTTACATATAGACTAGTCTTAGAGTAGGCCTTCCATCCAGTGCTCAGCTCTTCTAGGAAATCAAACACTTTGATTTGTCAAGTGTCAGTTTGACTCACGTTTTTGAGGAACCAGCTCAGGCACAAGCCGTCTAGGAAAGACATATCTGGAATCCCTCTTTGGCTCTGCTCAAGCTGCAAGATCTCCAACAGAACCAGTGTGAATTGACATTGTTAGAAAGTCAGGTCCAGAAATTAGTCATGAGACGTGGCTGAGTGTGGAGTTCATTCAACTAGTCCTATATTAGAGAAAAGGTTGTAAAGCAGCTTGGCCAAAAGTCACAGACATGGTAATGGAATAATGAAGAAGCTTGCTGAGCCAGCTGTTACACTACTCCAGCAGTCACATAATAAGATTGCATCACCAATGTCTGTGATCCACAGGCTTTGAGCAAGAGGAGCTGTTTGTGGAGGCAGATTAAAGGCCTGTCTGACTGCCTCTTGTACATAATTTGAAGTGTCATGTATGACCGGTAGTGATACACGGGAGTCTGTAAAGCAGTATCCTCAGTAGCTGCCAGAGGTGCTGATAGCTAATGCAGTGGTTTAGGTGCATTTGGAAGTTTCCATTATCAGTGAAGTGTGTGTGCACATTTCTCTAATGTGCTTCCCCCCTCCCGGCCCACTGCTTGTCAGCTCTATGTGGATTAGTCCATAGTAAAGGATGTCATCTCATATCATACACTCCTCCTCCCATTGTGACACTAACTGTACCCCTGCCATCAGCCCTTTTGTGCACAAGCGCTTGTTGTATGACACTCAAGCCAACCTTTCCTTTGCTGCAGTGTGATTTCATAATGTGATGCAGTGTGGCTGTTTTCCTCATTCATAAAAATGCTTTATTTGCATGACAATAAGACTTCGGTATGTCTATAGAAGTCACAAAGCTCTCCTCCTCTCCAATTTCTGTTTTTTCTCTCCCCGTGTCCATCCCATCCCCTCTGCTCCCTCTTTAAGTGACTACATCATTAAGGAGAAGACAGTGCTCCTACAGAAGAAAGACAATGAGGGATTTGGCTTTGTGCTTAGAGGAGCCAAAGGTAAATGAAAAAATTCAACTCGTATCATTCTGTCTCTACACTTTCCTCAGTTTCATATACTCTTTTTCTTTTTTTCTCCACTCTCTATCTGACCTTCTTCTCAAACCCACTTTTCTGTTTATCCATGTCAACTCATGCTCATTTTTGCCTTTTACTCTGCAGCCCAGACTCCCATAGAGGAGTTCACTCCGACACCAGCGTTCCCTGCGCTGCAGTACCTGGAGTCTGTCGATGAGGGGGGCGTGGCCTGGAGGGCGGGCCTAAGGATGGGGGACTTCCTCATAGAGGTAAGGACAAGATATGGACGGAAAAATTTACGATGAAATTATTTTTGTACACGCTCAGTTGACACATTCGTTGCATTTGTATATTTCTCATTATCTGGCAGAATAGCTGTTTTTGAGTTACAACAATTGATAACATCAAAATAATAACTCAACAGTGAAACAGCCACTACGCATTTTCCCACTGTCAGAGTTTTGATGGATCCTGCACTAAGTCCAAAAAGCAACAGGAAGCTCACTATGATGTTTAGCGTGAGGAATTCAAATGGTACTATTAAAACACTTTTTGCGTTTTGCGCCCACAAATGTGACAAGTAGAGGAAAGTGTCTCTGACAGTTTTATAACTCAGTCTGGGAAATGTAGGAATTTAGAGGACATAAAACAGTCAGGCCAAAAAGAAGTGAGTCGGCCAAAAGAAACTCTACATGTCATTACACATAACATTCTTCCTCTTGGCCCTCGTCTATATCATCCATGTGTGATGTTTATCCTGCTTTTAAGAGGCAGAGAATTTCCAAAGCAGTGACCACAGTGAATATTACATAATCCCCAACCACCCTCAGTTAACAGGTCTTTCTTATTTGTGTTATCCTTCACTGAATGCATATGCATGTTGTGTAATTTTACAGGCTGTAGAGCTCTCTATTTTTTATATATTTTATACACACAGTGCATTACTGTCAGACTTAGTGAGGGATTGTGGTACTTAAAGCTGCTGCTCTTCATCAACAAAATATCAGCAGCACAGGCAGCGACTTTTAGGCTATTTTGTGCTCTTAAAAGCTCAAATCGGTGATTGTCAAGCCTCCATTAAAGCTGACACATTCTTCTAATTAGTATTCAACCTAATATGACTCACTTATGTGGCTGCCCAAGCCTTTGTGATTGTGATGAACTGTAGTGGCTGTACGAATTGCTGGTGTACCTATTTAAAACACTGCAAATATGAACATTAGGAGCAAAATCTTACAGAACTGTAACAGAAAAAGTCAAAAATAGAACAGCTGTATGAATGGAGTAGTATCTGAATTTTGGTGTTTCAGTTTTTTATGTATGTGTCTTTTATTTAAGCTCTTAATGAAACAGCTTATTCTTACTTAAGTCCCTCTTTGTCTTTGCATTCATCAGGTTAATGGCCAGAATGTGGTGAAGGTTGGCCACAGGCAGGTCGTCAACATGATCCGACAAGGCGGCAACAGTCTCATGGTAAAAGTTGTCATGGTTGCTCGAAACCCTGAACTGGAGGACACAGTTCGGAAGAGAGGTGAGAGCCAAATGTTCCCTGTAAGTCATCACCATCTTATGTTTATGATGTAACAATTAAACTGATTGCATGTTTACATTCCCCTAAAAGCCTGTTGCAATGTGGTCGTCATTGGTGACTGCATGTTTATATGAGAATACTAAACATTAAGTCTGCATTTGGCCTGCTTCCATTGGCAGCCCCGCAGCAGACTAAAAGACTGACTCCTCCTGCCATCGCCCTGCGATCCAAGTCGATGACATCAGAGCTGGAAGACATGGGTAAGATGATAGAGGGGGACAAAGGGCTGGATGCAAAGTCGAAAGAGGAGGGAGGTCTGGAAAGAATAAGTCAAAGTAAACTAGGACTGTGTCCTTTTTTATGTGGGGACACATTTAGAAAAGCTTTTTAGGTTGGTTTGCAGCTTCTCTGCAGGATTACAGTGGAGCTCTGGCCCTATTAGGGAAACACTACATTAATTATTAAACAAGTTGATGTAGAGAGAGCCAAGAAATGATACAGTGTAGGTGTGATTACATTGCTTTTTTCTTCAAATGAGTATGATAGAAACGCTTTATTACTCACTTGATATTACCTTTCTAGAAGAAATGCAGTTTAAACAGCTTATTGATGTAAACGCAATTACAAGATTCAATATGATACTTCTCTGATCCCATTAATCAGTCACAATTTACCCTTATTTCTTTTTCTCCTGAACCAAATGTGCTGCACACAGTGGACAAAGGTGGGACACTGGTGGATTCGTGTGCTCTCATTATCATTAATATCTCCATCCCTATCATCACATCAGTATTCACACCATCACATGTTTCTCGAGTATGTATTTCACCCTTTCATCTGCTAAATTCACACGACCACGCATTACTTCTTGTCACACCTAATTTTCTGTTTCCCCGTTTATCTACGCTACAGCTGCATCTCCTTGGAAAAAGAAAGCAGGTGAGTGTGAGCCTTTATCTTTACCCCGATCAGCCCCTGAGCTCTAATTAAAAGTCGGCCTGTTTGATCCTCTTTTTTTTTCCTTCTCCTCCCTCTTCAGAATACGAGTCCTCTCAGGGTCCTGATAAGAAGAGGACGGTCTATCAGATGGCCCTAAGTAAGAAATCACTCTTGCAGCTCTTGTCAGACTGTAAGAGGGTGTTTTTTAAACCTTGAGGGGACAGGAGTGGGCTCACTGAAATCCTCTTTTCATGTTTTCGCCTTATTTTCAAGCTCCTGCTCACTACCTCTCTATGTTTCTTTTTCAACTTGTCCCCCTTCTGTCTTTGTTTCAGACAAACTGGATGAGATCTTGGCTGCTGCCCAGCACACTATCACATCAGACAACCAGGGCCAGAGAGGTCACGGAGGCAAGAGGGACCGGAGCAAGAGTATTGTTCCCAACATCTCCACTGAGGTACTGCTGGGATTTGGAAGGAGATGGTCCCAGTTTGTTGTTATCGTATCTTTTGGTCCTGCTGTAATTTTTAAACTCTATTTCCTCCTCCTGAAAAACATTCACAAATACTGAGCAGTTATGGATCCCTCTCTAGCAGAGGTTTTTTTTAAGTGCTTTAGGATGTAGCACATATTTAGTCATGGAAGTGACTAATGCAAGTGTTCCTATCTAGAAAGCAGCGAGGTCTTAAGCTTTTTTTTTTTTTTTAGCTGTATGTGTTCTCCTGCTCACACGGCACTTTACAGAAAATGATTGACAATGGACCACCCACACCAAAACATTTGTTAGGAGTGAGTCAGGTTGAATCCATTCATCTATGCTCTCCTGCCTGATACACTTATACTTGGACTGACTGCTTATTCTTTCTTGCTTTATGCTGTGTATCATTTCAACACCAGCTTAACAGGCACTTCATTTTGATTGGATTATATCAGAGGAAATGTGTGATCTCCTTCCTTTACTCCCTCTTTACCTTCACATGTCTTTTGCTTTCATTTAAAAATCTGTTTTGACACATGAAGCAACCCTACGAGCAGCAGGCTACAGTTAGCCTAGTGCAACATGGACCAGGTTTTGGCTACAACCAAGCTCACTTTCAACCAGGCCACAGTCAGCATGCAGTCATGATGCGACAGAAATCTATCGGTAAGGTGGGGCTTTAAGCGTAAAATTCTGCCCACTATGAGTATATCTTTTTAATAGCCTATGTCTGTTTTTCTCAGGTGTAACAGAAGAGGAGAGGCAGTACCTCCACCCGCCTGCTATGAAGCTGGCTCGCAGCCTCTCAGTGCCAGGGCCGGAGGAAATCCCCCCACCTCCTAACACATCTGCCCCAGAACCACCTTTATCTGCAGGTCCTCATCCTGGAAGAGGGCCAGCTATGCCGATTCCACCTGTATCTCAAGCCCACTACCAGATCCACTCACAGCCAGGTCAAGCAGGCTGGGACAGGGGAGGACCAGGTGGTGTAAACCAGCAGGTCATGGTCCCCACCCCTCGAAGACAATCAGATGGACTGGTTGCCAGAGATCAGGAGGCCCCTAGGAGAGGTGGTGGCAAGATGGGAGGTTTGCGTAGAGGCTACAGCAGCGCTACACCTCCAACAAGTGCCAAGCCTAAGACCCAACAAGCGCCGCAACATCACCCACATGTACCTAACCGGGAGCAGGGTGGTGGAGTCGGTAGGGGGGCAGGCAGGAGAGGCGGTCGAGGAGCTCTGATGAAACAATCAAAAGTTGAAGATGGGTTGAGACAACACAGAGGAAAAGGAGGCGCTGTCAAAGAGAAAAGCTCCATCCCTATTCCTACAATCATCGTCAAAGCACCCTCCACCAGCAGCAGCGGGCGGAGCAGCCAGGGCAGCAGTATGGATGCTGAAATCCCTCAGGATGTCGAAGACCACACCTCAGCAGACGCCACAACAGACAGCCCGAACACAAGTTTACCTTCGCCTCTCACCCCCTTGCCACCTCAGCCGCCAACATCCACTACTTTACCTTCATCAGCTGTCACTCCATCCGTTTCCTCACAGCAAAACTTGGACAACTTGGATTACTCTTCGACATTTGGTTCAGCCTTTGGAGGAGGGGGAGGGGGAGGAGGGGCACGCAGGGAAAGGGAACGTTTCCGAGACATGAGGAGAAAGAGTGCTTCTTTCTATCTCTCATCTGAAGAGGACATCCAAGGAGAGGCAGGAGGAGGAGTAGGGGAGGTTGGTGTAGCATTAGGAGCAAGAACTCAGTTTATACAGGGATCACAAATAGAGGTACCCACCCCACGGTTACGGCCTTCCAAGTCGATAGATGAGGGCATGTTTTCTGGAGACAACTATGTGAACTATTCCAGTAGCATGCCACCAGCCTTTGGACTGCCTGAGTATTCCTCCCCAGTCCTCGGTCAGGATGGCCAGCCAAAGTCAGCTCCCTCAATGTATGGCCATCAGCCCACCACCACCTTCATCCACCCACTTACAGGAAAAGTTCTGGACCCTTCGTCCCCGCTCGGCCTGGCTCTAGCTGCTAGAGAAAGAGCCCTTAAAGACGACCGCAGGACTCGCAGAGAGGAGAGACACTTTGGTCGGCAGCTGTCCACAGTCGGATCTTTCCCGACTCCTGTTCAGACCCCGACTCCCTCTCTCTTTGCAACCCCAACACAATCAGCCTACACCTCCCCAGTTTCTCTCCATCTAAGCTCCCCCACTGCTACGACCTCCCCTGCATCTCTGAGCCGACCACAGTCACCAAGGATATTACGCCTTGGAGGAGGAGGAGGAGGAGGAGGAGGAGGAGCAGGAGGAGGAGGAGGAGGAGGAGGGGAGAGGGTGGAGAGAGAAAAGGAGGGAGGATCAAGGGAGGGTCTGAGAGTTCGCTTCTCAGAGGACAAAACCAATCATTATTCAACGCAGTATTACCCTCAGAGCCCTAGAGAGAGAGAACAAGAGAAGGAGGTGTATGACAGCAGACCTGCTCCATCCATACAGCCTCCTCCACCACCGGCTCAACCTGCACCTCGCAGACCTTCTTTTCTGCAGATGGACACCGCTCCGAACACCATCTACATCCCTCAGTACACTGTTCCTTCAGCCCCTGCACAGACACATGATGCTATGGAAGATGCTAGAGCAGCAGCAGCAGGTGGAGGTCTTGGACTGATGGTTCTGCCACCCCCTGCTCCCTCGATAGATGTAGACGATGAATTTGTATTTGCAGATCCCTTGCCCCCTCCGTTACAGTTTGCAAACGGTAAGAACGAGAGACTCCAGCAGCATCAACAAAGGCATCAACACTCGGCTGCTGCTCCACCTCTTCCTCCACCTCTTCCATCTTCCAAGCCTTCAAACCCCCCTCAAACGTCCTCACAGGGCGGTGACTCTGCTGCTTCAAGCCTTACATCTTACGACAGCGAGGTGGCTAACCTTACACAATCAGCTCTTTCTCCGTCATATCCGTCCCCACAGGTTTTCCCTCCGTCCTCCACTACCAACAACCCCCCCTCCTCTGCAGCTTTACCTGCCTCATCGCTGCACAGACCCCAGCCCATGTCACATTCACACCCTTACTTCAGTAGCTCTAATGACTCCTCAGTAGGTGGTCAAACTCCGGGACATGACCGAGGCACAGCTGCCCTCACTGCGACCATGACGTATGCTACTACAACCATGACAGCCGCAGCGACCGCCTCCACCACCACAACATCGCCGTCATCCTCTGACTACAGCGTGAGCATGGCCGGGCCCAGAGCTGGTCTCAGCTCAGGGGGCAAAGCGGCAGACCAAACTCATCACTCTTCGATTACACCTACAAGCGGAGACTGGCAGGATGCAGTGGTGGATTCTGGGATTGAGGAGCTGGACAGTCACAGCAGCAGTGACCACCATCTAGAAATGCTGGGACTGAGCGGTATGAGGGGAGAGAGAGGTGGAGGAGGTGGAGTAGAGGGGGAGAACTTAGGTGGGCAAACATTTGAGGTGCACAGCGCCAAAATGGCTAACCCTGTGTTTCCAAAGATGACTCACTACAAGGAGGGGGGAACACGGGTGCTGCCTGTAGCGCTGCGAAGGCAGAACAGCACCAACCCCGCTCCTTTGCAGTTGCACAGACAAAGCAACCCAGAAGACGCAAGGTTAGACGGAGCTTACGTGGACGAAAGGAGGCGCAAGCAAAGTCGATCCAAAATGGAGGATGGCTTCAGCTCGGCTCTCGCCGCTTGCTTAGATAGGCCCATGGATTCTCATCATGGTTGGGGGGAAGTTGGAGAGCATGACATGGGTGGAGGCGGAGTCCACAGAGAGGCTATGTTGTTGGAGGGCCGCAGACTTCACTCCCCACTCTCAGGTGTGAAGGCGAGCATCATCAATGAGCTGAGCTCCAAGTTGCAGCAGATGAGTGGCATGAAGAGCATGGATGACTGGGGCCACACTCAAAAGTCTCCCACCATACACAGGTTTGCTTGTTTTCATCACCTTGTGTGTAATCTCTATTTACATGTCATATAACAAAGTGTAGAATATAGTACGGGATGTGGTCTAGATGCTGTTTGTAGTAAGTCTGTAGTACTCACCAGTCAGGGTCCATATAGGGAGCAAAAGCTCCCCATAAGCCATCAGCTGGAATCTGACCATTATTTATCTCCATAAAAAGATATCTTTATGCAAGTGTGGCTTACAATCGGTGTCTAGATCCAAAAATTTCAAATTGAGCAAAAGATGCTGTGCTGCGAAATCCAATCAGCGATTCAATTTCCTGACTTCCTGGAATGCATCAGAATGACTGATCCATACTCCATGCATTTTTACTCTTTTCATATCTGCATTGGTATTTTTTATATTTTTGGGTTCATACAGCTGAATGAAGATTGTAAAGTATCCTTATATCTTACTATTTACAATAAAACTAAGACTTACCAGAAACAGAAAAACAGGTGCTACTCCAGGCCAGGGAGGTATAGAACCAGAGAATAACACAGTGTACTTAAAGATATCAGGAGGTGAGAATTTAGCCTCACCTTTGATCTGAACACACAGTTCCTCCTTGCTAATGACTATGATGATTGTAATGACTTGGGGCGGCTGTGGCTTAGTGGGTAGAGTCGGTCATCTATCAATCGGAAGGTTGGCGGTTCGATCTCAGCTCCAGCAGTCACATGCCGAAGTGTCCTTGAGCAAGACACTGAACCCCCGAATTGCTCCCTCTGTTGTTCAGAGGTGTGTGAATGTGTACGAATGAGATTAGCTAACCCTGATGGTCCCTTACTGTAGCAGCCTCATCAGTGAGTGAATGGGTATGAATGGGTGAATGTGATGAGTAGTGTAAAAGCGCTTTGAGTGGTCAGAAAGACTAGAAAAGCGCATATAAGTACAAGTCCATTTACCATTTACCATTTAAACAATGCAGTGCATAGAAATGGAACTATTTGTTGATTGGTTCGAAATTGCTAAGTGCATGATTTCATATCAGAGGTCAGCATTTCTGATCATTTAACTCAAGATGTTGTTTTATTTTGGTTAACATGTTCTTGTGTCTTGTCTCTCAGGTATTCTGCAGACTTCACAGATGCCTTTCAAAGCCCACCCTCTGGCCGCTCCACCTCGCCGCTACCAACCTCTTCCCCGCAGCATCGACAGATCCTTACACCAAATCTGTCTGCCACGCCTTCTGTCTCCCCTTCCCCTCACGTCCCAGCTCAGCGTAACTGGACCCGCTCCCCGTCTCCACAGATGCCTTCCTCCCCGGTTCACTCACATCCTCCTCATTCCCCAACCTATTGCCCATACCAACATCACCCGCAGCATCGTAAGATGCGCAGGCAGACCTTGATTTCCAGGGAAGCCCTACAAAGGAGATGCGGTCTTCAGTCTCCCGCCGTCGTGCACCCAGCCCTCTAATTTATAACACTGAACAGCAGTGTCCCGCCCCTCCCAGGCCTTCCTCTCTCCCTATCCTTCCCAGTACACCTGTCTACAACAACCCCTTTGAATTCCCAGGACCTCTAACTCCTCCTTCACCCGGCCTCCCTCTTGGAGACCCCTACTCAACTTCAACTCCTCCACTGTTCTCCCCATCTGGCATACAAAGTCCAAACGCTCTACTTGTCTCCCGCTCTCTCTCCCCTACTCATTTTCTCTCTGGAGCCTCCTCCCCCATGCACCTGCCCCCCAGCCCATCTTGCCTCAATTATCCCCATCTAACCCCTCCTCCCCCAGCCAAACCCTTTGCTGTCAAGCCTTTACCCTACTGGACCAAGTACGACGTGGCTGACTGGCTTGCTTACCTGAACCTGAGCGAACACAGGGAGCGTTTTATAGACAATGAGATTGACGGATCACATCTGCCTTCACTCACAAAGGATGACTTCTTGGATCTGGGTGTGACACGCGTGGGACATCGAATGAACATCGAGAGGGCGCTGAAGAAACTCACGGACAGGTGAGGGAGGACTGATAGACTCTGGAACACGTAGAAGCAGCAGGTCAAAGTTCAAAAGGAAGCATCAGATGGTGAAGGAAAGTCAAAGTGTCTCATACCTTCAATACAAGTTAGCTTCGCCATCCTTTTTTTGTTCTTTAGACGAATATATTTCTGGACAAGTTACCCCATCCTATCTCCATCTCCTTCACTTTATTAACCTTTTTAACACCAGTATTAAGTTCAATCCATCTTAATTTCATTTCAGCCCATTCTTATTCTTTTATTTGCCCTCCCTCTCTCCCCAGGCGGCTCTCCTCTCCTTTGCATGTCTCTACTTCTCCCCGAGACACAGACTGAGGGAGAAGGGGTGAGTCAAAGAAAGGGAGTGACACAGATGGATAAAGACGGACAATAACAGAAGATGTGCAGAAGAGAAGAACAGTAGACATCAGCAGGCTGTGTTTAAATGACTTAATACTTGATGTTTGGGGGGAGTGTTTTCTTGTAAATCTAATTTACGTGTAGAGAATTCATTTGTTGAATTTGTGGAATGAGAAATTAGAAACCATTCAAAAAATGATGCTGATCAGAGGAAATACTGAAGATATACTTTGACACTTTTGAGGGACAGGCATTTAATTAAGACACCGTTTTGTGCTGTAGAAGACAAACACATACAGTATGAACACACTCTCAAACTCTCCCGCACACTGACAGATGGGTTCTCACACCATCTGCTGACAGGCAGCACTGAGAAAAGTTCACAGAAAAGTTGCTGCTTAAAGGGTAGACCCTGAATAATATGTTGCTGGTTGTATCTGAGCCAGACGTAAGAGTCACATCCTCACATCACTTTTGTAGCTTTAAAGAGATCAGAGCATCAAACAGCGGTTAGTACCAGAGCCAAAGTCTGAATAGAAGAGAGAGAAACAAGAGAAGGGTAGAAAATATTAATTATTTTGATATATTTGCCATATTCCCCCTGACAGACGCTTTGTATGTTTGTTCTTTGCGAGCACTTAATATATCTTATGTGTTAAACAGATTCACAAACAGTAGAGCCATTTGTTTTGTACTGAGTGCTTATCGCAATCATTAATTTTAAACTGGTCAGGGTATTATAACTGTTGAATTCAAGCTGTGCATAATGAGGTCATACAAGTATTGAAAAAATATTACTGTGTAGTTACCTTTTATTATTTTTCTGATAACTGGATTGAAAGAAGAGGATCTGAAAAGAGTTTGCGTGTCATTTCAACAGCAAATCATCTTTCCTCAGGCTTTATTTGTGTTTATGGCCATAGCACAGGTGAAAGGATGGATATCCGTCCTCTTTGATGCCATAATGTTGACCGCTCTCTCTCACATAGCAGGTGCAGTGATCAAAAAAAGGGCTTTTTTACTGCTTCTGTCTGCCTGACCTCCTCAGCCTTCAGCCTCTGTGAGTCTGCGTGTCTGATTTTGTGCGCGAGTGTTTGTCAGCCTGCGTCTGTGGCCAAATGCTTTCCCTGACCTACACCGTTCTCTTTATGATGCCTTTTCCAAAACATATTTACAATGGTCAGAAAACATTATTTTCTTCTCACTAGCTGACAATCCCAGTGTTACCTTGTTTCACGTATGAACCCCTGAAAAGAAGAATCACTTTACAGTATATTTGTTTCAGATGATTAAAAGTCAATTCTGTATATGTTAAATGGAGGTGAATATGAACGCCCTGGATTTTTTAAACACACCATTCCCTGCAGTGAACTCAACTGTGAGGCAAACACATCATTTATAGATCTATATGTAATGATGATTTCAAAAATGATGAAAAAATATATAGTATAATATAGATAATTATATTAAGTATGTAAACATTTTTAAGAATCTCTGTCTTCCAAATAGTGTGGACAAATTATTTGAAGCTTTGTTTTGTTTATTGTTCTTCTTTTGTTTGTTTGTTTTTATTTTCTGTAAATGCTTTCTATACTGCTGGCTGTGTGGTGACCCCAGTGAAGTTGACACACATTAGTTCATGTGTACTCTCTCTTTTTGAGTTTAGAATTATGACTGTATTGTCATGCTGAGTTGCCTCAATGCTGTTGAACTATTCTGAGGAGTGAAAGGACTGAGCAGTAGTGTAGAAAGCATTACATACTATGATTTAAAGAGTATTTTTAGGTCTAGTGAAATGCATAATGAATATGACAACATACAGTATGAGCATAAGTATGCAGAGATAAAAGGTATATATATAAATATATACATATATATATAAAGTTTTGCTTTTAAATAAAATACAGTATATACTGATAAACTATATGATAGAGGTACATCTAAGGTGTTGAAATAAATGCTAAAATAAACCTGGCCCTGTCGTGATTCTCATTTCTCCTCCAACAGATTCACATAATGATCCAATTTAAAGTGCTGTGTTTGGATTGAGTCATTTGGCAGCAGCTCGTCTCAGCCCCGCCGCGCTTGAACACAACATTGTTTTCAGGTCCAGAATTATTTTCCCATCAGGCTGAGTGAGCTAATAGGACAACAGAGAAGTGCTCACAGGGAGGGAGAAGATGAGACGGCTTAATTCAAAGCAAGCGGTGTCTGCGTTCATGCAGCAAACCGAAAGACGCCTGTAAGGCAAGAAAACAATGAGAAACAACTTGGAAGGAGATGAATGTGTCATTGTTCGCGAGCATGATGGCTAGTTTAAGGTTCGTGGTGGAAAATTGTAAACATGATGTTTTTTAAAGTTTGTGCCAGGAGTCCAGGTTGCTGAGTCTTTGTTTTTTCCCAGTCTGCTCATAGTTACTAAAATTAAAGATGTCAGGGATGTTTTTTCTCCATGGTGATAAGCCAAAAAGCAAACTTTTTCCTTCTCACAGTGAAATGAAAACTTCCACAGAAAAAAACAAAAGGGAGTATAGTCCATAAGTCCAGGAGCGTGTCCAGAACTTTTTGACTGGGGTGGCCCAACTGAGGCTTTCACAGGCAGGGGTGGCCAGTGCATTTACAAATAAATAACATTTACCCTTTCTGTCTTCACAACCTACTTTCATTAAAGTAATAAACAGTTGTTGTATTCCTTTTGACTTTAAAAAAAAAACACGACAAAGTGGCATAAATCTTCTAAGCTTGATTCTTTAAGGACTTACAAAGATGTTTTTTCAAGTACTGTCTGCCTTTTAATTCATCCCAAATTATAGATTTTAATAGAAACCCCACCTCTGACAAGGCAAACAGCCAATCATAGTTTAGGATTTTGGTGTGGCCCCTGGT
This sequence comes from Notolabrus celidotus, assembly GCF_009762535.1. Classification (NCBI taxonomy): domain Eukaryota; kingdom Metazoa; phylum Chordata; class Actinopteri; order Labriformes; family Labridae; genus Notolabrus; species Notolabrus celidotus. Next base: position 13,189,059 of record NC_048289.1, read on the forward strand.
GTGGCCAATTGGATTTCAAGTGCCACCCTTGGCCACCCCTCTGGACACGCCACTGTGCCAGTCCCCTTAAAAGTACACTTTCAACAAGCATTTTGATGATGGTGGTCAGGAGTGCTGTCTAACATATGAAGATATTTATTTTTGTTTTTCAGGTGCTTTTATGCCTTTATTTGGAGAAGACAGGTCAGTGGATAGAGGAGGAAACTGGTAGAGAGAATGGTGAGTGACAGGCATCTTTTAATGGGGCGCAGGTTGGAATCAAACCTGGACTGCCTGAGGATTATAGCCTCTGTTCCTTGGGTACGCAACTTAAAAGTGGAGCTCCTAAAGATATTTTTTCTTGCAAAACACCAGCCCAGTAATAATCGTGATTCTTAGTTGTGCATGTCATTGAGAACATGCTTATTTATTTTTGTTGGTGTCTGCAATGATAACATGCACCTTTGACTTTGTGCTAGCTAGCTAGCTAGCAAGCAGAGGAAGGTAAAATACAAGATCTACTCATTAATTGCTTGGCAATGAATTACAAAATGCCATCTACAGGTCACTAGGACAAAATTGCTGTTATAATAACTGATCAATAATAGCACTTGTATTGTAGCACTGTGTTCTTGATTCTTCTGAAGAATACCTCAGTCTGTGCAGCCGGTGAATCTATTTATCCTCCTGCTTTCTTCTCTCAAGCTATCATTCTAATGTGCCAAACTACTGTGTAAGTTTGCAGGGAAAATGTTAAATAGAAATGCTGTTCTGGTGTGTGTTCAGTAAAAAGGTACATTGATCAGACCAGCATTCAAAATAACTATAGTAGACATAGCCAGCCTGCTTGGTGACAGTCTGGTTTGCACTTCTGGATGATATTGAGGCCTCAGTTTTACATTCAAGACTCCTCATCAAAAACCTTTTTACATACAATAACTTAGAAAACATCACAAATATGATGCATTCTCTAAACCTTTATATACACATATAAAACTCCCTTTATTCAAAATGACCCTGAGAGTCAATCCCTCATTTACAAAAAAGCCAACATTTTGCTGAACAGCAAAAACAAGTGACTTAGAAAGAGATATTGAAATATCTGGTACACATGTGGTATATAAAATGTGTTTAAACCTTTAAAAAATATGTCAGACTTGAAGAATAATGATCTCAGTTTTAAATGGCGAAGACAAGCATTTTAGTAGTCCTGGATTTTGGGGACCATTCCTCCTTTGTTTTACATGGCAGCTGAAGGCAAGTTTTTGCTTTAAACAAAAACAGATAGAAAAACAACCCAAAAAACAATGTTGCCAGGCAACAGTGATGTTCATTAAAGATGAGAAAAGAAGTAAACACCAAAGTGATGTGTAAGGGATGATGTATAGTGAGTGTGTAGTTGTTCTAAACAGGGTCAGACAAGACGCCAGTTTGAAACAGAGGGGGTTTGTTCTCCCTGATATTCTATTTCGTATGGCCAACCGCTCACTGTACGTTATTGGCTTATCACCAAGCGGCAACCTCCGGTCAAAAAATATAAGTCCAATGGGGAAGTGCTAAAAACTGCAGTTCAACGAGGATCCGCTTGAGGCTGGCTGGAAGTACCGGAAACCACATACACATGAATGGGAAAAAGACGATCTTTACAGCCAAATTAACATTAAACTTAAAAAGTTGTTCTTAATATAACATTACTTTACTTTTATGAATCACATTACATTTAACATTTTCATTCATTATTAAAGTCAAAACCATGTTGTTTACTTATGCTATCAGGAACTTACGTTTTTGCCACATTGTCAACAGGAAGAGGTGAAGTCGTGAACTATATAAATGTACAGGCCTCTTTCAGCAGTCTGATTTGATGTGATGCTTGTGTGTGATCTAGTTATCCCTCGTGTCACTCTTGTTATGTAGAATTAATAATTGCTTTTTAAGAGAGTGAAAATATAATGTTACCAACACTCATTATTACACAAAAAACTAAATGTTTAAAGCATTTTTTGTTTATAATTATGGCCTACAGCTCAAAAGAACAAAAAAAAAACATATTCCAAAATATTAGAATATTTAATTTCAACTTTGAGTAAATCACTATTCAGTCATTATAAAAACTGTGTTTCTCTTGCTTGCATACACAAACACAATTGTAGGGAAGACTGCTGACTTGATAGTTGTCCAAAAGACGATCATTGACACCCTTCACAAGGAGGTCACCCACTGAAGGTCATTGCTGAAAAGGCAGGCTGTTGTCAGAGTGCTGTATCAAAGAGTATTAATGGAAAGTTGACAGGAAGGGAAAAGCTTGGTAGGCAAAGGTGCACAAGCAACAGGGATGAGAGGATTGTCAAGAAAAGTTGATTCAAGAACTTTGGAGAGCTTCACAAGGAGTAGACTGAGGCTGGTGTTAGTGCATTAAGAGCCACCATGCACAGACATCTTCAGGAAAGAGACCAAAAATGTCACATTCCTAATATCAAGCCACTTCTGAACCAGAGACAACGTCAGAAGCACCTTACCTGGGCTAAAGAGAAAATGAACTGGGCTATTGCTGAGCGGTCCAAAGTCCTCTTTTCAGATAAAAGTGTTTTTTTTTTCATTTCATTTGGAAATTAAGGTCCTAGAGTCTGGAGGAAGAGTGGAGTGGCACAAGTCTGAGGTTTTTTAAACCAAGTGTGAAGTTTCTGCAGTCTGTGATGATCTGGGGTGCCTGTCATCTGCTGGTTCTTATAATAGACTGTAAAAAAAATGGACGTCCCATCACTCAGCTGGAAGTGAGGCTTCCACAAAAACTCCTCCCCCTGGTGGCTGGCTGCAGTATAGGTCAAAAACTCTGCCTCCACCATTCATTTGAATGGGGCTGCTGTCAAACTTAAAAAAATAAATACACGTCGTATGAATGTTTCTCACATCCGTATGCTGTGGTGATATGTAGGTATTTGACTGTTTTGTGTTCAAGGCCTCTTTCTTTCTGAAAAGTTTCTTTTTTGTTAGTTATTAGAGGTTAAAAAACGGGGTTTTACATCCGGGTTTACTTTGATTGACAGCTGCTGTAGAGAAAAACTCTTGACTAATGCGCAGACTCTGGCTGCAGAAAATGTACAAGATGTCAGTGTTCTGTAACGGGATATTTTGGCTTCAAAACCATTCAATGGGAAAAGGAGGAGCGACGCTGTCCATTATACATACAGTCTATGGTTCTTATCAGGAGATTTTAGGCACTTCAAGCTTCAGTCTGCTGACAAGCTTTTGGAGCTGATTTCTTTTCCAGCAAGATGCAGCACCTGCCCACAGCGCCAAAACTCCTCCAAAATGAAAATGAAATGGTTTGCTGACCATGATACTACTGTGCTTGACTGACCAGCCAACTCACCTGACCTATACCCCACAAAGACTCTGTAAGAAGTGTAAGATGTGTAAGAAATGGCTTCAAAATATCTTATACTTATTTATTTGAAATATGTCACATGCAACTCACAATGAACATTTGGTGTGAAAGATTTTTAAAGAGGATGTATTTAGCAGCTTGCTGTCAACACCTCCTCTGACATCTACCCCTTGGCAGGATTCCACAAATATGTATACAAATCATCTCATATCAGTATTGATTTCAGTTTGTTTCATAACCTGCTAAAAAATCTTCACAGGAGCTTTAAGCCTCTGCATCTAAAAGTGAGAAACAAACACGTCTTGTATGGTGGGTGTATGGAAAGCAGTGTTTGAGACACTGGCTCGAAATGAGCTGTTAAAAATTAGTTTGCAAACTTGACTTAGAAACAGCATTAATTCCAAAGACACTGTGAAATAACAAGATGGAAACGGCAGTAATCAATCTGTAACTGTAGCCTTAATGATGCCAATGGTGTCCTCCTCCAGCTCCAGAAGAGTAGAGCCTAGAATAAGTAAACACTGTGTGGGAGAGCATAACACACCATCCTCTCTTTCTAGGTCTGACCACACAGAATGACAGGTCACAAAGGGGGCACAGGGGCTAATGTTGTAGTTCACGGGACCACCTTCTCTGCTGTCACACTCTCTCACTAATAAGCTCACATGACTCTGCGCCACACTGACACTGTTCTGTGACCAACGTGGAGTCAAAATGAAGGTTCAGCATCTCATTAGCACCATATTGAGAGAGAACGAGGGAGGGACGGGGAAAGGAGAGGGAGGAGGGGGATTCTTCCAGCTGTTTGTTTCTGATATCAGATAAAAGAGAAAATAAAAGAGGGGCAGAAGCCTGAAAGAGAGGAAGCTGGTGAGTTCAAGAATCAAAGGATGTGGTTAAAGTAAAAGAAAAAGGAGGAAGAAGTTTGCCCTGTGACCCAGAGCCAGCTGACAGGGGAGGAGAGCAACAAGGTAAGTCTTCCTCCCTCTTTGTTTTCCCTGAAGCCAATTAGCAGCCAAATGATTACCATGCAAACACTCTGATTTGATTATTTTTTCTCTGGGTGTCACACGCCCACTTTCAGATCAACAACAACTCTGTGCGTGTGTGTAACTTTAAGTGCCAGGGGGAAATTGGGTCAGTGAGAGAGGGAGAGGAGCATGTGTTAGAGGAGGAGGGAGAGAAAGAGAGAGAGAGGCGCACACTAAGAGAGGGGGAGACGGACACAAATGGAGAGAAAGCCTCAGCGAGCCCTTGAACTACAGTAACAAGTGGTCACTTGAGTAATCACTGGTGATTCAGAGAGAAATGTAAGTGCGGGCTTCTCCCAGGCATGGCTTCTCTGTTGCCACTTATTTTTTGCTTCTTGCTGCCTTGTGGATGGAGATTTCTCTATCACTAAAACCATATGAATGCTTCTTTGAGATAAATGATAAAGATGGCCTGCTTTTTCTCTCCTCGGCATGGAAAAGTTGAGGATTTTTTTCTACTTTCAGGAGCTTACTTCAAGTGAAAAATGGGAGACATATCATGAGAATATCAGACCAGCTAACCATGAGGATAAACTCCTCTGTGTTGCTCTCTCTCTCTCTCTCTCTGTCATGCTCAGTCTTGTGACGAGGTGTGGTTAGTCACTTTCGCATTACTCAGCCAGCAATGTGTCAGCATGTTACCCAGACACAAATAGGCCCAAATATAACCGTGTCTTTTGCATGTTTTTGCCTGTGTCCTCTCCTTTGTTCAATCTGTCTTCTCTCATTAATGAACCTGCCATTTTTTCTTTGCTTTGTGTAAAAAAAAAAAACCTTGCTATCTTTGCACTTTATTCTTGATAAATCCTGCATTCCTGTTTGTTCGCCAGCTCATAAATCCGCTCCTTTTGTGGTCCTGATCTCTGAATCGAGGCAGTTGGTTCTTGTAGGCCTTGTGTTAGTCAGAGCAATGGGGAAAGATGACCTTTCCCTGCTGTTTATTTTGGGAAGGCTACAGGAAGAATGCCTGAGCAGCTGTTCTATTCCTGCTGGCAGATCCCCACCCCTGTGAATTTCAGTCTGCCACTGCAACCACACTCCCTGTACTCACGCAGGGGGCTTGGTTGCATCTGTGCACTGTAAACTGTAAATCACACCTCATCGGGATGGGCTAAGTTGTCATGGCAGTTAGCTCAGCAACACACTCACTCTATGAAGTTTCAGTGCCTATCAGACAGAGCATTGGCTCTGCACGTTACACCGTGTACACGTCTAACCTGTTGCGTGGTAATCATTGTTGCTTGCCTGCCAATGAGAGCTGTCTTTCCCAGCATATTATTATGCTTTGTAACCAGTTGAGCAACTCTCTTTTACAACATAAACAGCAATCTCTCCTTTTCAGAAGCAGACACCTTCACAATCATGGCGAGTCTTCCCAAAGAGCCCCCTGAGGATGTCAAGAAACAGAGCTTCTGGATGGTGAGGATTATTTTCATGACCAAAACTGAAAAACTAACACCTGAGTAAAAGCTACAAAAAAAGTGCTTGTTTGTTTGTAAATTTGTTTGCAACTCACCATCCTGCGCTTCATCATCTTTTCCTCATAGCCAGGGAATTATGTGCGCACAGTGCGCCGGACAGATCAGTCCCACCAGGCTTGTAACGACATCATGGCCTGCTTCATGGAGAGGGCGAAGGTGGAGAAACAGTATGCCCAGCAGCTCAGCCAGTGGAGCAGCAAGTGGAAGTCCATTGTGGATTCCAGTAAGTATGAAAGACACAGAACATGCTTTCCCAGGCATTCCTCATCATGTCTGCTCTCATCAGGTTAAACCACAGCTTGATTCTTCTTAAATGGCTGCACATGTGTTTGTTTGAAACTCTCCAGCAGACAAATGGAGGTCATTATTTCTCTATTGCTTTCATGACTCAACTCTGCGCCCTCTGTCAGGTCATTCTTCACTTCTTTTTTTCTACTCTCCTAGGGCCGTTGTATGGCTCCCTCATGAAGGCATGGCAATGTTTCTTCACCTCCACCGAGCGCCTGTCGGCCCTACACTCCTCCATCTCCCAGTCACTGGTCGCAGAGGAAGGAGACCGGGTAAAGTCGTGGCAGAGGGAGAGCTTCCCAAAGAAAATCTTCTGTGGGTTCAGGGAGAGCTACGACAGCAACACAAGTTTCTCACGGGCGCAGAAACCCTGGTCCAAAAAGCTCATGAAGGTGAATGTTTACTAAGAGCGATGCTTGGTGTGTGTGTGTTTGTTTGTTTGTGAACTGTTCATGCTTTCTATGGCTGTCACATAATGACCAGCATTGGTGTTTTGACAAAAAATATCTTCACTTAGTGTCCACTTGCAGGTTTTATCCTGCAGCTTTTGAATGGTCATCAGCATCAAATGGAGTTTTCATTAATTTATTCTAACTTCCTTTGCTAATGAGTATCACAAGGTAGAGTACAACTCTCAGGGAGAAAAGCTATTAAGTGTTCTTCAAGAAACAATAAGATTGTTTTCTTCTGTGAAACAACTTTATTAAAGGTTAAGTAAAACTACAGTCTTTTTTCATTTTGTTTTTAAGGGACAAGCTTTATCTGTGTTTTTGCACAGAGTAAACATGAGAAGATTGACCCCACTTTCACTTCCTGATGGTACTCACAATTCCATAGAGAATAGTCAAATGGACAGATTGTGGTTGCGCAGGAATTTGGTTGAGTAAACGTCAGGAAACTCAAATCATAGTCTGACACATAACACCCTGTAAGCTGAAGTAACTCACAGCCAGCTGTACGACTTTGTCTAGATATGATTTATTTCCCAAAATGTCAAGCTATGTCATTAAACACTTTTTCTTGTGGAAATTTAACAAACAGGGTATCTAGGGAAATGTCTGGTTAGCAGGTGGTTAAAGCAATTTGAATCCTGACAGTGAGCAGGACCCCGACTCAGAGCAGAGGGATAATGTATCACCCTGAAGGGGTTCCAATCTGTTATGACAACCCGGCTCACTCGCTTATTACCTGGCTACCATCTGAAGAACAAGTTGACACAAAATATTGATTTAAAGATGATTTCACTGATTTATAAATGATTTGTTTACACAACCAAAAAAAGTCTCCTATTCAGTGGTTGATAGCATCTCCTTGAGTTCTCCCCATCAACTTCTTTTCTTTACTAGTGATTGGTCAGCCATTAATCATAAATCATTGAATGCTGTTGAATGTTGAACGATATTGTTGACCTGGCAGTTCTTCTGGCACTAGATGGCAGAACCTGTGGCCAATCAACTTGAAGCACTTTGTCGCACTTACTAAGGTTTTTCCCTCCAGTCTAAATTCTTGCTTGTGTTGTACATCGCTTTGGACAAAAGCGTCTCCTAAATGAAATTGTAGAATTGTAGAAATCAAAAGTTTTGTGCTCTTGGAATAGATACAAAATGACATTAAAATATTCTCCATGTTGTTTACCAACTTTTAAACACTCTGGGAAGCTCAAGTTTTTGCCACAGTATCAACAGGCTGAGGTGAAATGTGCCTGACCTCTTTCCATACATTGATTATTTATTTATTTTAATTTCCTGGTTAGATAAAGGTCAAATAAAAATGTAAAAAATAAATAAAACAATTTTGACCTGTGGGATCAGGTTGTTCCTGAATGCTTTGCTACACCAATGCTTTGGAATTTTGACCAATCAGACAAGTATTTTACAAAGCCATATTAATAACACAAGCTTTCACTGCACAGTTACAGAATGATAGTCACCTCATCTGACTCTTGGCAGAGCAGCAAATCTGTGTTTTCTGAACTGAATCAAACTTTCCTTGAAGTAACCATAAGATTTATGTGGATGTGTATTCAACAGCTGGAGAAGGCCCGCGTTGCATACCACAAGTCCTGTCAAAGGGAGTCCACAGCTCTGGACAAAGAGAAACAAGCAAAGGAAAACTCTGAGATGAGTCCAGAGAAGCAGCAGAAGTTCACAGATGCCAAAGAGAAGGTCACAGAGGAGAAGGATAAGGTGAGGAGGGATTTTAACACACTGTGCCACTTTATTCTGAGCTGTAACTGCCCCATTCACAATTCCTAACTTACATCGTGTCATAGAGAGAAACGTTACATTCCCATGGAGTTTGTTTATTCTGCTGCATGTGGTGATATTTATCCAGTCAAGGAATTATCAGCTCTAAACACAAGACCCAGCCTTAAATTTCTGCTCCAAGCACTTCCTTGTATGGAGAATAGTTGTTATTACTCTTCTCCGTGTTTATGGAGCACAGCATGAGAATGCTAAGAAGCACCACATGATTTATACATTTTAGAATTAAAGAAACAAAGTGGATGTTCTCTCTGAGGGAGCAAACAGCATCTTTCAATTAAAAAAAAACTACTCTTGTTCCAGTGTCGAGAGAATTACGAGAAGGTGCTGGAGGATGTAACGACCTACACTCCTCGCTACATGGAGGAGATGGAAGCCATCTTTGAACAGTCGCAGGAGGAAGAGAGGAAGAGGATCAGCTTCCTGAAGCAGGTCTTCCTCTCCATCCACAGACATCTTGATGTCACTAACAATGAGAGGTGAGCAAACGTAAGATCCCAAAGTCTACATATGGGTCCCATTCAAGCAGCAGACTCTGGTGTTGAAAGAATGAGGCCAATGCAGAAGTACAAATAATTGAAGTTCTATTAGTGTCCACTTGAGAATCGCTCCAAACCCCATTAGAGCTCATATTACCAGCACAACTAAAAAGAGTTAATTAATTAATTAATATATTTGGTTTATTACATTTTAAAACTATAATAAGTCTCTTTACCTCATTTCTTCATTTATACGACTGTACAGGGAGGAATATCTTGTATAACTCATCCATTTTAATTTTATTAAGCCTGAGAGTTTATGCATGATTACTGTAGGTGTATTTAGAGCCTGATTTAACTGAAAGGTGGGAGCACTGTAGCTGGTCCCCAGGCAGCAAGGATATGGCTTTAACTCAACCTCTCTGACAGTTTCTAGTGTAGCCTAAAGTGAGTCGGAGTCAGCATTTCCAATTTGGAGGCTGCCATCTTTGGGCTTTATAAAACCTTCAGTAACCAGTAGGTGACGTCACTGAGATTACGTCCATGTTTTTTTCAGTCTGTGGTCCTTCATTGAGGCACTACAAGAAGTAGGGATTTTAGTTCCTCATCTAAAAAATAGGAAACTACTTGTTCTGTCATATTTTACAAACTCCCCACATGTGAAATGGAACAAATGGTCCCATCAAGCATAAATCATGGCTTACACAATGTTCTTTCAACATTTTATTGGCAATTTTTCTGAAAATGTTACCAAAGATCTAGTTGCATCTTCCTTTGCATTAACATCAAAGAAAGATAATCTGACTGATTTTAAAACTTGGTTGATATTATGTGAACATATCAGATATGGGCTTCTTTCCCTTAACATTTGCCCCTGTTACAATGTTACAATGTTACAATGTCATCTAGCAGATGCTTTTATCCAAAGCGACGTACATACGAGAACAAGAACAACACAAGCAAAGATCTAGTAAATAAGGATTTTTCTTTTTTTTTTATAAAATAAGGAACATCTACAATGAAACAACCAAACAGTTTAAGACCTTCTATTATCATCATCAACAATTAACTTGTCATCACCACAGTAATGACCAAAGTACGAAGTGCTGGGTCACTCCAGAGCTGAACACAGATTCCCAGAGTAGAGCAGGACAGTGCGAGTCAACTGTAGGTGGAAGACATGATCTGCCACTGAGGACAACAATGGAGAACAGTCTAGCTAAGTGCGTAGTGTTTCCTAAAGAGCTGGGTCTTTAGCTGTCCGTGTCATGCTGCCTCAGTGAGCAAGCATTATTCTTCTACCACTCCAATTTGAGTCTGCAACTGAATAAAACGAATATACATTTAGAGAGTGCAATGTCCAATATCCCCTGGAGGAATGGAATAAATATTTAATTGTTGTTGTTAATATAAATATGAGGGCAAGGACAGATATCCAAACAGGAACAACTTTCTTTCAAAAATTTTCCTAGTTCTGTTCTATCTCTTTTACATATAATTACACAACTGACATGGTAACATGTCCAAACAGATATTTATTCATAAAAGAACCTCAGTGTAAAAGTCGGTCATTGAAACTCAGCAGCACCGATAAAGACTGCAGTGGTGAATTGGATTGCCCCAGCCAGTTAAATAGTCTAAAGCATTGAGCGTCCACTGGTCAGATTCCTTCAAGAATTAATGATCACAGTTGTTCATTGAATGAGAAAACGTTGCCAAAAGACATTTGATTTTATTTCCAGCATGAAACCAAGATCACTTTTGATTCTAATGATTTTGATCACACATGATGTGAGTAGATGAATGCAGAGCAGTGTGTTTCATATCATTACAACCCAGCTGTGTGTCCTCGTGTCAGTGTGAAGGCCGTGTATAGCGAGCTCCATCAAACTCTGATGTCCATCGATGACCAGGACGATGCCAAATGGTGGAAGAACAACCATGGCCCTGGCATGCCCACAGACTGGCCGAAGATCAAGGTGTGTGACAACATTTTCTTCAACCACATGAAAGATTATATATGTATACATAAAAGGATCTATAGTATTAAGCAGAAAATTAAATCAGGAATTTGTATTTTGAAAATTCTGATCTTTATCTAAACCTAACATATTTATAAGATGGCGTTGAGAACTTGTCAATGTTTATAACCTTCAACGTTCTTACTTTCATTACAGAGATACATCTCACTGTAAAAAGCCAGGCTTTTTTTTTTACAATGTAGGAAGTGTTTTCACTTTTAGTAGCAGACCACTTGTATGAAGGAGTTGTGTATTAACATGGTCTTGTAAATCCTTTATTACTTGTGTTCCTTCCATTAGGAATGGGTCCCACCAGTAAAGAAACTGAATAGAAAGAAGAGGGACCAGAAAAGAAAAGACAGCCGACCGTAAGTTATCCAGTGGGATATTACTCATTATACATAAATAGAAATTACATCAGTGTTTTTTTGACTCTTAAACATCCATGTTTCCTCCTGTCAGTGTGATGATTGGAGGAGTGAAGGTGCGAGCTCTGTACGACTATGTGGGAGAGGAGGGAGATGAGCTGTCCTTTACAGCAGGTAACACTTCAGAGCAGGATTTTATGACAACCATTTACAGCTACAACGGGCCAAATGTTTATTTATTTATTTATTTCCTTTTAAAGGATGAAAGACATGCATTCATTAAATATGAGAGATTGTTAAAATCTAAACAGACTGTACAAAAACAGTCACTGTTACATTCAGTCAAAACAAACACACCCTTTACAAATGACAAAACACTTCTATATATATTTTGTCTACATTCTATCATAAAAAAATTATTTTACCCACAGATTCAATTTGTCTTTTTTTTGTATCCCAGGTGAAGTGTTCCTCAAGGTAGAGGAGGAAGATGACCAGGGTTGGTGTCGAGGCGTCCTGAGTGGAGGGAAGGAGGGCTTCTATCCAGCAAACTATGTTGAAGTTGCTGAGTGATGTCACACTGTCTAATATACTGTGTCCTAAATTTATTTCTTACAAAGAGTTAGCTTTCAAATATTTAAAAAAGAATAACATTTCTGATTATATTTTATGATTTCACACTGATTCTACATCAAACTGTACCTAGATGTTTCTTAAGGCCTAATATTCTAACATATTGGTTTGAGTAATTCTGCATAAAAAAAAAAACTAAGACTATAATGTTGCTGTGCAGGAGCTGTATGTGTATGTGTGAGTGTGTATGTGTGTGTTTGCATGCATGTATGCAGGTTATTACCAAAGAAAACAAGATAAGATATTTATTTACTGCTCTCTCTCTGAGTCATCAGGTCACAATGATAGCTGATAATGATTTATGAGGTTTAACTGAGCACAGGTTTACAATGATATGTGCACACAAGCCTGTTAATGTTTACTTATTAAGTATTATGTAGAGCACGCAGACGTCACTTTGACTGAGGGGGTGGATTTTCAAAATAAAGCGGAATTGTTTTACCTCATCCTTCATATCTACTTTTTTTTGTGGCATGTGACATTTGTGGATCAATAGATGTTGATTCAGTTGGTCAGTGGATTAATCTAATAAGGATTTTAATATACCAGCAAGTATCACACATGGGTCTTCATAAAATTTTGAGAAGGAGCCTATTTGGTCAACTAAATAAATCTAGATGATAGGCTTCACTTAATAACATCAATCAGGTTATGTTTTCACAAAATCTGTGAATTAGCTTAGTATCTCAGCATCTACTCAATGGATTACAAGAATCAGCAATTTCTAGATATTCATTGGCTTAGAGAAAGTAGCCATAACATCGTTAATTGTCTACATTTCTTCAAACGCCATATAGAGGTAATATACGCATTTAACAGCTACATTTTTTTACTGCCAAGCCTGAGACAAACACACCAGCCTCAGGTGTACTTTGTGTACTGCTCTAATGAGCGCACATGAGCATGCTAACATGCTAAATTAATATTGTAAATGTGGTAGATAGTAGTGATAGGGTTAACTTACTGCTGAAATGGTCCTGCCAAGCATGACATTTTTGGTTGAGGTATAGTATACTGAAATTAGCATTTAGGTAAAAGCACCGCTGTGCCTCATAGATACACTTGGTTATATTTATATAAACAAGAGTTTCAGCAGGCCAGTCTTGGAACTCCCAAGGGCGAAGTTAAAAACCAGAGGCGACCGGAGGAGATCAGGCAAGTCACAAAAACAAACTTTTTAAAATGTGCTTTTATTTCTTAACTCATCACTGACTTTTTTAATTTCTGCATGGTTTTTATTATTGTTTTTACTTAACTCATTTTAGCTCACCTTACCTTTGTCATGTGCTTAAGTGTTTTCACTCGCTACGTCTTGCACTCTGTAAAGCACTCTGTAAACACGTTTTTAAAAGGTGCTATATAAATTAAATGTATTATTGTTATCATATGCACCTAAGCAATGGAAATGGAAGGTTAGCTTTATGTTAGCTGAAGACAAAAAACAGAAAAGACTAAATAAGAGATAAAAAGATAAAACATAAATGTAGAGATATGTGTCCTTGGTTACAAATCTATCTAATCGCTACATTTTTTATTATATTAAGAAATAGGTAAATATGGCAATTGCATATGAAGCTACGTTAACATTAATGAAACAAACATTAGTCAGGCTCACTTCTAAAAGAAAATTAACAAATCCAGCAGTTTAAAAAAACTGTTCTCTCTTGGTTTATGATGCACCTTTTATTTTATGAATGTATGTCCTATTCATTACTAATTTATCTCTTACTCTGTGCCCATTCATGCACACACATACAGTATATACTATTATATTTACCATTACTGTTACTGTTAATATTTTGTCTTGCTGTTTAATGATGTAACAGCAAACAAACAACAAAATCTGTAGAGGAAATAACTTAACAGGGAAGTCAGATTAGAATATCATTTTACTTTGAAAGGCTGTTGTTATTCATATGAATCATTATAACCTTCAACTTTTTACTGCCCTGTTTCTCAGTCAGCTTCTATTCTTAAAACCATTTTATTACATTCATGAAATGTTTAACCAGAGTTAGGCAATGTGCAATAAATCTATGACTGTAACCACGCAACCTCACTGCTTTGTACACACCCGGCATACCATGTTATAGAAAACTTTCAAGGATAGAAACCTGTTGAGCGAGATGTCTGAAACACACAAGTGAATGACAAGACAACACAAAGGAGTTGAGACATTTCTGAGACCAGGGAGGGTTTCATGTTTATAGTTGTACTGTACCGTCAGAAAACAGAGGACTCTACATGAGTAAGTACGTCTTTGATCTGCTTAGTTTAAGAGGATTTGTTTTAAATAATTCAGAGATAATAGATAATTAATCACAACATTGTATGGGGGAAGTTTCTTTCATTTGAGTGCTTCTCAAGAGGTGTGTCAAAATGGTAGAAACTTAATGCCATGATTATATAGTCATTACTTTGATGACTCTAGACTGGATTGTTTTTTTATTATGTACTATAAGAGTTAGGCTATGTTGATGTGTAAATGCGTGGTAACAATATAATTACTAACGTTACTTTTTCACACAGGAGGCAACACTCATAATGGAATTTGCTTGTGGGTTTGTTTACGTTCCACCAACAGTGAATCAGAAGGATGGCCAGCGTATCATGAAACGCTCAGGTAGGCTTTTCTAAAACACTTAAACAATAATGTCACATTTCTGGGTCTGCTTTCCTGTTTATGGTATTTGATTCACTTGCCAGATACATATATTTGTAAGGCAGCCTTGGTGGACAGATATCCAGTCTCTTGAGGATGTCAAAAGACATTATGGGAAATTTAAAAAGTCATTAACCAAAGTATAAGTTGTCCAAGAGGCTAAAGAAGTCGACACTTAACCCCCAAAAACTGCCCGTTTTATTCAAAAGTCAAAGATTGATGAGAGATAGCTGTAGCCACATGTGGGTTTTTCCTTATTTCACAGCATGTAAAGAGACTGTTGCGTTAAGTACCATTATTTATCATGTAATCACTGACACATACAACCTTTCCTGTCTGTCTTAGAGAAGATTTCTCTCACAGATACTTTGCTTTGCTCAGAAAAAGCCATCTGCATCCTGAGTCACATTTTCTTCACAGCACAAAGGTTAACTTTGCACCAGTTGTTTTGTCTGCGCTCACAGTTCTTTTGCAAGAAAATGTTCTGAAATTAACAGCAACTGTATATATAAGTCGTGTGTGTGTGTGTGTGTGTGTGTGTGTGTGTGTGTGTGTGTGTGTGTGTGTGTGTGTGTGTGTATGTGTGTGTGTGTGTGTGTGTGTGTGTGTGTGTGTGTGTGTGTGTGTGTGTGTGTGTGTGTGTGTGTTTCCAGCTCTACTTCCTCCTGTTAACTGGATCCGTCCTTGCACTCCTCCACCTCCTCCTCCAACGAGCTCTGCAGAAGCAAAATCACCCAAATACCACCAGTCTCAACCTAAGATTATTGAACAGTTGGAAAAAACCAAGGAAGTGAAGAAAGTGGTGAAGCCATCTCCCTTCTATGAAAACGCAGAATTTCACAAAAAAACAGAGTTAGCGTCTTCCATCAGTAAATCTCCTCAGCACACACCGACACCTCCTCGAAAAACAGGTAGGCTACTGTGAATGCTGCATAATCAATATTTTAAAAAATAACTCCTTTTGTCACACACTGAGAGCTACCATACACACAGGACTGTCAGCTGCTGCTCTTTCACTTTTTGAAAATAATGTCATCATTGAAAAATGTGTTTATTTTCTCAAAAAAATGCTGATTGGGCAGTTACACATTTACTTTAAATCCTCTGCCCTCCTGAAATTTTCTAGAAATGTGTCAAGAGGAGGCAGGACATTACATCAAAAGCCTGCTGTGACAGCCGCAATGCAATGTGAACATAGCAATAGAGACTCTATGATAACACTTTTTTTTTTAGTCATGGTGTATTTATTGAGTTTTCCATACAGACAGACAAATACAACAAAGACAATACAGAAATAATAAAGAGAAAACCTGACAAAATTAAATACAACTGGCTTCCAGTCACAGGACAGCCAAGACAAAATGATATTAGAAAACAAAAAGCAAAATAAAGACAATAACAATTTAAAGGAGAAATATATAAATAAATTACATAAAAATAAATTAAAAAGTGCACCAGATCGCAGAGTTGGTGATTCTTACAGAGCCATACCCCTTTTTATCCGTTAAGCAGCACTGTCAATCGTTCCACGTAGGAAATAAAAGGATGCCATATTGTATCAAATTTCCCAGTTGATCCCCGTAGTGTGTGTCTTATCTTTTCGATTTTGAGAAAATACGTCACCTCACAAATCCACCTGCTGAAAGTAGGAGGACGATCACTCTTCCAATTCAAGAGAATGAGACGCCTCGCAAGAAGGGCTGAGTAGGCTATACGACTCAACTGCACTTTAGTCAGTGTGAGTTCCCCCGATTGCACCCCAAAAAGACCCAGAAAAGGACATGGTGTGATAGTTTGAACTGTAAGCTCTGAGTATACATCAAATATTGCAGACCAGAATGTTTTGAGGTTTGGACATGACCAAAAGGTGTGAATAAGACTGGCTGGAGCTTGTTTGCATCTGTCACATGTAGGGGGAAGATTCTGGAAAGCTTGACCTTTGACATATGGAGGCGGTGAACAATTTTAAACTGAATAAGGCCATGCCTCGCACAAATGGAAGTTGAGTGAATTCCTTTAAGTATTTTAGACCATTGATCTTCAGAGATATTAGTTTCCAGATCACTTTCCCAGTTTTCTTTGATGATTGAAAGAAACAAATCTTTAAAATCAAATATAGCAGCATAAAGTTTAGATATTGTTCCCCTAGCTCCTGGATTTATTTCAAGGATAAAATCAACTGCAGTTTTTGGTGGAAGGGAAGGAAATTGAGCAAATTTATTTTGAATAAAGTTTCTAATTTGTAGATATCGGAAAAAGTTGTTTGCTGGAAGAGCAAACTTAGCTTTAACTTGATCAAATGACATAAAGATGTTTTCTTTGTACAAAAGTCTAAAGTTTGAGATTCCTTTTCTGGACCACTGATTGAATGCATTATCTATGAGGGAGGGCTGGAACAGGGGATTGGCTGCAATTGGGGCATAAGTAGTCATTGAGACAAGCCCATAATGCTTTCTAAATTGAGCCCACAATTTCAAGGAGTGTAAAACCACAGGGTTCTGACAGGCCAGGGGTGTGTGCAAAGGAAGTGACGAGCAACACTTTTTGTATTTATATCAGTGCTGTGTGTAAACAGATGGATACGCTGTTCTCGTCTTGAAAAAGATTATCCCCCTTTCAACTTTGATGTTTTTATGCATCCAGTTAGCTGTCATCCTTCAGGTGGGTTTATGACAATTGTTTATAATTATTGTCATTAACCCTGCCCCCTCACTTGTGGTGAATTTCCAGAACACCTGCATTCTCTTGAATTATCCATTTTTGAAACAAGGGGTATGCAACCATAAACCTGAAAATAAGTCTCAGACCATTGATTGTCATTCACCAGACTCTACCCTGTAGTCATCCATGCTAATCCTTCTACTGAATAGCATTCTCATTGCGTTCTCTGAACCCAGTTTGTGTCCATCAGTCAGGCTCATCATCGAAAAGAGCATGTTTACAAGGAACCAGAATCAATTTGTGGTGTCCTTTAAACAACTCCAGTGGAAGCCTCCAGCTTGCATGCTGATGTTTTGTCATGGAAATGTATTTCACAAAGCTTCCAGTGCAAAGTTGGTGTGATGAACTATGCAGTGAGGTTTTAATAAGAGAAGGGCGTGTTTATGTCTTACATTCTTTAGCATTATAGCCCCAGCTCTGTGGGTCTGTGTGGTTTAACATTTTGTGCTGCTCACACACACCTCCACTTTGGAATAATATTAGCTGTAATAGTTGAACAGGTCATATTTAACAGCAGAAATTTCACAAACTTGTGGCAAGGATGGCATTTTGACATTTCCTTGTTTATATTCACTTAGCTCTTTCTGACCCCTCATGTGTTCAGATTGCTCGTTTATAGAGATTTGACGCGGTGTGCTCGATTTTATGAACCTTTTAGCAATTGCCAGTGCAATTAGGCTGTAGAGTATCTGTACCTGACATAGCTACATAGAACAAACAGTCCTATCCATCATAGGAACTAAAGACAATATTCCTTTTACACTCTTGATGAAGGTGGTCCAAACCAAGCAGCAACCTCCAGTGTTGGAAAACAAGCTGAAGTGCAGTTGAAGTTCCTCAAATGTCCGCTTGAGGCCGGCTGTTAAGGGTCCCATGCTAAAATGCTATTTTTTTACAGCAAGTATTAAACATGTTTATAGCTTGGTTTTAGTCTTATTAGCTAATTTACATGAACTGCACAGTTGGTTTCTTTTTTGTACAATGCTCCCTCTCTAATTATATTAAGGCTAAGAGTTATGCATACAAAGGGCCATGCCTGAGTTGACTGACTGGAGGGCCCATTGTCGTTGTCTGCATTGAGGCTAAAAGCCCACCTCAGCTACTCCTCATTTACTGACTCTCTTTGACCTAAAGTGAGTCAGCGTTTCCAATATGGCAGCCGCCATTGTTGGGTTTCATAACGCCTCATCAGATGCCATTGGGTGAGATCACTGAGACTACATCCATGTTTTATGCAGTCTGTGGTTCAAACCAACAATCCTTTAATTACACGCCTGCTTCTTAAATCTTTAGCACTGTCTTGCCTCCTACCTTCTCTGTCAGTGGATCGCTAGATGCTAGATAGAAAAAAAATTAACAGGCGAGTGTGCCCAAAGGTCTTTTGGATAAAATTGAGACTTATTATTAGAGTATTTTCTCATTACTTTGTTAGCTCGGGGCACTTACCCACAATCTGATATCAGTGCTTGCTCCTCCCAAATTAGAAATCTGGAAGTTAACATCAGGCAAGTTATCACTGACACTAAAACCACTGAGACTTGATAAGTAAGTGACGGCAATGTAAAGCAATAATAATAATAATAACAATACATTTTATTTTGGGCGCCTTTCAAATCACCCAAGGTCACCTTACAGATAATAAAAACATTCATCATTAAAACATCATAAAAACAAACAAACAAAAAGTAATGAATATGTGTATTATTTAATTCGTTCACATCATTCCCAAAATCTGATTCTTTTTAAAGCATCAGTATGAGTATTGACACTAAATCACAGCATATTACATTGTTGCCCTATAAGCCTTTAGTTCGGCTCGTTGGGGGAAATGAGCTGCAGGTGATAAATCAGTCTGTGTACGATGGTCTGCTGATTTTTTTATTGATCTGCAGCCTCCTACATGAGCGACAGTACTTCTGGTTTGTGTGATTTATTCCTTTTACAACCCGTTGTTATCTGTTTGATCTGTTTTATCAAGCTCTTCTTCCACCACACATGCGGCCTTCAGTAAACAGCCAGTCTCTTCCTTTGAGCAACCCGCTCCCTTCCTCCAACACCAACAGCCAGAAATTCACCTATGACCTCCCTGAAAAAGAGCCAGACTTAAATACACAACCCTGGGACCCAAACTACTCGTACACCACACCCGAAGGGGCCGGGGCTGCGGTGAGGCTGCCAGCTGACACCAGCAGCATTTCAGCACAGGCGGCAGGTAATAAGGCAACTTTTTGAAAGAGCTTTTTAAAAATATCTTTCAAGGAACAGAAAAATAATTTATTTTTATTTTGCTCTGCTCTCAAATCTCAGCACCACCTCTACCTCCAAGACCTTCATTCATGATGTCAATGCCAGAGTATCTGGTGCTGTTACCAACAGCCCCTTCATTATCTTCATCCTCTCAAAAATCACCCTCAGACTCATCCTGTTCACCATCACCTTCAGGTAGAAATATTTATCACTGTATTTGTCACGCTGCTAAAAACATTAACCCCTTACTAAGAAACGTAAAACGCAACATTAACACTTATTTTTTACGCTTTTGTTGTTACTGATTCAGGATCTGCAGATAAGAGTCTCCTGCCAGGGAACCCTAACGTGCTGCTTGTCAGTTTAG
Source organism: Notolabrus celidotus (assembly GCF_009762535.1). Taxonomy (NCBI): domain Eukaryota; kingdom Metazoa; phylum Chordata; class Actinopteri; order Labriformes; family Labridae; genus Notolabrus; species Notolabrus celidotus. The sequence continues at coordinate 13,208,988 of NC_048289.1, forward strand.
AAAAAATGCTCTCAGAGGAACGAGGTCTGTAAACTTTTATCATCACCGTAAACCTTCATGATCAGCCATCTAGTTTTATTCTCACTCTGATTGGCTCGTTATGACGACGATGTTTGAATGTTTCCAGTGCAGGCAATGCTAGGAGAGCCCACCTCCTGCTCCCAGTGTGGCTCTGTGCTCGACTCCTGCTACGACAATGTGGTAATTGCACATTCTATTCCATTTAACCTTTACTCTAATATTCACAAGTGGTAACATGCCTAAGAGTCATTGATTTCAAATGTGAACAATAACTGTAAATGTCCTTTTAATCACAGTATGACAGAGTCTAAGGCAGCCAAGCATGATTTTTATTGATCATGACATAATGAAACAATGGGGGACTGTATTATAAATGTTCTCTCTTTCTGTTTTGTACTACAGGTTGCTTCATGTTGTTTTTGTCAGTCCTGTGAGTCTACCAGCTCTCCCGGTACGCCACAGACTACGCTGACTGGTTACCAGGATGGTCTCTTTGTGCTCTATCCTAATGAAAAGCTGCTGTGTGTTGCGGACACTCTGCTGCTCTTCTGCATCGACATCTCAGGCTCCATGAGCATCACCTCACAGGTTAAAACGACATCATCAACATTGGCTTGTTTATTTTTAGTTTCATGTGCCAGCCTGCATTTATACAAATCAACATATGGTGTTGAAATGATCATTTGATTTTGTGTTAAGGTGTTTGAGGGAGAGCAAGTTGTCCACAGATCCAGACTCCATGTGAGTTTTTTCCTCTTATTCAAACATTTTTCTTATTGCTGTTTGTGAAACATTAGATGATGATGTTAAGATGCAAGTGGAGATAGAAGTCATTGTGTTCAAACCAGTTTGTCCAGGGAGCCGTGCTGCAGTGTGTTCAAAGACTGAGTGAGCAACAACCGGACTTACGAGTGGGACTGATCACCTTCAACAACCAGGTGCGACCTCATCATAAGCTGCTCGTCTTTGCTGGATCTATGTCACCTTAATGTGTCTGACTCGTGTTGGTGGGATTGTTAGTTAAAAAGGATAGTTCTGTTGTTTATTCAAGTTGGCTTGCATGAGGTTCTCGTCAATAGTAAACAATTATCCTGGTAGGGTTTTGGTCAACTTGCATCTTTGTTGAGAAACCGTCCAGAGGAGCTTGGCTATCAATCGCTGCAGACAGGTCATTGCTACCATGTAATTTTATTTTAAAAAAAATTGAAGTTGTATTTTTTGGCCTTTTTGCCTTTATTTGATAGTAAAGCTGAAGAGAGACAGTAAATGTGGGGAATAGCGGGGGAAGACATGCAGGAAATGGTCAACCCGCCGGGAATCGAACCGGCGACCCCTGCGACCCCTGCGACGAGGACTGTAGCCTCTGTACGTGGGGCGCTTAGGCCACTAGGCCACCAGCACCGCTACAATGTGATTTAGCAAATCTTAAAAAAATCCGACCCAAACGCAAATGTCCGTGTAAGTGTATGCTATGTTTAGAAATTACCCACAGCTTTACTTTGCGGCCAGAAAGCCCCTTTGATGTAGCACCAATTACTGACATAACACATGTTCCTCTGCCTGCAGTGCAACATCACTGATCAGCAAGTTTATTTGAACAAGTCAACTTGACTTTTGCCCTGTACACAGCTTTATAGTGAATTTTGATCATTTTCCATCTCAGTTTGACATCATTTTAAGCAACAAATGCAAACCGCAATGTGGTTATGTCTATAGAGTTTGTTATTTCAGCTCAGTCTTCCCCTTGAACAGCTAACACTGTGTATTTTGATATGGTAAACCTATTGATAATGATAATAATAATAATACATTTTATTTATGGGCGCCTTTCAGGACACACAAGGACACCTTACAAATGTAACAATGATAAAAACAATCTGAGAAAAATCACTTGATTAAACAAACAATATGCAATACCTTCCATTCCAATTATCTGGTTTTCTGATTTAACTTCTGACAGTTGAAGAAAGTTGGCAAAACAGAGGGGTTCAGTAAGGCTTGTGAGAATAGTGCAAAATCAAAGTGGCTGAAATATGTCTAAAAAGAGCATACACTTATATCAACATTAGTGTTTGGGTTGGAGTTTCTTAGAATTGTTTAAATTTCTTGGTAAATTGTCCCTGTCTACAGCAGTTGATAGCTCAGCTTCCGTTTAAATTCTCTGGTCGTTTTCTCTGTAGAGGAGCCGAGTTGACTGGGATCCCCTGTGGGTCATACACTTGCTATTGGCAAGTCCCTCATGCAATCCCACTTACAAAAAACAAACTATCCCTTTCATGTAAAGAAAACAAGTGCAAATTCTATATGTTTCTTCTTTTCTTAATTCATTAATGTGCTGTGTTCCCAGGTGACACTGCACGGCTATGAGAATTTCACTTCACATTTCCTGAGCAGTGCTGAGTTGGCAGACTGCGACTATCTGACAGAGGCTGCAGCCAATTTTCCCATCCCCCCTCCCCTCTCACAGACCAAGGACTACTTACAGAGACAAGTCCAGGGGTAAGAGAAATTGGTATAAAATCAATCAGGTTTTTTGTCCTCCTCTTACATAATGGTAACGTCATCTTCAGAAAAACAGATGTATTTTCTCCCTCCTGTTGAAAGATTATCTGAAAGTGGGACCACAGCTCTTGGTCCAGCTGCTCTCTTGGCGATTACAATGGCCTCCAGACAGCCCGGGTCCAAGGTATGTTTGGTCTATATCACAGACATTAACCACTGCAGAGTACAAAAGAGTATTGTGTAGTGTGCAGAGCCATACATATATTTAATAACAACTGAAAATGAACCAAATGTCCCACATCATGATAGTAATCAATTTATCTGAATAAGATGTTTTGTTTCTTGGATGTCATCAGCATTTCTGACTCCTACTCTGTCAACAGAGATGCATAACCCCAGCCCCCCAACTCCATTTATCAGCCCTACATTCATTCCTATTCTTTTCTGATTAGGCTGAATTTAAAACAAAGTTCCAATTTTTTCAGCCAAATATACACTTTGAACTTGATTGGCTATAATGGAAAGTTTATATTATTTACAATAAATGATCTCAACCATCCTAACAAACTTCAGTATTTTATGAAAGCAGTCACATATCGATTTTTCATACTCCTATCTTCTAAAAACAATTTAATCCTGATGTGCTATCCCTACTGATCTTGAAGGTGATTATCTGTACAGATGGGAAGGCCAACACAGATTTGGGGAATCTAGAGGTAGAGGACAATGATGCTCGCACCCTCCTCTCATCCACCATCTTCTACCAAGAGCTCGGAGAATACGCTGCTAATCAGGGGTTTGTCTGTTTCTCAATTTCAAGAATGGAATAAGCATAAAAATAGATGTCACACAGTTGGACAAATAAAATGACATTTACATTTACATTTACATGACTGAAGCGCTGCTGCTGCTGCTGCTCCATTGAACAAAAAGCCAGGAATAGTCTTAGTATTTATAAGGTGTCCCAAAAATGGGTGTTTTATGTGTTTTGCTGTAGTGTACTGAAATGTTCTTCTGTCATTAGTGTGACAGTGTCTGTGCTGTCTATAGAGGGGACAGACTGCAGGCTGGACGAGCTGGGACGACTTGCTGATCGCACAGGAGGGAAAGTAAGAGAGGATATTAGAATTGTAATATGTCTTCATAATTTCCAGATTTGTATTCCAAGGGGCTGTTATTTTATATTGCACAAATCAGACTGTTTTATTGTTGTACTTTGTTCTACAGGTGATAATAGCAAGTCCCAACATGTTGCACCCAGAATTTGAACACATCATAAAGAACAGCACCATAGCTACACACTGTACTGTCACATTACTGCTGCCTCAGTCACTGTAAGATCTGCACTTTCTTTACCTCAATGTCAAGTGTTTATTCAGAATAATATACTCATTATTCCATGAAACCAAACCCACAGCACTGACTGGTGTTCATCTTTTAACCAGGCGTGTGAAAGGAGAGAGGGAGTCAGGTCACAAAGCAACCAGAGAGGTGGGGAACGTGGACCCAAACACAGAGATCACGTTCCAGTTTGGAGCAAATGAACTGGACGCAGAAGGTGAGAAATACTGGGTATGCCATCACTGATAGTGTGGCAGTGTGATAGACTTTCTGGGACCTTTTGAAATATGCAAGATGGGAATTTTTTGTGTTGTCAACCAAAATAAAAGGCTCCACAAGGGAGGGAGCACAAGTTTTAATATCTGGAAACAATAACTAACAAAGCTGAATTGAGGGGAAATTAAGAAAATGTTCCTTTTGTTAAAGCTTGGAGGCAATTCAAGACTGTTGTGTCTGGTAACTGTAGATGGGACAGTAAAATTTCCATCTTAAGGCACATGTTACATAATTCTTCTGACAAGAGTACTGCAAAAACTTCTGTCAGAGAATACTAAGAAAGAAAAATATAACTTAAGTAGTAGTATTCAAAATAAGATAGTATTTCTTTAACTGGAGCCAAATTCACTTTTTCAATATTAAAGACTTTATCAGCCCAGACTAATATTTCATAGATCATCCTGTTCTCAAGCTATGCAGAGGTTTCACTTTTAAAACTTTGATGATCTCCTGATCTTAATTTGACTGATATGAAATCACTGCAAACTTCATCAGCCTTGGTTGCACTTAATGTTAAATATTGATTAAAAAAGTAATCATGTAAACAGACTAAAGTTGAGTGATCAGTCCTGGCAAATGTTGTCTGATAAACACACGGGGCCAACTCCTATGTTGAAACATGAAACCATTGCAGAAGTACAACAAACTGCAGTTCCTTACGTGTCCACTTGTGTGTGGCTGGCTCCAAAAGCCAGCGATACCGCAAAAGAATCAATGTTTAAATGCTCATCTTGACAGTAGACATAAACATGTATACAGCCTTGTTCGGGAAAAAGGTTTGGTCTCAATAGCTAATTTCTTTATGTGTAGGAATTGCACAGGTGGTTTGATTCGATTGCACATGTATACATTCGATATAAAGGGGCGTGACTAATTTGACAGACAGGTGAGAGATGTAGACTGTATGAAACATGGGCATGGTGACATCAGCCATTAATTTTATGAGACATAGGTTGAAGCCGAACAACTGCAGTGCCATATTTGAAATGCTGACTTCACCTAATATTTGATCAGACAAGACCACAGGCAAAGAGGTAAGGCTGAGGCAGGCTGTTAGCCTCCTGGCAACGTGCCCACCTGTCAGTCAACACAGCTATGATACTAGTTATGCAAATATATGTATACATCTTAACCTTTACATTACCTTGATGGAACCCCATATACAGTGTATATGAATAAATTAATGAGATACGTACCCAAATGCATTTTTTAACCTGGCTGTTAATATGTTACATTTTGTTGACATGTTAAAGGTAACATGGGCTTTTTTAACATGGGACTCACTTGGGATTCCTTTTAAAGAAATTCAATGTACAGCAGTTTGTTGCCCTTCAGCATTGGTTTCATGTTTTCAACTCCAGAGGTTGTCACACGGTGGGTATGTTGTTGCCTCAGCTCCACCACTTTGCCTTTTCTTACACTGAAGGTTAGTTGGAGTAATTATTTCCAATATGGTGACCATCAACTCTGGGCTCAGTGACGCCTCTTCTGAAACAAGTGTGTGACATCACTGAGTCTATATCCATGTTTTATACAGACTTCAGAAAACATCTGTCTTGTGCATCTGTGCAACCCCAGAGCTTCTAACATAGCTCAATACATACAAATATAATTTAGCTATTCTGTTGGCCATCTGGACTTGATAAACACAAATTAGTTCTGTAAAAGTCAAACCTTAACTTGGAGTCACTGCATAATTGCATGAGGGAAGTAGCTTGTATTCTTAGTGGACTGCATTAGATGACTCAGAGGTGTTTTTTGGAACAGTACCACTTTATATTTGCTGAATTTGAACAACTAAATCCAAACCAATCTGTGTTTTCTCCTCAGTCCCAGCTCCAGCCTTTGGTAGCCGTGTTTCCATCCAGCTGCAGGTCAGGTACAAACAGAGGAACGGACAGACGATGCTCAGAGTGATAACATCAGACAGAGAAGTCACTGATGACAGGTAAGGGTTATATATCCATAATAAAAGTGCCTCTCTCACTTGTGTGTATTTAAATAACCTCACAAACACACACACACACCACTGTTACTGTGCACAGATTTATTTGCTTACTGTGGCCTCGCTGTAAGCTCAAACAAGTCATTATCTTGTGACATCTTAAATCAATGAGGCGTTCTCATCCTGAGGACAACAATTGATTGGATGTGTTATTTTATACTAATCTCAGTGAACCTTTGGGCTAAAGAAATCCGTGGAGACTGGCTGTTGCTGAGATACCAGATCATGAGGAAATGAAAACCCAATCTCTCATCCATTCTAACATTTAGTCAGTCAGAAAATGAACCTCTCTACTCAGTCTAAATACTTCATACACCAAACGAAGGTCGTGCAATTCACATTCTGAGCACCTGCAAAGTGGCCCGCAGCATAACACAAAGGCATAGCTGAAGCTGAAGCACTCTTATGTTAAAGTGTGATCCTCATCTCCAGCTCGGCGGCCCTGTCCTCTCTCTCTTTGGCCATCATTCAGCTCAACTCGTCTCAGGCCAGTGCCGCTCTGGCCGTCAGAGGACGCTTCCTGGATGCTAGGACTGAAGGCGAGCTGCAGAGGAAGCTGATCGAGAGAGCAATGTGAGTAACAGGAGGAGGAGGGGCGCGGGGGGACTGTGAGTGACGTTAGTGTGTGGGCAACAGGTAGAACGAGAGGTACTTCAGTTTGAAGGCTGACAAATGGATGAAATCAGGGCTGATTCAACGTACGTTCAACACATGGAGAAAGACAAAAGACAGGACAAATTTAAAAAACAAATACAAGTCTCTTCTTTTCTTCGTTTTTTCCTCATTTTGAGTTTGACATCAGTTCAAATAAAGCTCTTTATTAGATGAAGAGAAATGATACAAAATGTTCAAAGATTTAGTATTTTCTGTTTGCAGAGAGCATAATCGCAGTGCAGAAGACAAACAGACATATCAAGACTGGGTTAAAACAATGGAACCAATATACAACAACATACATAATTTTACAAGGGTGAGTATACACACAGTTTTGATCATATTTAGTGTCTCAAATTGATTGAATCACCAATCTTCAACACTTGATTGTTCTTTTTCCAGAGAAAATCAGTTGTTTCAGATTCACAGGTATTTCAAATTATGTCCTTTTATGCTGTTCATGCTTAAAACTGCAATATTTGGCCTGTTTAGCTTTAATTCTCTTGATAATTCTTCTATTTTTTTACTCACTAGTCTCTAACAGACGCTGGAGCAGCACTGCTCTACACCATGAAGCACTGCAACAGAAAATCCATCTCAGTGAAGAACAAACAGAAACTCTGACCTCAAACTTTTTTTTGCTTTTTTGGAAGCAACACATGTATAACTGCTACAGTTTGATTCTGATTATTTGGCTGAAAACCCTCAAATATTTCACAATGTGAATAATGTATTACAACGTATCAACATAAAACACTGCCATATGTCCCATAAAGATCTTGAAAATGATTCCACCCTTTGTTTGACATCTTAACTGCTGTGGTATTTCACAATGTACATGGGTGTTTTTGACACTGTATTTGTTTTTGCATAGACTAAAACACACAAGAAAAACCTGACTCAGAAACACAATCATTCACTTTACACCTAGATCCCTCTGCGTCAGCAATATATATCTAGAAGTACATTGAGGCTTTCAGTGCCCCACTCAACCAACCAAAGATTTAAGCTTCACTCTAATAACATGCAGAATATGCACATGGGTTTGTGTAGAAGATTTAGCAATACAGGCAACAGAATGATATCCAGACCACATCAGAATATTGTAAAGGAAAATGCTGAGTATAAATATTTAAAAGTTGCAGAGATAATGAGCAATGGAGTACATACAAAATAGGACTGAGACAACAATAACCATGGCAGAGATGGAGGCCAAAGCGTAAATAGACATGCGCTTCTCCGGAGCAGCCCTCACAACACAAACATGAAAACCTGAGCAGATGTCTGCAGGGCATTCAAACACATCATTATGAAGAGCGGGAAGGTTCCAGGACAGCAGAATGTACACAAACCAGGTTTCAACCAGGATCCGTAGGACGATGCTGAGTAGGTAGAAGCCCACTGTGCCTTTAGCTCTGTGGAAGTCTAACACCATACTCTCCTTTGGGTCTGTGTCCTCCTTCCCCTTAGCCTCCATCTCTTCATCTCTGGCCTTCCTTTTCTGCTTGTCGGCCATGGAGCGCAGGTGTAAGGTGAACAGCTCCATGAGCAGCACAGAAATGATGACCAGCACGTAGATGAAGTTCCAGGCCACCACCATTGGTTTGTTAAAGTGACTGTTAAAACATGCTCGGGTGCAGACGGCATCTGTGCCGTTGCAGTTGAAGTCAGCATCCAGTTTGTTGAATGGAAGTTCAGCCAGGAAGAGGATGACCAGGCGAATGGACAGGAAGCCAAACCACAGAGAGCGGCACTTGTAGGTGGTGGTGGCATCCGCTGCAGTGCGCAGGATGGGGATCAAGCCTGTTACTAATGCAGCCATCCGTCACTCCTGGACAAAGCAGAACAAAAGTCAAACGACTCCATACATTTTAGTAATTAAGGTCATTAAATACAGATGAAGATAAATAAAAGTAATATGGGAATGCAGTAAAGTTGCTATAACCCTGTTTGGACCTGACTTCAGGTGTTGTCAGCTGACTGCATCTTATGACTAACAGTGGGGAAGAAGTTATGGAAAAAGAAGGTTTAACTTCGTACGTTAATCATTATATCAATGCAAGATCAGCTCAATCCAATTGTGTAGTATGGCAAAAAAATATTCTAAAGTTTTTCATTTCAATAATTATTTCTACATAATTAAACAGACCAATGTTAAGAAAATGTAAGCAATGATTACACATATATAATTCCAGGTGTTTGCACAGAAAACCAAGTTCTACGGGGTCATTTTTTTTAGTGGTGGAGGGAATGTTCAGAAACCTTGGCTAAAGTAAAAAGTCACAAACATTAGGGCTTTTTTATATCACCTAGTTCAATATTAATTACAATAATGAAGGTACAATCAATATGTTTTCTGAAAACACAAGTTCCCTGTGCTATTATACTCTAAACCAGATTTTACTGTTGGTTGAAAACTGTAGAGCAAGGCAGATATATTTATACAGCACATTTCAAACACAGAGGCAGTTCAACATCCTCTACACAGGCATGGAGAAAGGCTGAATGCAGTAGAAACACAATAAAACCAATCAAGAATGAATAAGATTAAATTGTTAGAATGAAATATAACATGTCAAATTTAGTTACCAGGCAGATTAGGGTGCAGTAAATGTTGTTAGTTTCCCTAAGAGCAATAATATACAATACAAAAGGAAAAACATCAAATTCAAACAGATTTTAAATCAGGTTTGTAAGCACTTAAATTCGGGGCACATTTGAGATCGTAAGCTAGCAGGTTACATCTGTTTACGGCATGGCAGCTAACGGTAGCTTCAACTTGAACTGATCGAACCCGACATACTACCAGCTCACTGCAACCAACGATTATTTTCATAATGGATTATTGTGCTAGTGATTTTCCCAGATAAGACTAATTGGCTTTCTTAAAATTGTGAAAATATAAAGAAATATTTCAACAATTCACAGAGTCCAGAGGGACGCATTCACAATATTTGCTTTTTAATCAGTCATTTTATTTCATTCAAAATTTAGTTTATTTTGAATGTAAAAATATTGATTTGTAAAACAAATACAAAGTAATTGTAGTGAGTTAAAAGTACAATATTTTACACAGATTTGTAAATAACTATAAAAATACAAATTTGTACTTAAAATCTGTATTTGACCAAGAAAGTGTTCACCACTGTGTCCAACATGTTACAACTGATGGCATCTGTTACACGCCAGTCCTTGATTTTGGTGCAGCATGAAACTCTCTGAGCACTAACACATATTCCAGTAGATAAATACAGTCCTGTTTGTGTGAATGCAGTTCTAAAGATTAATGGCAGTGAGGTGTGGTAGATTAGAGAACTCACCTTTCAGCGTTGCAGCTGATGAACTTCTGCTGCTCTCACCCTTGCATTCAGCCTTTTATGCGTGAAAGAAATGTCATCAAAATATGTTTCTCACCACATGATGTGCTGACTTGGCCTCACTTATTTTTAACAAGGCCGCCCTTTTGCATCTCCTTGCCCAAGTTTGTTTTGACATAAACAAATAAATACAAAATAACATTTTTCACACATTTGACATTTTAATTGTAAATAAAATGTTTTTTTTCCATTAGATTTCATATTTTGGAATGCAACTTGCATTTTTTCCTGTTTTTATACTGTTTGATACTCATATACAGTGAAACAATTAAAAGTTTCACCAAAATGTCAGTTTATGGAATACTGATTTAAAATAAGCTGTAAATAAAAACACAATTTAAAAATGTTTACATATTATCAAGATGATTAGTGAGACATTCAGAGTGAAATCACATTTTCATGAAGATATTAAAACAGATGCAAAATGTTCATATCAGTGGGTTACCTATAGTACAGCATATATTATAAAACATGATCAATATAAGTTACATCTTTAAAATATCATGGCAGTACAAAACAGATACCAAGCAATCTACATACATGTGGTGGCCTGAAGAGAGTTTAATTGAAAAATGACTCCTGCAAATCAGACCCATCATCTCAAAAGACTTGAGGCCCATGCTTGTATATTTTTGGGATTAAAACTGTAGAAAAGTAAAAATAAAAAGCTTAAAGTCCCTCCTCTTTGACTAAATACTCTGGCAGAGTCTGAAAAGCTGTCACAGGTACAGTCACTGGGACTGTCAGGGATATGGTGCTGGGCTCCACAGTGGAGGAGGATACCTCACTGGGGGGTGGAGGAGAGGGCAGCGGATCTGTGTGAATAATGTTCAGGTCAGCGAGTGAAGATGCTGCTGTTGTCTCTGTGTGAGTCCGTAAGTGCTTGCGGAGGTAGGCAGCAAACAGAAATGCTTTGCCACAGTGGGGGCAGCTGTGCGGTTTGCTGGCCGAGTGGATTTTCTGGTGTTTCCGTAGGCCAGATTTGTTGAGGAAGCCTTTGCTGCAGTCACTGCATACATGAGGCCTCGGCTTGGGATGCTGCTTCTCGTGCTCCTGCAAGTCTGCCAACTGTGTGAACTCTGCCTGGCAGGTCTCGCAAACGTGCGAGCCCAGCGGAACAATTTTGGTAACAGTCGGAGGAGTTGAGTCAATGGAGTGAAGATTTTCATGTGCCTGGACCTCATCCCAGCTTCCAAACGTGGCATCACAGTGAGTGCAGGAGAACTGAGGCAGAGTTGTGTGGGCAGTGAAGCCTGAAGCTGAAACCTCTGTCTCCTGTTGTTGTTGTTGTTGTTGTTGCTGCTGCTGTTGTTGCTGTTGCTGTTGCTGTTGTTGTTGTTGTTGTTGTTGCTGCTGCTGCTGTTCAGCCTGCTCAGCAAGGTGAGTCCTCTCATGTTTACGCAGGCTTGAGGACACCACAAATGACTTCAAACACTCCTCACATTTAAATGGCCTTTCTCCCGAGTGCACACGTCTGTGTTTGTTGAGGCTGGAGCGCTCAGCGAATGACTTATCACACTCGGTACAGGAAAAGGGCCTAAGACCTGTGTGGACAAGCATGTGGCGCCGAAGATCCCACGACGCCACAAAGGCCTTGTCACAGCTCTGGCATTTATATGGCCGCTCTCCCGAGTGAACACGCTCGTGCACAGCAAGATCAGCTGGCTGTCTGAACCTCTTGGAGCATTTATCACAGGGGTAGGGCTTGAACCCCTGGTGGGCCCGCTGGTGGCGGCGGAAGCTAGAAGGGTCAGAGAACATCTTTCCACACTGCGGGCAGAGGAATGGCTTCTCCCCAGAGTGAGTGCGGAGGTGAGACTGGTAGGAGGACAGCTGGGTGAAGCCTTTGCCACACTGCTCGCACTGATAGGGTTTATTCTGGGAGTGAATTCGCTGATGGCAGGCGAGGGAGGAGGAGCGGGAGAAGGCTTTGCCGCAGTCGGAGCACAGGTATGGTTTTTCTCCCGTATGGGAGCGCTCGTGATTTTTTAAGTCCTTCAACTCTGTGTATGTTTTCCCACATTTGTCACAAGCATACGGCCGATGTCCTTGGTGGTTTCTTCTGTGTTTCCGGAACACAGAAGGATCAGCGAAGCTCTTACCACACTCAGCGCAGAAGTATGGCTTTTCCCCTGTGTGAGACCGCATGTGCACTTTTAGTTTAGACAAGGTCGGGTAACTCTTAGAGCACTGTCGGCAAGAGTAAGGACGCTCGCCACTGTGCTGTGTCATATGGATCCTCAGGCATATCGCTTGCATGAAGGCCTTCCCACACTCCGTGCATACGAAAGGTTTCTCCCCGGTGTGAGAGCGGCTATGGTTGCGTAGCTCTGTGGGTGTCTTGTAAGCCTTGTGACAGTCGGGACACTGAAAGGGACGCTGGGCTGAGTGAGTGCGCTCATGTTTGGAGAGTTGAGCCTTGCTGGAAAATGTTTTGGCACACTGAGAACATGTGTGCTGCTGCTGCTGCTGCTGCTGCTGCTGCTGGTGGTCCTTTGTGTGTGCTGATAGCTTGTGGCTCCGCAGTGCAGACAGACTCCTGAAAGCCTCAGGACATACAGAGCATTTGAATGAAGGTTTGGCTTTTGGGGGTCTGCCTCTGCCACGTTTTTTTGCAGGTTGATCCATCACCAGCTCTTCCTCTTGTTGGCTCTCTTCATCCTGATCAGTAGGGGTGTGCTGTTCTGCAAGAGGCGGGCTTCCTGGCTGAGGAGAAGCCATGGTCTTATCTGCAAAGAAATGCAAATTTTTGTAATAATTATGTAAATAAACACATTATAAGAAGCTTAAGGTAATTAGACCGGAAGCTGTTTCACAGACATTAGACTTAAGCCATATGACAGGGGTGAATAAAGAGAGATTATCAGAGGCGGTAGCTGATGACGAACTAGAGAAAAGATCTGTATAATAATTACAGAAATATGTGGGTGTGCATTAAAACACAAAATGGCTGGCATTAGGACCTCAGGGACAATAAGCTAACCGCTTTCATGCCAGAGGAAGTTGCCGATGTAAAGACAGAGATAAATGTGCACAGATGAGTGACATGTGCGCAAGCGAACCCGAGGATCAAAGCTCACGACTCTTTCTGATGGTGTTTACAGGTGGACAGGGCTTGTTTGTAGCCATTTTCGCTAGCTTTCCTGCTAAACATTTTACCAACTCAAAATGGCTGGCTTTAGGACCGGCTGCACCAATTCTCCAGACAGTGTCATCATCATCATGACCGTTGTTGAGTAGGATTGATTAAGCTAACATTAGCAGTTTTGCAACCTTGTATTCTTGAAAGAGAAAGAGGCATTTCTTACCTGGGTTTTGACATTAATTATCCAGCAGACAATGCTGGGAGAAACGTTTTGGTACACGGCTGCCTTTACTGAGAAACACGGAGGTAGCTGATGACTGGCTGCAGGATGGGGGACGGCTCTAGGACCATGATGACGAAAGCTCTAGGTAAGCCAAGTGTGCAACTTTTTAATGCGTTTAATGTTAGAACAAAAATTACGTATAGAACAAATGTACCAAAAGTCCCTGGTAAAAAATGTCACTCTTATATTTATCAGACTAAAATAACAGTTATGTAGGTGTGAAGCAAAGGCGAAAACATTTTAGAATAGCTTCATGAGCTTACCTAGATGTCAACAGTGGTGGACAGTAACAGATAAATTTACTTAAGTACATTTTTTGAGTATCTGTACTTTACTTGAGTATTATTTTTTTAGGTTAACTTATTACTTTTACTCCACTACATTCAGAAGACAATTATTTTACTTTTTGCTCCACTACATTTCTATCAACGCTCTAGTTACTCCCTACTTTTGCTTTAAAGTCAGATCATGAGTTTCCTTCTCTTTTCTGAAATCTGATCCCTAAGACAGTAAAATCTGTTTGTGAGTTGAACGTGGGGCAAACACAGAGCAAATTTTTACTCAAATCAGGCAGTTCGTTTAGAGGTGATAATGATGGCTATAATTCTCCACCTGGGAACCCATGGTCATATCTTCAGCGTGTGTTTAGGTTTTTGAAATGAAGACTGATACGTGTCATTTGAAATGTTCTCCTTGTTTCTGCTCAAACATACAAAAAGTCACTGTCCAACCTGAGAAAGTGTGTTGAGCGATAGAACATTTGTTTCTTTCCAGATGAACATTTCAAACTAAGTTGTCTGTGCTTGGAGTAACTTAGTTCCTGTTTTTATTTCATGGTATAGTTTTTAGAGATTTCATGTAATGGTTTCTAGATAAACATGATGTAACATAATGTACTCCTATATTTTCTTGACTGCACTTATGTATTGTAAAAAATACAACGTTTTAAGATTTTTGAGAAGTACATTGAATACTTAAGTATTTAAAAGCAAGTACTTCAGTACTTTAACTCAAGTAAGAATCTGACAGAGCAACTTTCACTTGTATTGGAGTAATATTTGACATGGAGTATCTATACTTTGACTTAAGTAATGAAGCTGTGTACTTTGTCCACCACTGAATACAGATAATGCGCTTTGAATAGGAGTTGATTCATGTATAATATACGGGGCAGTATTATAAATATTAAGGGTTCATTTGTATGTCGTAGCTTTGTTATCCTAGCTTGTTAGTGTGCAGGGGGAAGTATTTCTCTGTGGCACATTTCCTGTTTCCTAGCAACAAGAGCAATGTGGAAATAGAGGTGGAGGAAAAGAAGACAATTGAAAAAGGGGGTTGCCCTTTACATAAAAGAAACGTTTTTGAATTAATGAATGGAAATATATCATTGGAGGCTTGCGTCGTATCAGTTCTGTGGCAGGTATTTCATTTTGACTCTTCGTCCTAGGATTTGATTCCGCGTTTAAAACGACTTCATGGCGTTTTGGTGCAATGTTTGTTTAGCTAGCCTCCATGATGCTAGCTGATGGCGCGCTGAATGTACTGTGGTATATATGCACCTGTAGTCGACCTATCTGTGTCCATTCTAACACAACCAGGACGCGTACATTCATATCATTACTGTTTACACTTCCGAAGAATAACGATACTTTCAATGTCAGCACATCTGTAGAAAGAGGCGTTGGTCCCTGGTTTATTGACATAGCTATTAGCTAGTCTAGTTAGCCTCCTAGTGCAGAGAGGCAGCAAAACAAGTCAGGCTAGTTGTCTGCTTTGGACAACTGCATTGAGATTGCTTTCACTTATTAAATGTGATCCGTTAATCGGATTTTATGAAAAATTACTGACTAATTTGTGAAGCATAAAAACGATGAGTTGTTCACTGTACTTCTAAACCGCATTGATGTGATGTAAAGATTAGCCTTTGAAAACAACAGTCAAGATAACAGGATTTTTACATGCAGAGGAGTCCAAAGTATTCACATTCATTACTCAAGTAGAAGAATATATACTAGGGTTTAAAAAGACATCTGTTGAAGTTGAAGTATCAACTCAACCTTTTTACTCAAGTAAAAGTGTAAAAGTACTGGTTTCAAAACTACTGAAAGTATGAAAGTTAAAGTAATGTAAGGGGAGAAAAATGCCATTAAGGACAAAAGCTTAGTCTGCGCCACAGGGGCCTATAGTGCGCTGCCCCACCTCCCCCCAAAAAAACCTTTTTCTAAAGGCCATAATGACTATAATGTTATATTAATATGTTAATGTTTCAGCCGCATTCATGCCCATTGAAAATGAACGCATATTCATACAATGCCAATACATTAAAGAACCATATTTGTGTACTACTGAGCATGGAGTGGAAGATGTGATGACTCGTCTATAAGTATTGTAATGGTGCAAAAAGTCAAACTTCACAGGCATAGATATTGCTTTTTCCACCCCTCTAACTGCCTCCTCTTCCTTTCTCTCAACAGCTCTACTAAACTCCGGTCACTTTTCTAGTTTTATGGATTTTATTCTCCGCATCACCTGCTGTGTTAACTCCTAGAAAATTCCCTGGATACTACTGAGCCTAAAAAGCATCTAATGCATTTCCCTCCTGCACATTCAAACACTCCGTGTCTGATGCACTCAAGTCAATTGTTATTTTGTGATGGCACTGCAAGACCCTGGCAGGACAACAGGATTTCCTTGCAAACAATGTGGCCTGGTTTGCCCCAACATGCCCAGTCTGCAGGAGCACATGGATTTTCACCTTCAACAAGAGGAGGAACGCAAATTTAAATGTGAAGAATGTGGACGAGGTTATAGGCATGCTGGTAGTCTAGCTAACCATAAAAAGACTCATGAGGTTGGCTGTTTTCAGTGTGACATATGTGGTAAGGAAAACTCTAATGCTTTGGCCCTGAAAAGTCATCTACGGAGCCACACATCACCCAAAAAATACACCTGTGCAGAATGCGGGAAAGCATTTCGTCTGGCAACCCAACTTGCTACACACCAGAGGGTTCATCTCACCAGACGAGTGAAGGAGCAGTCATATAGAAAAGTAGACATGGAATATCCCTCACATGAAATAGAAAACGATCACTCACATCACATCAGTGAGCAGTCACCCAGCGTGGAAAACTCTGCAGAAACCAGCCCTGTTGAGGACAAGATGGAGGTTGTTTATAATGCACAATCAGAGACCTCTGATGATGCAGCAAATCGACCTTTCAAATGTGATTTATGCGACAAAGCATACATACACCACCGAAGCCTCACCAATCATAAAAAGACTCACCAAGTGGGAATGTTTGAGTGCACAGTGTGTTTTAAACTGTTTAACAACATGGCTGCTCTCTACAGCCACCAGAGGACTCACAAGACAAGAAGCGGGTCAGACTCTGGTTCAATAGGTGGGTCGTACAAAAGTGCACCACTGAACCAGTTTTCACCTCAGAGCCAAGATGCTCCTGTAAATTTCTGCCATTTGTGTCAGGTTCTGTTCCCAAATGACGAGGAGTTCCAGGAACACATACAAATGCACAACTCTTCATCTGTGCCATTTGGACTTCAAGATACTCTGTCAGAGAACCACAGTATGTCCTACGAAACTAGTATTGCCTCACCTGAGTCAAATTTTTATGCATCTCCCTTAAACAATGTCCCTTCAGTGTCATCTTTAGATAATCAAGGATGCTTTGATCAGCCACAGGAGCATATTACAAGTAATGGTCATATGTACTCAGACTGCTCCAACAATCAAATACCATCTTCCAATAGCACTCAGGGAGAACCTCCAGTTTTAGACCATTCTGCCCTGACGTACACACAAAACACAGACAATGCAACCGAAATGGACGAGACTTCAACTGTAGATTCTGCTGAGCGTCCCTTCAAGTGTCAAGTCTGCGGTAAAAGCTACCGGCACTCTGGGAGCCTCATCAACCACAGAAGGTCACATCAGGTTGGGATTTATCAGTGTTCCATTTGCAGGAAGAATTATCCTCACCTGGCTGCCCTCAAGAGCCACCTCCGCCTCCACAAAGCACAGCCGTCGTCTTTTAGCCTCCACACAGAGGGAGACTGGCTCTCCTCAGAGCCCCTGACTCTGGATAACCAGCAAAGCTACTTCTCTCAAGATGAGGTGGAAGAGGAGGAGGAGGAGGGGACTCACCCTGCGCTGGGCATGGGTCAGGAGAACGGAGACGACCACAGCAACAGAGCTTTGTTTCATGAGCAGTTTAATCAGGACTTTTCCCAGGATATAACAGCGCATCTACCTCACAGTGAACCCCTGATGCAGCGGCACATGTGCGCAGACTGCGGTGAGACGTTTGCAGATATTGCAGGAATTAAGTCCCACAGTTGCCCTTTGCTGCAGCAGCAGCATGACACCACTAGTAGCGATTATGACAGCAGTCTAAATTTCCAGGACAGTAACGGTCACTGTGCTGTTAAGAATCCAGCAAGTAATGTAGAGTTTCATGGTTTGAATGGAAGCCAGAACCAAAGTTATTTTGAACAGAATTTCCAGGAAAACATGAGCAGTGATCAGCTGAGTGGTGGTGGTGGAGATGGTGAAAATGCTGACGAGGAGGAGGAGGAGGAAGATGATGATGGAGATCTTTATCAGTGCTCTATATGTGGAAATAGCTACACCAGCATGAGGGCTCTCAGGAGCCATCTGCGCGGTCACACACAGTCTCATGGTACTCCTGCAAGCTCAGGACCTTCGTCCATGTCCTCCCATGAAGAGGTGAAAGAGGAAGAGCCTGGAGAGATGATGATCTGTAGCACATGCGGAGAAAGTTTTGCCAACAGGCAGGACCTAATAAGTCATCAGCTTCTACACAACAAGGACCAGGTGGCTAATGTCGACCATTTACAAAATCATTTTCAGATGAACCACAGTGACGTGTCTGTCGGCACGGAGGAAGTGCAGAGTATCATCTGTGGCAGTTGTGGCATTTTCTGCACCAGTTACCACCATCTTGAAAACCATGGCTGCACAGCTGAGAGGAAGGATGAGTCGACACACGCTAAAGAGGAAACGAAAGTGAATGATGTTCCCCAGCGTGCAGAGACCAACTCCCTCAAAGGAACTGTTGTTGACAGAGAACGACGTCAGTACAAGTGTGATCAGTGTGGCCGTTCATACAGACACGCAGGCTCCCTCCTTAACCACAAAAAGTCCCACAAAACAGGTGTTTTCAGATGCCTTGTCTGTCAGAAGCGCTTCTACAACTTGTTGGCCCTTAAGAACCACCAGAGGTCACACTTTGATATTAAGAGGTAAGTTGCAACAATAACGCACACCATTAATATGTGAACATTTCCTGCATTTTCACTCGTGTTACAAATGATAATTATTAAACAAAAGAAGCTGAGAGTCGCCAGTAAGGCCTCTTTTTGTGTTGTACTTGTGTTATGTCATCATGGCTCTATTCCCAGCTTGGTCTATTCCCCATTTTGCAAACACAGAGTTAACAATATGCCATGTCTCTTCTTGCAGACACACTTGCCAGGAGTGTGGGAAAGCCTTCAAAATCCAGAAGCAGCTATTGAATCACCTGAGGAGGCACAGAGAGAACCAGGCCAAAATCCAGGAACTCAACAACCAGATCCAGGCCCTCATGCAGATGAACGGGACCATGTCCTATGGAGGAATGCAGCCCCTTACTTCAAATGCCAGTCAGGCTTTTACCTCTCCTCGACGCTGCAGGCAAGCATCAGAGGCAAAGACCGGACAAATGAAGTTGGAGGCATCAGTGAAATCAGAGGACACGGCGGGTGATGGACGGCCCTTTGCCTGTGACCAGTGTGGGCGTACGTATCGCCATGCAGGAAGTCTGGTAAACCACAAAAACTCTCATAAAACAGGGGAATATTACTGCTCTGTTTGTAACAACACATACTCTAATCAACTGGCAATGAAGAACCACTTGCGTACCCACTTTGCATCTAAAAAGCATTCTTGCCAAAACTGTGGAAGAGGTTTTAGGGGAAAGAAGCAGCTATTAGCCCATGTTTGTGCAGAACTCAGAAAGGATGGGGTTGGAGGAAGGAGGAGCCTGAAACCTAGAGCTTTTAGGTGTAAGGAATGTAAGCAGGTCTTTCTTTCTGCGAACCAGCTGACAGCCCACATCTGTAACGGACTTTCAGGCAGCAGTGATGCACAAACAAATCCATCTTCCAATAAAGAGGAGCGGCCTTTCACATGCAACATATGTAACCGCAGCTACCGCCACGCGGGCTCACTCCTGAACCACAAAAACACCCACAAGACAGGACACTTCAGCTGCACCATCTGCTCCAAGCCCTTCACTAACCCCATGGCTCTGCGCAATCACACACGCATCCACACGCAGAAGAAAAAGTATGTGTGTCTGACATGCGGAAAGGCCTTCCGCCTCGCTAGTATCCTGCACAACCACCAGAGGGTCCACAACCGGGCAACAAGTCACTTCAGCTGTCCTGCATGTGGAAAGAGCTTCCAGGGCAGGTCTGGTCTCAAGAGGCACCGCTGCCGCAGAGGTCAGGAGAACTCGGTGAGAGCCGGAGTCCAGCAGGCAGAGAAAGGAGACAAGTGCTTCATGTGAGTTACTGTGTTAGTTAGAACTCTGTAAGGGTGTGTGTCTTGTTCATTTCTCTGTGAATTTGAGTTTCTTTTCAGAGAGTCTAAAAGTAAGAAATGAAAGGAAAAGATGTCTCAACAATTTCCTCTTGAACAGAGCTGTGATTACTCATTTGATGCTATTTCAAGGCGTCACAAATCTCTCAGTGGTTTTGGGCTTTGGTGACACAGAATCCGACTAATCTATTACAGTTTTCACCTATTCATAAAAACTAGCTTGACAGGCATCTTTGCATTGGCTTTTTTTCTCTTGGTTTTTTTTACATTAGTGTTAGATGAACTGCTGATAATTAACAAATCTGACCCGACATAAAAAATATTCAATATTAACTAATCCACTGGCAGCTTTTTGCAGATACAGTATATCTGTGTTGGTGATAGTTAATGAGTGCCAAGAAAAATAAGTTCATTTAAACAGAGAGCACACACAAGATTATTTTGAAGTATTAAATGTCCCTCTCATGTTTTTGATATCATATTTTAATTCAGAATAATTACAAAGTACAAATAAAAACTATTAAAAAAATAATTCTAGTTTAGGGTTCGTGGTAATGCTGGAAAACAAATATTAGACGCTCATTCTGTCTTAACAAGTGACTGATAAAACACTTCAAGCTGGGGTTGGTAATCAGATTTAGATACACTTTTTGTCAAACTGGTTAAAATGATCTTTATGTCCAGATGGTAATCAATACATAATGTGTTCTTAAAAAAGAGTGAAAAAAGACACTATCTACAGCCTGAGTAAACCTGGGAAAACACCAACCAATCACCGTTTTTGGGTCCCAAAATTTTAAACCAATCAAATCCCGTCCTGCCTGCCTCCTGCGAGTACGTTTCCCCGGCGTGCACTCCCCGTCCCCTACCTCTGCTTTCCCTGACTCTACTGACTGCCCCTCTCGCTCGATCTCAGGGCCTGTCCCCTCTGACCCGATGAGGTGCTTCGCTCAGGACTGTAGTCCGGATCAGAGTCTAAAAAGCTCTCACCACGGGGGCTCTGACAAGCAAAAGAATTAATGACATCTAGTAAGTCCTACGTCCGGAGGGACGCTGTAGTGATGACGAGCCGATTCGTGAACACGTTGATCTTTAATAACCGGTCACTGTCAGCCATGATCACGCTAACCAACAAAGCAACAATCAATGTTGGAATGAATGAAGAACTTCTCCTCTTGTATCGCATCTCTCTGGCTCGCACACTCTACACCTCTCCTGATGCCTTCACTAACTTTCAACACTGTAGGAATTAAGAACATCTACACTGAACACATTTAACAAACAGTAGAGCTGTTACAGTATTATATGTCTTATAACTTTTCTCCTGATCTCGTGTCACCGGTACAACTGGATAATGTAGCATGACAGTTGTGAGTACTAACAATAGCCATGTTTGTTTGTGTTTTTAACTTTCACTATGATAATGTTTTGGTGAGGACCGGTTTTGAATCAGTCATCATCATATGGTCATGAATCAGCAGCGCTTGTGCATGTGAGCAGGGGCGTCATTTTGCAGAAGCTCCGAGGGGAAGGGGGAGGGGTTAGATGGAGTCCTGAAGACATGCTACATTCAAATTCATGCTCAATTCTAAAGTTTGATTATATTCATGTGTAGGGATGCACCGATCCCACTTTTTAAGTCCTGATACCGATATCGATACCTGGGCTTTGGTATCTGCAGATACCGATACTAGCCGATCCGATCTGATCCCGGTATTGATTTAACAATCTCTTTTCCTTAATGTGAGGATAAAATCATGTTTTTGCAACTTCAGGCTTTTCTGACTTTGTAAACCAAAATAAAATAAACATTTTTAAACAGACAGTATCATTATTCAAGAGATTATAAATATGTACCAGCAGTTGGAGTTAATCTTCATAACCAACAGATATTACAATTCAACTGTAAACCTCAGCAGTGGATAAGAGGAATTAAATATTCTGTATAAAAAATCTGCTTCAAATGAGAAAATTAAAAATATGTCAACGTAGTGTTTTCCACAGAAGTACAGTGTACCTGTGGCAGGGAGGAGGGCTATTCAAATCATTGAATACATTATTACCCTGCCCAGCTTTGCCCTTCCTGTTTCCCTTCTCCGCGTCTGATATTGTGACAATGTTAATCAGCAGCACATTTTATAAAGACGTTTAAATCACACAACTAGTGTTTCTGTAATCTTTGACAATCCGTCATCACAACAGGTGATCTGCACATGAACGAGCCGCGTTCATGACGAAGCGTTCCATTACAATCCAAATCTAAGAGTGCAGAAGGACATCGACATCAACCAGCTGCACATAACTTTAGAAACAGCGGTATGAGAAGGTTTATATTTAACATGAAACTAATCAATAAATTAACAGGTGGGACCTCTCTCTCACCCACCTACAGAGCATCCGTCAGGAGCTGCAGGTCATCAGACGCAGCAGGGGCAGAGAGCGACCAGAGAGTGTTTCAATCATTGATCATGGATGGTGATCTTATACGAATAAAAGAACAGAAAGAAAGTAAATAAAAGTGGTCTGTGATTGTACTTCAGCAATCGGGGAATATAACTTTGGCACCCCGCCCCGGTATCATTTGTGTGCGGGAAACACATTAAAATTGGAATCATGACACAAAATAATGCAAACGAGCTGACTAGTTCAGGTAGGCTGGAGTTCAGTGTCAAAAACAATGTTAACATGATGGTGAACTGTACCTGGGTTCCAAGTGCTAAACCAGAGGGTGGAATCCCTTTATTTCAAGGATCCGGAACAATTAAATCCAATAACCTGTCCGCTTTTTCACACTTTGAATCCATTAATAGAAGGTTTCTTCCTTCTTTGCAGTAGGCTACAGCTCACGTAAACTTCCTCCTTTGGGCTCCCATTATATTTTTCAGTGCAACTGCTATCCGTCGAAACATTACCGCTGCACGTGTTGCAAGTTTCGGCGGAGTTGTTAGCAAAAGAAGCATGACATGCACCTAAACTGCAGAGCCTTGTGGTTATCTTCCATCATGCTCCACCGGGCAAAAATGCACAGACCGAATGGCGCTGATATGTAGGAGACACACATGGCTGTTGGATCAGCACTATATATCGGCCCCTCGTCACCGATATCCGATCTAGCTTTTTGAGTCCGGCAGATAAAGAATTCCCTGTTGAGTAAGAAGGTATGATTTGTATTCTAAGAGTGACTGTAATTGGTTATATCTTTGCTGCAGGTGCGACCTCTGTGGGCGCTCCTACCGCCATGCTGGATCCCTCCTCAACCATAAAAAGACACACTCGGAGAACCTCCACCACTGCACCTTGTGTCTCCAAACATTTCCTGATCCTCTCACTCTGCAGATTCACTCCCAGATGAGGCGTCACTGCTGCCCCGAATGCGGTAAGACTTTCTGTCTAGTCTCACATCTGCAGAGCCACATGGATGTGCACTCAAAGGAGCAGTCATTGGTCTGCAGCCTCTGCCAGCAGACATTTCCTGACCCAGCCAGCTACCAGCAGCACCAGGACCTGCACCACGGGGCTCAGGATCCCTATCAACAAGGTGTGGGTGAACCTGCCGATAACAACATCTCCTGGGACTCTGGAATAACTCAGAGCATTGGCCTGGAGGGGATGCACAGGCAGGTTCCACCACCGTTGTCCCATATTCCAGAAAGCATTGTTAGTTTACAAATGAGTCACGACTCTTCTGGCGCAGAAGAAAAGAGCCACGTCTGCGAGCACTGCGGCCGCACTTATCGCCATGCTGGCTCCCTCCTCAACCACAAGAATAGCCACAAGACGGGCTCCTTCTCATGCTCCGTCTGCCAGAAAGAGTTCTCCAACCTGATGGCTCTCAAGAACCACAAGCGAATTCACACAGAGCCAAAACGCTACCAGTGTCTGGAGTGCGGGAAGGCGTTCCGTGTGTCCACTCAGCTCATTTGCCATCGAAGGATCCATACCAAAGAGAAGCCTTTCGCCTGTCTGCTGTGCGACAAGAGCTTTTCCAGCAAATCCAACCTGCGGCACCATCAGAAGATGCACCAGAACACCCAGACCTACGACTCCTCTTTTAGCATGGATCCTAACACTTTTATGGACTTAGACATGGGGTCTTTCATTTGAACTAGACTGTTTAAGAAAAGAGGGCGTGTGATCCTCTAATTGATCTGTTATTTATCTCTCTATCAATAATTGTAAAACAGTATTTTTCTTTCAGAAAGTGCTCCTTGGTCCTGACAGAAGCTCCTTTGAAGACATTTCGTAACAGACTTCTAACCTTACCTCCACAACAGACAGCGTTATGTCTGAAACTCTCCAGAGCGTTTATCGGTCAGTGTTCAATAAGACCTGAATGTTTCACACAATCATAGAAAAGACAGCGTGCCATCACAGCATGTGTCGCTGCTCAATCCTCAATGACAAACCAACCAAAGTGAACAGAAAGGTGCAGCCCAGGTCCATCTAAGAACAATAACAGTGATTTTTGTACAACAGTACTGTTCTAACGATAATCCCTCCTCTCTTGGTGTGTATAAATGTATTCAGTGCCTCTGAAAGT
The DNA here is from genome assembly GCF_009762535.1 of Notolabrus celidotus. Lineage (NCBI taxonomy): Eukaryota > Metazoa > Chordata > Actinopteri > Labriformes > Labridae > Notolabrus > Notolabrus celidotus. Next base: position 13,233,691 of record NC_048289.1, read on the forward strand.
TCCTTAGGAAACAAAAAACACAAACTATATTTATCTCTCAATCCTTTTCTTAGCTTTGCTGTCAGTTCCGGAGGACTACTCACTTTCCTTTGTGGTAACTTATAGGGCAAGCCTGTTATTAATATGTCAAATACCTCTGGGTGTGTCCAAAGGTCAGGGGACAAAGAAGTGTTAAACTGAAATCATATTATCAAGTAAATAGTTGTACTGCTAATAATATTCACGTTGAGTGACACTGTATGCTAAAAATGGATGTATTTATTAATTTATTCCTGTTATTTTATGTGTATATTTTATTAGAAAAGTTTTTATGAATGTTGTACAAACCGTCTTCTAAAACTCATGTAGCCTTTGAGGAGCTTCATCTCTGGATTTCTATCTTCTCGGTTGAAACAGGCGGGAGAGAACATGGCGAGTATTGTCTGCAGCGCTCAGGGCAAACCTTCAGAAGGAACAAACCTGATGTGTGAAACTTTGTGTCGATTATCAGTTTACAAACTGAACAGAGCATTTATTTTTTACATGTGCCATTTTTACTTCTCTTCAGAGTCCCTCCATTATTGAGTTGCAGCTTCATGTGCAGTGCATGCTGTTGAGTTACCTGAATCTTTATGGAGCAGCATCAGTTCTGTTGAAGTGCCAGTGCCTAAAATGTAAATCAGTTGTAGCAGTTTTTTGAACAAACCTACTCTTCCTGTTCTTGCTATAAACTCATAAGATGTTTTTAATTCATTCTCTGATTTAAGAATCTCCTCACCCCCCTAACTGTTACAACTGTCTTCTTTGCATCATTAAGGTGAAACCAGGGGCCTCATGTACAAAGACTTGCGTGGATTTCCTATTGAAACATGGCATATGCTGAAATCCAGAAAACGTTGTACGCACAAAAATATCCAGATGTATGAATCTGTGCGCAAGGATCAACAGCTGTAGAAACGTGCGTACGCCCGCCATGAAGTTGGTGTGAGGCACCGCACATTTCCACGGTCATTTCACTCTTGATACATCTGAACTTTGCTGTGAAAAAGAGCGTACGCCACGTTTTTGTGCGTACGCACCCTTTGTACATGAGGCCCCAGTTCCTTTTTTTTCTCCTGTTATCTTCCATCATTAATGCTTCATATTAATCCAATAGAACTTATACACAACCTCAATTTGGCCAAGCACAACAATGACTCCAACACATTAGAGCTTGAACCGATCGTCTCTGTCCTGTTCATGAACCACGTATTTTCTGTTTTTAAAAAATGTGCAATTTTTGATTGTCAGGGTTGTTTTATTTATAACTCTTCCAAGTTGTCTAATGTGCCTGTTGTTCCCTGATGTGGTTTATTTTCTCAAATCATCTAGCAAAGTGAAAACATGGCCTTTGTTTTTTTTCTTCTTCTTTATGCCTTACACATCAGATTTCATGTGTGAATAGGTTTGGCACTGGTCAGAAGTATGATATACCTCATGGAAAGCCCTGCCTACTTAGCAACTGCTACTTAATGCCTCATGCAGCTTAATTGTAGAAAACACACTGAAACAATGGAAACTCAAATAGATATCAACTGTAAGACCGATAGATTGGATAATGCATTGGTTTGTAGTTTGCAGAAAGTTTCCTCCTAACTGGAACATTTCTCTGCTGTTTTTTAGGAGTTCTATTTGCACATGTGTAGACGAAACACTTGTAGCCTAAGGAGGACAGAAAGTCGTCTGTTTGATAGTTTACCTCAGCTAGTTTGTGGGTAGTTATATTTAAGCAATATGCAGAAAGAATTATGTTGGAGGATAAAATGGGTTCATCTCATTTGTTTTGTCTTACTACTGTTTGAATCCAGCGGCATCCGGGTAAATGTGCCGGCGCTAGCCTTGAAAATACATGACAACTTGCCTTTTCTTTTTAAATTGTATCTGTATGATTTTTAAAAGGTTGGCGTCTCTATACTGTTCCATATTTCCTCATGCCGTGGTAGCCTTTATGTAAAACAATACATGCATACTCGTAGTTAAACTACTTTTGTTTGTTTTTTTACATCAAACTTCCCGTGGCACTTAATATGTTCACTCCTCTGTCATCTGTCACAACCGCAGCCTGCTGTTTGTGTTAATCTCAGAGCTCTTTCTGTAAATACTAGAATGAAAATATAATTTGGATATCTGTATGTTCATAGCAAGGTTCTCTGCAGGGGGAGAAAACTGCTAGATTAGCTATTGTGTAATAAAAAGAAATCATATACGAGACATTGTAAGGATGATTTATTGGATTTTTAGTGCTCGAAAATATCTGCTCACTATTTAATTCATATTTATAAAACTATTTTGTCACTCTGAAACGTAGATTTTTACTTCTTTGTTAGAACGTAGTTTAGGATATAAGCAAATTATTGGAATACAACTAGTTGAAATGAATTAAAAGACTTGGAAACACAATGTGCTTCTTTCTTGTCCACATTCTTACAAATAATCCCAATTATAATTTGCTTCTCTTTTCTTTCTTTCTTTTTTTTTACACATATACAGTATCTCACAAAAGTGAGTACACCCCTCACATTTCTGCACATATTAAATTATATCTTTTCATGGGACAACACTGAAGAAATGACACTTTGATACAATGTAAAGTAGTCAGTGTACAGCTTGTGTAACTGTAAATTTACTGTAACCCAAACCACAGCCATTAATGTCTAAACCACTGGCAACAAAAGTGAGCACACCCATAAGTGAAAATGCCCATTGTGTCAATATTTTGTGGGGCCACCTTTATTTTCCAGCACTGCCTTAACCCTCTTGGGTATGGAGTTCACCAGAGCTTCACAGGTTGCCACTGGAATCCTCTTCCACTCCTCCATGACGACATCACGGAGCTGGTGGATGTTAGAGACCTTGCGTTCCTCCACCTTCTGTTTGAGGATGCCCCACAGATGCTCAATAGGGTTTAGGTCTGGAGACATGCTTGGCCACTCCATCACCTTTACCCAAAGCTTCTTTGGCAAGGCAGGGGCCATCTTGTGGATGTGTTTGGGGTCGTTATCATGTTGGAATACTGCTCTGCTGCCCAGTTTCTGAAGGGAGGGGATCATGCTCTGCTTCAGTATCTCACAGTACATGTTGGCATTCATGGTTCCCTCAATGAACTGTAGCTCCCCAGTGCCGGCAGGACTCATGCAGACCCAGACCATGGCACTCCCACCACCATGCTTGACTGTAGGCAAGACACACTTGTCTTTGTACTCCTCACCTGGTTGCCACCACACACGCTTGACACCATCTGAACCAAATAAGTTTATCTTGGTCTCAACAGACCACAAGACATGGTTCCAGTAAACCATGTCCTTAGTCTGCTGTCTTTAGCAAACTGTTTGCAGGCTTTCTTGTGCATCATCTTTAGAAGGAATGTGATGGGTGTACTCACTTTTGTGAGATACTGTAGATGCCTACATGGTAGAAACTACACAGATTTCACAACTGCAAAAGTCATCATTGGAAGTTGTCAGTTTTATTGTGAAAATACATTTGGTACATAAAGAAAGTATTGGAATTGCAGTAAGAAAAAGAAGCCAGTGCATGTACAGTATTTACAATTAGTAATAGGAAGCAAGAGAAGAAGCAGAAAATGTTAGTTATTGCTCAGTAACATTTGGCTGGCCTGGTGGAAGTTTAACACAAATCTTCACTGGAGTCCCTTAAAAAAGTGTGCTTGTCACTTGCAGATGATGCGACACATCTCTGCAAGATACCTCAAAAAATAAATAATATTCACAACTACAGAAAAAAAAGGATTTGAAGTGATTTTTGCTGCCTGAGGGGGACAATTAACCCACAGGCATACAGATCTAAAAATATGACCTGAAACATTCAGTCACACACAATATATGAGTAACCACACACTGCTACATGTTTTAAAGATAACAAACAGCATGAGTTATATAACGAAGTGAAAAAATACCACTATCCCCTGCTTCTCTCTGTTTTTTATGGCTACAAAATAAAATACATACAAACATTTATCTTTTTGCCCTGTTGCATGCTGAGAGTCAGTAAGCATTGTGATTGTGTGGCTCCACCCAAAACTCTGTAGGTGTCATTTCCTTCACTACAGTACATTCCTCGCAGCATTCCCACATGTTAGCAGTTTGAGAACGTGTCTAGTGTTTCAAACATCCTGTCCTATGAGCTCTCTGGACAGAAAATGTATGATTTCTGGGATTTTTTTAAGAGAAAGAAATCATGCTTGCATCTCTGAAAGCATTGAAACATTATAAAAGGACAAGACAACGATGTAAGGCTAGGGTAAGAGTTGGTCCAAGGAGGCAGCAACAGTGGATGAGTACAGTTAATCACCAGCTTTATCACTGTATCAGGCTACTAAAACAACAGGTACACTGAGGTACTGGCAGGGCATAGGGCTAGAATACATGTCTGTGAAGGTAGCTACATTCAAATTGCCTTAATGTGCCTAACAGTATGTCTAACTCACATGTGATTGATCTTACAGAGGCTGTTTTTGTAACTGACCGGCAGAAAGACCCCATCTAACCCCGCTGAATAGCAGGAGATCAAAATGCAGCCCAGCAGGCAGCAGTAGCTGTGTTACATTCACCGGAGTCCTGCTGCACAACAGCACAATGGAGGACTTGGCAAGTATCCATCTCTCTGAAGAAAGACTAGTTTTATCTTGTTTCTAAATCAACCATATGTAACCCCTGAAGAGGTTTTCTGCATCAAAAAATCTCCTTTAAGTGGAGTATAAAGGCACATTTAATCTGAGAATGATACCACTAATATGATGTTGTAACTACTCCTAGAGAGGTGTGAGTTGCTCGTTGTAATTCCAGCAGGAAGACCCCGAGCACGTCTCTTCTAATAAATAAAAATGGTCCGGTTCTGAAGAGGAGACCCTGCAGTCAGAGTACACAGTTCATGGTTCAGAGGTTGCTCCGTCCAGCTCTGAATCAGTCGCTCCTTGCTTCTGTCACATCTGTTTTCAGAGGAAGATGAGGCTGTGGAGGCCATGATACAAATTAAGATCTCTTACATGACATTATGTTCAATGATGACCAACAAGCATAATACTGTTATGATTAGATCTGAACTATATAAACTTAATAAGATTGAATTAACATTTCTGGAATCTTCAATAAAAACCTGTAACTTTCATGTTGTAATCTGTTAATGTAATCTATATTCTATTTTCAAATACTATAAAGATGTTTTGTACAGCCAAAAAGGTAATAGATCAGTAGGCACTAAAAGTCCAATTATAGCAATTATAAGATACTGTATGCTAACATACATGACATCGCAGTTTTTCATGAATATCATGGTTGGCTGTACTTGCTTGGTATTGTCTGGTGTTTTAATTGCATGACACTGCTGGATTACAATCAAAATATTGCAAGTTTATTACCTGCATGACATTGCAACTATTACATACATGATATTGTTGGCTTTATATTAATGGAGCTGCAATGACATTTCTGGTCTAAAAGGAATGACATCTCTTGCTGCATAAGCATGGCAGTGCTATTAAACCTACAAAACAACATTTTTTTTTTTTTTACATTTCCAGCTTTATATGCATTGGACTCTACTGGCTTTACCAATATACATTGTTGGTAATAAAGACTTAAACCCGCAAACAGGCTGAATTTCATAAAATGGTCATAAAAAGGTTAGTAACACTGACTGATTACATTTCCTTTCAAATCAATATAGAAATGTATTGCTTGATAGGACAAAGTGAAGATGACACTTACTGAATTGTTTAAGCATGATAGAGTGGCCCCGCTGTTTCCTCAATAGGTTCTGCAATAAATAGAGAGAAAAGTAAGATCATCCCTTCTCTGCAAAATTAAAACCTCAATTTCTACTATCATTAAAGATGCATCTATTCTGACCCAGGTTACAGTAACTTACAATAAAGAAAATAAACAGTGATCTAGTAATACCCGGACGCTGAAACCGAGGCAGTTACCCTCATTTTGTCACTTACAGCTGTTTTTCTTCCTTCTATAACATGTAAAAATGGCTTTTTGTTTTTAAAAAGTCGGTTTTCTCTAAATAATACAGGCAGGAAAAGTCATTCTCTGTTCCATCTTTGATTTTTTGTGACACAGCTGCAAAAACCTTGTGCCAAAACAGTGATTGAACATTTCGTTCTCTTGTAACCAAGAAACACTGTGCACCAGGGACATGACATCTTTTTTCAAAGTATTACTCAACCCTGAAGTAATCCTCACATAAATTATGGATATCTATCCCACCTTTAAAGTCACTCAAACAGGATTGTACTCCATGTCTTTATCTTAAATGCACAGTAATTTAGATACAGTATGTTCGTGCCCCTTCTGATACAGTGGTCAAGATTTTAAAAAAATCGAATAAATCCCTCTTTCAATTAATCTAGAGTAGAATTGTGTCAAACTTGACTATTTTTGCATGGCAGATCCCTTACACAGTAATTTGTCATCTCTAGTTGGTGGAGAAAACACTTAACATTTAATTTCATGTTGTCAACAAGACAAGCATTCTTGACATTATAATCAATTGCAGATTTCTTTATAATTTCAGATGAGACATTGCGTTTTTTCACAAAAAAAGATAACTGCTGTACTTGTAAATGTCCTTAATTCTGCTCTTTATCTCACCACGTAGAGGTCGTTTGTGTGACTTGCGTCGATGCACCATGACCCCGATTATCAACGCGGCACCGACCAAGACAACTGCCAGCACTGAGAAACTTGTGATGGCTGCCAGTTTCCACACGTCAGATGTCTCCTCCACAGATTTACCTGTTGATTGTACAAAAAGAACATTAGCTACAAGAATATAACCAGCAGAAAGTAAGCTACGTTTCAGTGTTTGAGTCTCTGTCTTACATGTGTTACATGACGGTGTCTTTGGGTACTGTTTGCATGATGAACACGACACACAGACGTCCAAATCTGAGTTCCAAAACTCTGAACTTCCACATGAACCTGCACACAGAAAGAATCATGTGTTAGTTATGTAACTTTGATTTCTTTCAGTAGGAAACATTTTGTCAAAGCAGGGCCCTGGGCACAACATTTTCCATAATTTATGAAATAATTCACACTGCTTAACTGTCTGGAAAATAATGATGTGGAGGTAATACTTAGAGATGATGCAACAAAAATTCCCTAACTCTGGATAAAACTGAAACTTAAACAAACAGTAACCAGGTGACTTGCAGGAAAATCTAAGCTAAGACGGTACAAAGTGTGACTGTAGCTGAACACGTGAGGAACTTTGTGGCTTCTAGCTAAGTGAAACTGGGAAATTCCTTTGGCTCAGACTTGCTGATGCAAAGTTACAGCATGATGAGAGTATTACTCAATGACTACTGGTGTGTGAACATGCAGGCAGTGTGTGAAGAGCAGGATATGATTTTTACATAGAGTTTCCTTTGAATTGTTTTGTTTCTTTGTACATGTGAGACTTCCAGAGAAGCACTGAATGTGTCTGTGAGAAGCTCAGACAGTACATATCTACGTCTGTGGACACAATGGAAAGCTCCATCTCCTTTAACAGGAGGGAGACAGCTGAACAATTAAAGCTGAGCACTTCCCAGATGATAAGGAAGGAATTAACTATAAGATGTGACGCATTTAGCACTGATAGCAAGCTGAGTGTTGAGACTGTTTCAGTGTTTTGGTTTGTGGTTTTCGAAAACATCCTGGCTTTTGTTAAGAGGCATGTGTGCATTAATAACCCAAGGTCATGAAATAATGATTATGACAGAAAACTGAAGGAAAAAAAACTCTGCTTGAACAATAAACTAAATTCATAAAGCTGCCCTTGTCCCCTGATTCAACAATGAAGGTTGTGTGTAGCTCAAATGTTGTTATGTCTTTCATGTTTAGAGTAAACTAAGATTATCTTGCAAGACATTAATACTTATTTATAAGTAGTATATATACTACTTGCTCCCCAGCTCTGGAACACTCTCCCACCTGACCTCCGTAACACTGACTCACTCCAACATTTTAAATCTAAACTCAAAACTCATCTGTTTAACCTGGCTTACTCCATCTGACCACAACTCTACTGTCCATTCACTTAAAACTTTTTAAATTGTATTTTATTTACTGTTTGTTATTTAAACTCTGTTTGTTTTAATGCTGTAAGGTGACATTGAGTGTCAAGAAAGGTGCCTATACATAAAATGCATTATTATTATTATTATTATTATTATTATTATTATTATTATTATTATCCATCCATCCATCCATCATCTTGACCGCTTATCCCGTTAGGGGTCACGGGGTGCTGGAGCCTATCCCAGCTGGCTTCGGGCGGAAGGCAGGGTACACCCTGGACAGGTCGCCAACCTATCACAGGGCATTATTATTATTATTATTATTATTATTATTATTATTATTATTATTATTATTATTATTATTATTATTATTATTATTATTATTTGATTCTCAATTGATCAATTGCTAAGACAATAAATAGTGAAAAGCTAATACATGGTATTTTAGAACCATTAGCTATGGTCAGACAACAGCTAATGTTAGCATTCAGCCACTCACAACATAATATCACTATTAAGAGGCAGAAAGCTTGTATCACTGAATCAAGTCTGGTTATAGGGAAGTAGGAAGAAGGAAATACATTCATTCCTAGCTAACAATAGAATAGAACATTACAATTTACTCACAGGCTACATACTGTAAGCTAGAAGGTGGAGGTTAGCTGAAGTAAGCTGATATCTTCTGTCTTGAGTCACACTGCTCATCGTCTTCACAGTTTCTCATTAGTCAAGAAGAAATCAAATAATGCTGAATACCTAAGTTTATGCCACTTTCAAACTGGAACACAGCTGTCTCTATGTTACAGTGTCTGAGTTTTCTAACCTGAGCTTCATATCAAAGGAAAGCGATGTGAATATGGTGAATAATACAACTGATTAAATTAATGAAACAAAACCAGACGTTGCAAAGCAACAGGAAGTAGTCTGCAGATAACCAGTAGATAGAATGATAATATTTTTCCTTGTGTCATGTGTGTATTTGCATAGATTAAAAGTGACCCACACTGAGCCAGTGTTAAGTGTAATTTGTGGTAATTTTGAAGCTGAAACTTGCTGATTGAATCACCACTGACTGTAATACCAAACTACTAGAGAGGCGAGTCTGACGTAAACCACAAGTGATGAAATGAATGTGCAGAAACATCAGCTGATGAGTATTGTGATATCAAGCTGAAGAACCACCACCTGACATATCATAACTTAATGCAAACAAAATGTGTGAGACTGACTCATTACACCCACTCTCAGTGGAGTTTCAGCTACTCCCTTCTGGACGGAGGTATAGATACCCAAAGATAAGAAAATATTGCGCCAAAATCTCATTCATTCCCATGGCAATAATTCAATTAAACCAGTGACCAGTGATCTAATTAAGGTTGTCTACATGTTCACATTTGCCTAGCACTGACTACTACTGTGAAACAGCTACTATTGGTTGTTTTGATCATTTTGTTGTGTGCGTCTGATGTACCTTTCATGATGTTGTGTTTTATTTAAAGCTGTGCTGTACCACAAATTGCCTCTTGGAGGACATTAAAGTTTTTAAACTAAACTAAACAGAGCTGTAGATACATCAGACAAGAAAAAGAAACTTAAGAGATGTAATACTTCATGTTTGTGACAGCTTTGAGGGATTTCTCAAGTGCCATTAAGACAGTTTGAAGTACAAGTCTGAGCACAATGCAGCAGAAACAGCCACTAAATAAAGTATGTGAAACTTTTATTCAAGGCTTGTATCATATTGTAAAACTATCCATCAGACACTAAATCTAAATCTAATCCACCAAATGTAATTGGGTTTAAAAAGTACAAATAGAATGATTTACATATTGCATTGTTTGCTAGGCTATTCAGACGATAAATTATGAGTAGCACACAGTTTTTATTAATGTTGCAGATAAGTTTCTGATAATTATAGTTTAATACAGTGGTCTCTGACCAGTAGGGTCAGGCCTTCTCTGAGGGGTTACAAAATAATCTTGGGATTATAAAATGATTAAACAAAATTTAGAAAGGGAAAATAACTCCATAGTTTATTCTTATTCTCCTCTATCCATCTTTCAAGACCCAACTCGGTCGAGGCATGATGGCTGTCTAACATGAGTCTGGTTCTGCTCGAGGTTTCTGCCTGTTGGAAGGAAGTTTTTCCTCACCACTGTAACTAGCTAAATACTCTCATCGGCAATGCTCATGATGTCTTGAAGTTGGGTCTGTGTTCATGATTTGACATAGAGTGGTCTAGACCTCCTATGTTTGTGAAAGTGTCTTGAGATAATTTGGCACTATACAAATAAAGATTGATTGATTGATTGATTGATTGATTGATTGATTGATTGATTGATTGATTGATTGATTGATTGATTGATTGATTGACTGATTGATTGATTGATTGACTGACTGATTGATTGATTGATTGATTGAGTTTTCCTAGTCTGAGAACTCTGAGTACTACATTTCTACATGTAAATCACAGACATCTGAAACATGACAGTTTTGTATGAGGTGTTTTGCGTTCTATCTAAATCAGCCAAGTTTTTCGTTCTAAAATGTTAAAGGTAGTGGATGACAAGTGACATAAAAGACTTTGCAAGGTAGAAGCTCCGATGTTTTGTACAATACAAGTACCTGGAAAGTAAAAAGTTCACAGTAATTATCTTAAAATATATGTATTGCTTCACTAAAGATCATTTTAAGAGCTAACCACTCAGAAAATGGATTTAAGAAATGTCCTTAAATCTTTTAAAAAGTAACTTTTATCAGGCAAACACAAAAGTACTTACTGACATGTTTGCAGTTATTCTCAGCGTGTGTTGACAGATGGATGATATTAAATGTGTCTCAGCAGGGATGTTACGTGTTCCCTTTTTAATAGAAAGTAATGCTTTACACCTTGCAGGTATGAAGTCTAAAAGAAGCTTAAAGGGTAGGTATATAGTTTGAAGATAGATTCAATAACGTAGCATTATGGGAAATGTAGTATCCAGTGTTTTGCATGCTTCACATTTGAAAAAAAAACCAATACATCAAACTCCCTGATTTGATTTTGACTAATGCTTAAAATGTGTCTCTTGTGAGCTCCCAAACATTAAGGTGCATAACTACATTTCTGGAGTGGCCCTTTAACTGTCTTACTACTTCAACCCAGATTCCAGTTTAATGGCCTTGGTTACTCTTATCACTTGGAAACAAAAAATCCACAAAGATCAAAACTGAAGCCAAAAATGGACCTTCGGTTTTCTTGAGCATGAGATCCAGGTGTTTCAAAGGGCACATCAGACGCATAACTTGTCAAACAACAGGTCATTATTAAACCAGATGCAGCCAAAAGCCACCTGCTCAAAATGTCATGTTTCAGGCATTTTGACCTCTTACTCTGTTAATGTTACAGCCACATGCTCAGGTCCCCCAGAGACTCACACACCGCCTGCCTGCAGAACTGACTCATTTTGTAGTGGTCACAGAAAAAATGTGTCACAGTTCTTGTAAGCACTTCCCGTCCTGATTTCAGCCTGACATCATCCAGCAGGGCCGGCTGGGCTCTCATTCCAGAGTTCAAAAGGTCAGTGAGAGGAACTGAACCTTGACTGCTGGTCAACCACTGTTCAAACTCAAACCACATCTGAACCTGAACCTGCTGATTACACCCATGATGCAACATTTTGAACATGTTTCCAAGTTTGAACTTAAATTAAAGGGTAAGAAAGAAGTGATTCAGCTTGGCAGGTTTCCGCAGCCTCTCATTGTTCCTGTATTTAAAATCTGGAACAAATTTAAAGCCATCTCTTTGTTTTCCCAGGCGACCTTGGCAGATCTCAGCACCTAGCCTGACAGAGGTTGTTTTTTGGGTGTGGGGGTGCTGTGTTTGGTCATAAACTGGAAGGGGGTGGGTGGATCTACAGCTGAGGTCCAGATGTAGAGATTGTTTCTCACGGAGAGACTCTAGGTGGAGTATGTTTGGAGTTTAGTGTGTTTAAAAGCACTTGGTTACGTTTACGCCTGAGGAAACAGGTCCTGGGCCGAGTAATTATTCAAGATTTCATGTTCTCAGTGCAACCTGAGTCTCGTGTTTCCCGCTGGGATCGAATCCAAACTTCAGGCGGCTGAGGAAACAAAGTAAAAGGCATATTTTCCCAGGGTTTCTGTGAGTTAGTAAAACTTTGATTTTGGGTATAATGGACACCGACAGTGCTCCCTCTCCATGTGGCCGGTCCTTCTCCCTCTGGGGCACGGATGGACGGGGTGAAATAAGGCGATCGGAATGCGGAACCGGTGAGAAATGCAGCTGGTAAAGGAAGCGGCTCTGTAAACGGACTCACTATCTGACTCCATTATAGGGAGAACAGTCCACCGAACTGTGATTCATGTTCACAGAAACAAAAGACACCAAACTTCTGCGCATGAATTAAAATTTGAAATGAAACAGAAAAAAGTAAGAACTTGAAATTGTTATTTTGCGAAAAATGTTGACAACTTGTATGAATAAAAACGTGAAATGAATAAAAAAGTTGTTCTTACTTTTCTGTGCGCTTACACCGTAGAAATTGGTCACAGCCGCTATAATAAGTCCACAGAGCGCGCAGAGAGTGTTTGAAGACATCATGTCTGCGGGAGAAAAGCTGTTCGCTGTCGGCAACACGATTCCCGAAAGTTCATCTGATTAACAATCCGTGCTGTGCAAGGTTTGAGCATGGAAAAGCGAGCATCAGAGTGAGTCACCCGGAGGAGTCTGCGCCTTGTTTTAATAGCGCACACACCCACGCTAACAGTTCAACTCCTATGAGTCATTTCCTATGTACTGTACTGCTCGGATTCTCTGTGCGCACTCACAGGAAACTCCTCGGACCAGAGTGTGTGGCTTTCATTGTGCTTTAAGTTCAAGTGAAAGTTTCAATTAAAAACCGCCTCAGGTATGAATATTTCAAAACACGACTTTCATATTTAAAGACCACGCCCTGCAGGCTTCTCTCCACATTTTTTAAAGCAGCTTAGAGAGTCGGTGTTGTCTGGATTTAATAGTGTTCTCATTGTTATTACCACGCCTGTCGACGTCATTCACTCCCCCCTGCCAAAAAACACAACTCTCTGGCACGAGCGCGGTCCCATACGCAGCAGAAGAGCAACAGGCAAAAACAGATGACATTCACAAGAAGACTATCAGATTTTCAAACCTCTGGGAAAAGACGAACGAAAGTAAAAACGTAGATATGCTTTATCTCGGTCAACATGCTGTGCAGAAACAAAAACAGCCCTGGTGTATTTTGCTGACATTTGAATAGTGAGTGTCCCTGACGCAGGGTGGTGTTATTAATGCCTGGAGAAGGGTGTAGTCCGCTGCTGCTGCTGCTGCTGCACAAATATGCAATAACAAAAAGCTAGTGGACGCATGCCCGGAGTGCGATCAGGTTGGCCCCTGTCACAGCATTGTCTCATGTATTAATGAAGACCATCAGTTGCTATGGCAACGTCTGTGCTGTGTGCCACACAAATAATCCTTTAAGCACTGAGAAAATCTGCTTTCTTATTAATTCAGATTCTTATGAGTAAACATCCTCTGCCCTTGTATTCAAAATGTTTTCTCCAAATATTACGGCCAATTCTCGAGGAAGTCTTACCTAACTGTTCCCAAATGCCTGATAAACTTTTTTTCTTTCTCTCTGCAGCCTGGAACGTTTTGTGTGCGCGTTACATGGCGAGAACCGCCTTTCCCACGTGAACTAACGTCAAACAGACGCTAACCATCCTCCCAGTAAATAGTTCACATCATCAGAACACAGAGAAAAAAAGAGGTTTCATTGGCTCAATTAGGTTTGAAGCATGTTGTGAAACAGATGTTTTTGTACTCAACTGTCACGGTAACCTTTACGAAAGCGCGCTTCGAGGACCTGGAGCTGCACGGCCCACTAAGGACACCCATATGAGCTGACTTTCCACTGCAGTGATTTCATCCGTAATGAGGCACTATAAGCTGCAGATGTTGTGTCAAACTCTCCAATTGGAGCCATGGCAACAGGATGAACACACACAGAGGAGCTTGCCCAAGGTGATCCAAACTCTCCTGTATGTGCTGAGCTGGTGCCAAACTCGCTGACGTCTCTCAGGCTTTTGTTAATACTATAGCCTAACAGAGGATGTAAGACAATTCTGGCTGTTTAACTCTACATATCAGAAACATATTGAGTTTTTCACATGCAATCCTCCAGTCTGAAGAGGATGGCTTCTTTTAATTATGAAGTTTAGATTTCAGCTTCACTGTTTTTTTTCACATGGTTTTCAAAAGCAGCAGGACAAAACGACTCACAAAAACGCTTCAGGGGGCTCAACCACTGCAGTTTGAAGTTTCTTGATACATTAAACAAAAAACTAGACATGTTAAAAAAGGGGGCCATGTTTGTATAAAAAAAAATAAAAAAAGATGTTCAACGTTACAAGAATGAGGAGGACAGGAAAAACAGTGCAGAGCAGCTCAAGTGCAGCATTATCATGTTCACAAACAACTGTGTTTATTAACTACAGCACAATGCTATCTGTTTGGTCACCAGTGTGGCAATGATGATGCAGGAAAACAAAGTCTTACAATGAGAGATTAAAGCAGGGAATCACTCATTTGATATCCCCACACTGTCTTTAAATCAATCTCCAGTCCCTGTGTCCTTTCTCTACTCTTCTCCCTCCTTTGGTTCTGTCTACTTTCTTCTTTTTCCACCCCTCCACCTCTGAGGATTAGGTGATGTAGATGCGGTGGAAGTCGTTGGCTCCAAAGGCACAGTTGCACTTAGGGCACTTCCTCTGTCGGGTGTCGTAACGCATCTTTAGACATTCGTAGCAGAACACGTGGAAACACTTGGTGAGCACCGTCTCCTTGTCCCGGGTGTTGCAGCAGGGGCAGCGCAGCTTGGCCTGGAGATGGAGAAACAGAGATAAATAAATGCTCATAGAGGCCTGACGTTTCATTGCCAACACCGTTATTATCATCCCCATCCATTGTACACTACCACTGCTAACACTTGAGGGTGTAACACGTTAGATTCTTGATATCCCCAAAGCACAGAGAGACTGTAATATTTGTGTTGAGGTTTGAGCTCACTTTCTGGCTCAAACTCATGAATGAAAAATTGCTGTTGCCAGCCAATTAGGCAAATTACAAAGTGTAGTATTCTGCATTATGACGTCTTACTGTTTTACTACACTGCTTTAGATCTGTCAACAACAGTCTACAGCAGACTGTGCCTTGAAGCTATTGGCGTTTATAGAACTCCCTCACCAAAAACAGAGGCTGATTAAAGTCATAGATTTCTGCCTGAAATCAAAGTGCTCCTTCTTTTTTCACCTTGTACTGGTTGATCTCCTCCTGCAGGATCTCATCAGCATCAGAGTACACCTCCACTTTCTTCTGCTTCTCCAGCTTCCGTCTCAGCCTGGACAGGTCCTCCTACAAGGCATCAGGAGTACAAAAGGTTTTAAGTAAGCTTCCTGATTTGATTTCCCAATCAGGTGTTCAGCTACTATTCACTGGGGCTTGGAGCAATAAGGCCAAATAGTGAAAAGCAACATACCTGTGCTCGTTTCAGGTTGCTGCTCTCCCTCTCCCGGGCGGTGCGGTTCTCTGCCACAGAGACCTGGATTTCCTTAAGCTTGGCCTGTGTATGTTCCAGCTGCACCTTCAGGTCCTCTGCCAGCTGGGCAGCTTCCACCGCCTGCAGGAGGGAAGGAACCGGATACACTCAATAAAAAAGAATTACCTAATGATGAGATTCCTGAGCTGCAGTGGGCTGGTAGTGGTGGTACAGTAAGCTAACACAGACCTTGGCATTCAGAGATTAATCTTTGTGTTTTAAAGACTCACTCGTATTTTAATTCAAACAACAGTATCAGTGGTTTTGCATGTTTTATTTCGTTGATTCAGATTGTGTATATTTTTTCCAGCTCTGACGACAGTTTTCCACAGGATACCATATGTTTTTAGATCATCTTCACTGCTTCCAGGCCACCTCTGTTTTCAGTTAAAGCAAGAAGTCCTTGTTGTGTGTTTTTTGTTCTGTTCTAATTTTATTCTTATGGTTGTTCCCACTTGAAAAAAACAGAGGATTTAACAAATATACCCAGAAATCAACACGATAATCTCCCCAACAAGACCCTGAAGCACTCAGCCGCACAGTTGTATCGTCTAACAGGTACTTGGACAACAAGGGCAATTACCAGCAACATGTCCCATGAGAAGCTCTTAACTACTTGCAAAATAAAAAGTAAGGGAACCAGGACAGACTGTGGGTTTAATTTGCAAACACTTCACCTCATTAATGCAATGTTTTCTGGAAGCGGCTCCACAAAAGTTGGATGTAATAACTTTTTACAAGCAGTCAAACACACCCAAACCGTTGTGTACACATGCTATTATCAAGATCCTCTTAAACGCTGCACTGTGTTTGCACGTAGGAACATCTGGCAACAATCAAATCATCTCGTCATTAGAAAATCTTGAGTGCAAGAGCCGACAAGATGATTGATGGCACCCCCTGCTCTCACCTTTCTCTTGTTCAGTTCCAGTGCTTGTGTCCGGACAGCCAGCTCCTTTTCCAAAGCGGCGAGCGTGCTCTGAAGAATGCCCTCTTTCTCCTCTAGTTTCTGCACCACCAGCAGCTGGGCATCAACCTGAAGAAAGGCAGGGGTAAACGTTAAAGCTGTCAAGTGTCAGTGCAGCTTTTTTTTTTTTTTTGGTTAATTAGAAACAACAAGTTACCTGTGTTTTAAATGTGAGAACTTGGTCTGCTAACTCCTCCTTCTCCTCCTTCAGCAGCTTGTAGATCTGGTTAGATTTGATCCGCTCACTCATCAGCTTGAAGTTGGCGTCGTCTTTCTCGCGTAGCTGCTGCAGCAGGCGGCTGTTCTGCTCCTGCATGTCTTCGAAGGCCTGGCCTGTCACATCCATCTCACTCAGCAGGGCCTCTTCCTCCTCAAGAAAAAAAGGGAGATCTGTCAAAAGTTCTCGACTCGGGTTTAAAACGGGTTTTTGGGGGGTATGCAGTGCAGTTTAAAAAGTTTAGTTGAAAGTCAACAGTTAGATGTTTCTTTCAAGGTAACACTTTTAAAAAAAACTCAAGACTGCACCAAACTTACTAATATGCTACAATGTTTGCAAGACCATTTATTTCCTTTCTGTGGAATCATCTTAACTCCTTTACTTCTCAATATGCACAAAAACACTCATCAGTGAAACATCCTCTTTGCTCCATCAATCTAGTTCTCTTTCCACAAATGCATCTTTCTCAGCCTGACAGAAGGATACAGCTCAGTAGCTTTGTCATGGTTTGAAGAGTCACAGGGGGGTTTTGTCATAATATTACTTGATGTGTTGAGTTAAAATCCTAAAGTTTGTTTCGATGCTACAAACACAACTCCAAATTGTACTGTGCTACATTTGCTAAATGTAGTTTCATGCAGTGCACTTAAAAGCCAACGAGGGCCTGTAAATGAAAGTCATGTGAACTCACAAGTAGCTTTACTGAATAGTTTAACATTCTGTCATATAGTTAAATTTGTGGTATCAGAGGATTAAGGGGAGCAGATTTAACTCTTCTGAGTCCAAAACAGTTTACTAAAGTAACTTTAACTCGATACACGATGAAAAGATTAAAGGTTGATGATAAATAAGCCTCAGTCTAGACTGTGTTGGCCTTCTGTTAATTAAGTACTGTAGACCCCCCAAGGAAGAGAGGCTGCAGGCTTTCTGATGTCAACATCTGTCTCCTGTGTACTCATAAAATTCTATGGAACAACAGTTAAACTTCTTCAAGCACAGCCATAAGACTTACATTTTGGTGTCACTTCCTGGATTTAATTTAATTACAGTCGAAGGACTAATGTAAGGCGGCCTGGAGCTTTAAGGTGGTCTGATTAAAACTGGTCACTTGAGACGCATCCTAATGCCAGGTGTGAAGTGACGCACATATAAGGATCACCCAGGTTGCATGTTAATGCCTGGTGCTAACAGGGCTAGAGCGAGGTTATTGGCTTTGCACTCGAGCTCACAGGAACACTTAAGAAAGCAGAGGTCTGAGTTGACATGGCTGAAGATAATGTGATTCATGTTATCTGATAAGCCAGTAACACTGATTTTAGTCCATGGAAGAAGCAGCTGGATGAATATTAACGTGACAGAATTACATTAGCTCATGTGGGTGTGACCACTATCTACACAACTCCAGCTTTAACTTCACTGAAATTTGACCCCAGCAGTAAAAGTTCCATCTCGTGAGTGTCTGCCTAGTTTTCTGACTTTCCAATTAAATTCACGAGAGGAACGTCAGAACGTTTACAAGACAGCAAAGCCAAGTAAGTGAGCTCAGATCTGACACGTGTTTTACATACTTGGGATTTATCAGGGGTTGCTCACCCCTAAAAGGTTTGCCACACCCAAAAGATGTTTTTATCATTTTTGTATTAAGGCAGTTTTGAATCGTCAGCATGTTTACAACTTGAGCAAAATCAATTTCAACAAAGAAGTTCAAAAACCTAGTTTAAAGATACGTGAGATGTTAGATAAATAACTGAAGAGCTTTTCAAAGCTGCATTGTAGGAACAAAAAGATGCTTAATAACAGAAGCTGTGAAAAACAGAATGTGATCTTATCTGATTTTCCTATTTAAAAGTTTATGAAAATGAGACTATCAGATGTTTGCGTGAAGATGAACTAGTTTAAACCTTCCGGGTAAGATGCTTTTATTTGTTTTGTTTTTTTAAATCTCATTTTGACAACAATAAAGCGTAGTATTCAAAAGCAAAGACATTTGACTTCAGACCAAAAAAAGGTATTAAACAAACAAATAGAATGAGTAATAAGAAAAATGCAAAATCGCTTGGGCATAAAGTTCAACAGCTGAATCAATTTAAATGCGGGGCCACAGCCTCGGTTTTCAATTCCTCTTTTCTTTTCTAAAATAAGCCGCAAACATGATAATCATTTCACAACTTTTATTATCACTTCTGTCTTGTTTATACTTATACGTGGTGCTTCCCCAAAAGTATTTCATCAGACCATTTCTCAAACAGGGTTGTATATATATTGCTATACGTCTCATTTTCTTATCTGATATTCTTAACTTCACTAGAAGTGTAGAAGGTTTGCTGTATGACCTAAGGTTAATATCATGTATAGGATCCATGTGGTCTGTGCCGGAGGATCTGAGAGGAGCTGACAGAGATATTGAGATTTTTAAACGTAAACTAAAAACATATTTATTCAGTCTGGCTTTTATGTAGGGTTTAACAATTTTATTACTTACCTTTTACTGTAGTACTGGTTTAAATGTTGCTTTATTTAAGTAATTTTAACTGTTATCTTATTCTATTTATATTTATTTATTCATTTATTTATTTATTTATTTATGTAATCAGTTTTTATTGATATTTTTAGCCTTAGTTTTATTTTTTAACTCTTATCCTTACCCTTTTAAAAACAATTTTAACTATTTGTATTCTTAATCCATTTTGATGCTTTAACTTATTTCAATAACACATATTTTATTGTAGGTGTGCATTAGTCTCTATTTAATTTAATTTAATTTAATTTAATTTAATTTAATTCAATTTTATTTTATTTTATTTTAATTTTAATGTTAATTTTAATTTGTATTATTTTTATTATTATTACTATCTACCCCTAATATGTCTTGCCATTGTTTTACTTCTGCTTCTTTCTTGTTTTTCAATCGCTGAAAAGCTCTTTGGGTTGCATTTGATTTGTATGAAATGTGCCACATAAATAAAGTTTGATAGATTGATTGATGTAAAAATTCTTAGGTAAAAGATGATGAGAAATAAATATATGATGGTAACCAGCAGCTGAAATATAGAAAAAATCTAAACTACTTTGACAAAAGTGTACAGGAAAAAAGAAACATGACTGGTAGAAATGCCCCTCCACCTGATCTATGAGGTAAGAATACACACAGATACCTGCTTAGTAGCAGCAAGTTTCTTCTGAAGGTGCTCGATGGTCTCCTCAGCCACTCGGATCTTCCTGAGGGCGTCTTCATCCGCCAGCTTCTTGCTCTCCTTCCTCTCCCTCTCCTCCAGCTCTCGCACCCGCATCCTCAACTCATCAACCTGGACAGTAGGAAATAAGGGTTCAGCATGGTCCGTTTCATTATTTAGCTTTTTATTAAGGGAAAATGTTGGGTTTTTTTAACAGAAAATAAAAAAAGGATGATATAAAGACGACAAAACAAAGAACAGACCTCAGCTTTAGCTTTCCGTTCAGCTGCCATGAGCTGTACTTTGTCCCTCTGCTCCTTTGGAGCTGACTTGTACATGTCCAACAAAAGTTTCATCTCTTTCTGGGACTCCTGGGCTTTCCTGAGGGGGAAAAAAGGATGGAAGGTGGAATACTTCTAAATGCTTGGCAAAATTTTTGCTTGAAAGAGTAAACAAAATGTAATTTGACATGAATGATAACAAGTCCTGTGTGAAGTGTGAAGTGTGAAATGATGGCGATGCCAGCCCTCTAGGCACTGTTTGTAATCTTTAGACAAATTATAGTAAAAGAATTTGGCTTCCAACTTTCATCTTTTTCAATAAAAAAAAAAAGATTCATTATGGTTTTGGCCTGGACTGTGAATCGACCCTACAACCAGAGCAGCCAGGACTGTGGCCTCTGTAGAGCAGGTGCTCCATTTACAAACCGAGTTATATCAGCACTCCAAAATGTGTGAATTGGGATTTATGTGAGGAACAGGATTTGACGACTAATGTTTACTTATGGCCAATGATAGAGTTATCATTAAATAACTGTGGATTTAAGTAGAATGAAGGATTACTTAAGTTCCACTCTGAGCATCTTGAGTGTGTCCGAGTCCTTCCTCTTCATCTCGTCGCTGCGCTGCCTCTCTCTCTCCCGCTCCCTCTCTCGTTCTCGCTCAGCCTCCCTCTCCCTCTCTCTCTCCCGGGCCCTCTGCCTCTCCAGCTCCTTCCTCCTCTCCTCCTCCTCCTCTTGGTCTTCATCATCCTCTTTTTTCACGTCCATGCTGTCACTCGTTGTCTCCTCTAGTATCAGAACCCCGGCGTCGCTGCTCTGACAGCGTAACTTTCAATAAACAAAAAGATTTCTTAAGAACTTTTAGATTGTACTGATAAACAAAGGTGACATTGACGAGAATAAATGCATCACAATGTCCTCAGAATAACGATGTAACACAGCAATCATTTCTCCATAAATCACGTCACCTACCTTGTTGATCTCCATCTGGGTTTCCCGCAACTTCCTCTTGTAGCGCTGCACATCTCCTTTCAGCTGTAGGTTGTGGTTCTGCAGACTGCTGATCAAGTGTCGCATCTCCCTGTTGATTGGCCCTGAGAGAGCACAGAGAAAGCACGACAGTCAAATCTGCAACCAGCTCAGTCACTGTGTAGTTTTGTTTTGAGTCAATAAACATCATCAAGTGCATGCTGCATCAGAATGACATCACAATCCACATGTTTGTGTGTGTTTGTGTGTGTTTGTGTGTGTGTGTGTGTGTGTGTGTGTGTGTGTGTGTGTGTGTGTGTGTGTGTGTGTGTGTGTGTGTGTGTGTGTGTGTGTGTGTGTGTGTGTGTGTGTGTTGCTTAATATGAGCTTCAGTTATCAGCCATAAACTGATGTAGAAAATAATAAATCTGCAAGGATCCAATTTCTGAATCTTGCAATACATCAAAAAAATACTCCATCTCCAAATATGGGTATAGATTTATAAGTATGGTGATCATTTAAAGACATGCTGGGGGGGGGGGGTTATAATTACCTGCTTGCTCATTAGCTGCCAGATTCTGCTCAAACTCGATTCGGAGCATCTCGTACTCTTTGCGCACCTGGGCGAGCGTATCCTCCAGCTGAATGACCTCAGTCCTCAGCTTCTTTTGAAGTGACAGTTCATCACTCTGATCAGTTGAAAACAGGACAAATGATTATTTCACAAAGCAGCGATGATAATATACTATGTTACTGTGTTGATATGAAAACAATAAATACGAAGGAAAGCAACACCATGCCACAGTGATGTTACAATGGCAGAGAATCTTTTATCCGTGGCCGTTACCTCCATGTGCTCAATCTGTCGCAGATGGGCGTTCTTTGTCGTCAGCAGGAGGGCCCGAGCCTCATCCAGCTGTGTTTTCACCCCAAGAGACTCATTGTACAGCAGGGAAAACTGGGACTGTAGACATTTATACTCTAGAGTCTCCTTCACAACCTCTTCTGGAATATTCCGCAAGTCCATCTGAAAAATCCGAGGATGAGGGTAAAAGGTGAGCATTTCAGGCCTATACTGGTCAACACCAGAATGTCATGTGAATTAGGTATGGCATGGATTCTTGATGTTAAGTTTGGCAATGTGTCTAATGCAAGCGGCAACCTCTGGTCGAAAAATAAGAGTCCAATGCGGAAGTGCTAAAAACTGAAGTTCATCGAGGATCCGCTTGAGGCTGGCTCCGGAAGAACCGGAAACCACATACACACCAATTCATAAAAGACGATCTTTACAGCAGAAATAAACATGTTTACAGCCTGGTACAAAAGACGAGTGTAGTCTGGATAGCTAATTTCTCGATCGGCACTCACTGTATGGGGTTTTTTTTTTTAACGCGGCAATTTCAAAGATATTGAGATTACGAGTCTTCCAATGAGAGGCACAGCTGACTGGATTGACAGGCGGGAACATTGTTGGCTAGGAGGCTCAAAGTCCGCCTCTTTACGTCACAAACGCTCGACAGCGCTTCAGGAACAGATGGGTGACGTCACGGATACTACGTCCATATTTTATACTGTCTATGGTATAATTTTAAGTTAATCACTTTACCTTGAGCTTCTCACTCTCCCTAACAGCCTCCTGGAGCTCCACCTGCAGTTTCTCCAACTCTGCCATGCGGCTGTTGGCCAACTCTTGGTTGTGCTCCAACTCTGCATTGAGACTCTCAAACTAAAAAAAAAATGGGATTGGAGGAATTAGCTGGCATAGAACACCTCTGAAATATGAAATAATTTGCGTGCAAAGAATGAAACATTAAACACAAACTCAATGCATTTCTTAGACATGAATACACACCTTTTGAATGTTCAGTGTAATCTGGCCTCCAGGTAATCCTCCTGAGCTGCCAGTGCAGCTGTATCCTGATTTGAGCTGCAGAGAGAGAAGAAAGTATAAGCAAAAACACTGACACAACTCAGCTCATGTTCTTCATGTTCAATACCTGATGCAAATACCAGTAATCTCAATACATCAGCAGGTAGCATTATCAGCCTTATCAGTGTCAACTAGGGATGCACACAATTAATCGATCATGGATTAATTGATTGTTAAGACATTACTCGAAACACGGATTTTTGTTTTCAATTTTCCGTCACGTGAAACGGACAACATGTGGTCTCATATTACATTCAGCTATCAGGGAGGTGTTGTCAGTTCAAAGCATGTTTCGATGTGATTCAGCTGTTAAAGGTGTTACGCACAGCGGAGATGCTCAGCTGAGACTGTGCGTCAGGTCTCTCCGCTTTTTAAAGACGATCAATACACAGCTGCCGCCAACAATGACACGAAGGTTGACAACTTTAAATTGGACGTTTCTCCACCTTTGGATACAAATCCAACAGACTGTTGGGAATTGCTAGAACGCTATGTTTGCATATCAGCAACTTCAGAGTCATCTGAGCTCTTCTGCCGCTGGACTGATTTTGACCCGGTTGCGCTCCCGGCTTACACCTGACGAATATACACTAGTTTATTTTTCTCAATAAGAACGAGTAGACAGAAAACTGGACACTGTGAGTCTGAAGTATGTTTCTGTTAGTATTATGAGCCTTCACTATGTCCTTCACTTTATAAGACTATGTCCACAGAGAATATTTTTATGAGTCTGATCGTTGATAATCAGTGTTAAACATGTACCCGTATTCAATACCGTCATTTATATGCATTTTGTTGCTGTAGAAAATATAATTTGGTGGAAAAACGTATTTGGCCTTGTTTTTCACATAAGAATAGTATATATCTCTATATATATATTTTTTTTTATTGATTAATCGATAAATCGGTCGTTAACATGTCCAAAAATCGATCACAGAAAATATTTAAAATGTACATCCCTAGTGTCAACTCATGACACTGAGCCTACACCTCACAAACAGATAGAGAGCACACGTACACAATAGAAGGAGGCATAGATACACATTTTTATACAAACACACCTGCTCCATAGCTTCAGCCAGATGTTTGTTGAGCTTTTGCTCCCTGTTGCTGAGTTTCTCCATGTCCCACTGCAGGTCCTCCACTGTCGTCTCCATCTCAGACACCTTTGTCTCAGAGCTGGTGACCTTGTCCACCAACTCATTGTACTGCAATAAGGTTAAAGACAGGATAGCAGCTCTTTGATCAGTTTCACATGTATACGAAGAAAAGCAGCTGCTTGAGTTGATGTTTTAAATTGACTAATTTAATATTTCTGACACACACTCTTATGTCCACACACCAGAAAAATATACAACACTAAAAGTGCCAAGTACGTTATACCTCCATGGACATCTTGTGGTGTCGGCCCTGCAGGAGAGTTGCCAGGTCTCGCAGTCGAGTGTTCTCATCGTGCAGAGTTTGGTTCTCATTGGTAATTTCGGACTGGCTATCATCCTCACTCACTGCCGTTAAAAACAAAATAAGAGAGCAAAACCTGAATATTTACCTCGTATTGCAAGAAAATCCTTTACACATTTATGTCCACAAACAACTTGATGAATCGTCTTTGCAAACCAATAAGAAATATGTACAAGGCATAAGACATACAAATAAAAGATAATAACAATAACATAGCTGATGTTATTGTTATTATTTTTTATTTGTATGTCTTATTCTTATGCCTTGTAAATAGAGAGCACAGTTTTCCAAAGTCAAATTCCTTGTGTGTTCAAGCATACCTGGCCAATAAAGCTGATTCTGATTCTGAAACAGGTGTGTAATGTAGGATTCCATTTTGTTTTATCCTTCATGAATCTGTAAGTGACAGGAAAGTTACCTGCAGCCTGGGCCAGCTTGCACATGTCATCGATGCAGCTATGCAGTCTGTCAAAGACGCAGACCAAGCAGGCAATGGCCCCCTTGCTAAACTGCATGCGGTCCTGGAGTTGCAGGGTTAGTTCCTCTTCGCTGCTGTGCTCCAGGGTAGTGAGGAAACCCTTGGCGTTCTCACTTAGGGGAGGAGGGGGTGGGGAGGCATCTGCACATGGAGAATTCGTAAAAGAAAGGTTAAAAATAGCTAATGTGGGTCAACAGAGAGGCCAGCTATGCTTTATACAATTCTGAAATTCCACATGCTATTTTTCAAGTAAAATATAATTCAAGACAGAAGTTATTACTTTGAGTGATAATAATTATTAATGATAATATTAAGATAATATTAAGACTGTATTTGGAATCACACCATTCAAAACTATGGCATCCATGCTCAACTAAATGCAAGAAACTCAGTCTATAAATTGCGTAGTGAGAATACAGCAGTCCAGTCAGCAAGACCTTCCAAAGACCAAAGGAACATTGCCTACCTGTTTTTGAGTCCTGTGGTGGCTCTGTAGGTTTGATCACATCCTCTGATCCTGTAGGAAGCGGGGGCTGTGGCTGCTCCTCCTGACGCTCTTCTTGACCTTCCTCCTGCTGATCTGCTTGCTCCCCCTCATTCGGAGTCTCTGGAAGTGGAGGTGGAGGCACCACACATGTTGGAGAGGCCAGAGTAACACCATCTACTTCCATTGGTGAGGGGTCAGGGAGAGGTGCCGAGGGCACAACAGGAGTAGATGGCCCTGGAGCCTCAGGTTCTATTCGCTTGCGTAGAACGTGCACATTTTCTTCCAACTGCAAATTAACAGAAGTATTAAAAAAACATTTAACCTTTGGGATAATAAAAAAACAATAACACTAATATGAGAAAACATTGATCAACAACGATCAGAACTTCTTTGACAATCATGACAGATGTAAAACCAAAGTCTTAAAATATTTTTTTTGTTTAACTCATTTCAGAAGGCCTAGTAGCTGTTACATGAGACACCTATTATTAGAGATAAACAGATTAATGGGTGCCAATAATGGCTTTTGAAATAATCAGTTAATACCTGCACTCACAAGGCTGATTAAATAAATAATGTCAGCAGGCAGCCTTGTCAGTGTGGCTACTGTTAGTGCAGTGTTAGCACTTTCCTTTATATCCATTTCACTATTTTGCATTTTACATTCTGCTATTCATTTTCCTATAAAGTCACCATCCTCTTTTCCAAATTCTAACATTTTATAGCATTTCAAATCTAAAGCAGTTGTTGGCTAGTGTTTGATTTGATTCTGTTATGATGTACAGAATAATGCAGTTTCATATTGCTTCTGACATAAGATAGTTGGTAGTGCTGGGCTCGTCCAACAACAGGGATATTGGACGGGGATTATTTTGCCAGCAGTGTCGGGTGAGATCGAACTTTTTTTTTTTCTGGTATACCAGTGGGGATCAATCGTTTTTCTTTTGGATGGCTTCTTGTTTCGTTTTTTTTAAACCGTAACAGACTTTAAAGAACTAAAAAGACTCTTGTTAATGAAGTAATGTTGTGTTTGTTATAGATTTCGTTTGGAAAGAAAATCTATGATTATTTTGAATCCATAAACGTTCAAGATAAAGGATTTGTGGGGGTGTTGGTGACCTTTTCTTTGCTGTAGGTTACACGATTCCCCAAGAATCCCCTTAACGTGTAACAGCGACTAGAAGTAAAGTTCAGTCGATTGTTACAAGTATCAGTCATGTACTGACATTTATAGCATTCCTCAATGTATTTTTCTATTTCAGGAATCAATTAAAAGAATAATCTAAAACATAAAATTGTCAAAGATAACCATTTATATTAGATTGTAATGTGCATTGAATAATAGAAGTTATCATTACAGAGTTGTTTTTATCAGATGCAAAAACCCCAAAAGATATTGGCATCATTTAAGTCCAGCACTCTAACTACTGGCATCAGCATAATTGGAAAAACGATATCAGTCAACAACAACCCATAATGTAATTTTTAGTGGGATCATTTTTTTAACTCAAGAGGGGTACAACGTATAATGTTAAACATGTAAATGTTATCAAATGTACCTGTGACCAGTAGCGATTAACAATCAGCAGGGTGGTATCATCAGTGGCTTGTCTCTTCTCCAACTTCTCAATTTTTTCACGTAACTCATCCTCCATCGCCTGTCTCTGCTCCAAGCGCTCACATAGCTTCTTATTCTTGAACTGGAGAACCTTCATGTCCATCTCCTCCTGCACAAAACAAATAGACCACCGTAATGAGGAACAAAAAAGATTATGGGTAGTGTTTAGGAAAACATTTTTGAGAGGTGTACAAACTAGAGTTGCCAACTGTCCCGTATTAGCCGGCACATCCCGTATATTTGGCTAAATTGGTTTGTTTCATACAGGACCTTAATTGTCCCGTATATTGACTATTAATTCTTGTAAATACAGCAGACTGCCCTCTACATATCCTAGAACAGATTAAACGGCAGTGGCAGATCAGCAAATGCGCCAAGTCCTGCAAAAAAGTGTGGAGAGGAATTTCTCTCTGATGGCCATTAAATGGTCAGACTCCAGAAACAGATGCAGCACGGAGCTGATCAAAAACGGACTTCAAATATCTGTAAACTGTGACTTGTCATGTAAGGACTTCTCTCTGGCTGTGCAAAAGGACAAAAGACTGTTTGAGTCAGTCAAGAGCAGCAAAAAGTATCCATGGAAAAAGTAAATTTGGTGAGTCATACAACTCTTTTACATTTATTTTTTT
Organism: Notolabrus celidotus; assembly: GCF_009762535.1. Classification (NCBI taxonomy): domain Eukaryota; kingdom Metazoa; phylum Chordata; class Actinopteri; order Labriformes; family Labridae; genus Notolabrus; species Notolabrus celidotus. Next base: position 13,261,560 of record NC_048289.1, read on the forward strand.
TCTTTTGCCTGTTTCTTGATGTAAAGAGCAAAATAGTGGTTTATTTGAGGTTTATTCGTGAGGTTACACAATGATACAGTAAGTATTAAAGGGAATATACACACTTTCTGGATTTCCAGTTGAATGCACACATCATGCTCACACCACCATGGCACCGTGCACCTGTCCCTTATTTAGTTAAGTTGGCAACCCTAGTACAAACTGGAACCTAAAAGAAAAACACAGGACCCACCGTAGAGGAGACCCCAGCTATTCGGATGGGCTCAATGAGGGTGGTGGTGGTCTTCTCCTCTTTCTTGCTTTTCTTCTCAGGTGGGCCAGGGGGACTGTCCCCTCCTGAGGGACGTTTTCCTCCCCCTGCACCCGACATCTTACCTTCCCCCTACAAGTTTGAGACAAGGTATGATGTGTTATTTCGGATAGAGTCTGAAAGATGCGTGGGTTACTTTTGCAAATGTACATTTCATTTGTTTTGTGACAGCTAGCAACGGCGTTAGCATTTCTAAAAAGACGACAAGCCATTGATTGCAAGTGGTCTGAAATACTACTTCTCTACAGTTCATATAAAAACAATTATACTCCCGAACGGCCTTGAGGATTGGTCCTTTACACACAGATGCTCGAAAAGCTTCTTTTATTTCATATTGGCCATTTGGGCAAAGATTAACGACATATGCTAACGCCTGCTATGCTAATGCTAACGTTAATTCGCCGATGTTTTGCTAGGCGGCGGCCCGACGATATGCGAGGACTGGACATCGGGGTTTTTATTTATTAATCACCATGACATGCATAGGAAATTCTGTTCATAAAATATAATTCTAAATTTAGGTCAGACCCGTTATATTGTCATTACAAACCTTCACAAGGAGCGCCTGAAAATGTAACTCAGGGCATCAAGAGAAGCTACCGGAAATTACGTGAAAGTACTTCCGGGTTTTTTCAGTTATTAGCAAATCAAGAAATTATATATAATCAGTGGTGGACAAAGTACACAGCTTCATTAGTGAAGACAAAGTATAGATACTCCTGGTCAAATATTACTCCAATACAAGTGAAGGTTGTTCTGCCAGATTAGTACTTGAGTTAAAGTACTGAAGTACTTGCTTTTAAAAATACTTAAGTATTTAAAGTATTTTGTTAGAGCCATAGAGTTATTTGAGTGTGTGCGTGCCTTTAATTGTCATGCTGCATGTAAGTGGTGCTGCCAAGTGGGAGCTACTGAGCATGTGCGAGGCAATTTGTGCTTTCATTTGAGCAGGACAAGGAGCACCATATTTTTCTAACCGTAGCTTTGTTTGGTTTGTATAGTTTTGTCGCTTTTGTAAAAATATAAGTTAATAGCGACGAGAGAAGTGATTTTGTTTTGTCTATAATTTTAATAAATTCTCGGTTTGTTTAATTTTATACGGCATTCATTTCCTTTTTTTAGTAAACTTATTTTACAACCCTACAACGCACGAGTCAGAAAGATCACGTCCTGCAGAAGTGGCAAAGAAGGTTTCCTAAAAGTTGCCACTACATACTTCTTAAAAAATCTCCAAACATTGTATTTTCACAAAGCATGAGTGCAGTCAAGAATACATAAGAGTACATTCTGTTACATTATGTTTATTTAGAAACCATTTTGCAATCTCTAAAAACTATATCATGGAATAAAAACAGCAACTAAGTTACTCCAATAACAGACAACTTAGTTTGAAATGTTTTTCTGAATGAAACAAATGTTACGTAGCTCAACACGCTTTCTCAGGTTGGACAGTGAATTTTTGTATGTTTGGGCAGAGTGGGAAACAGGGAGAACATTTCAAACAATACATATCATTCTTCACTTCAAAAACCTCTAACACGGGCTGAAGATATGGCCATGGGTGCTCAGGTGTAGAATTATAGCCATCATTACCACCTCTAAATGAACTCTGAGTGAAATCTGCTCTGTGTTTGCTTCACGTTCAACCATGCAGCACGACATACAGGTATGACTAAAGCACTGAGACAAACAGAACTACACAAACACATTTTACTGTCATAGGGATCAGATTTCAGAAAAGAGAAGGAAATTCATGAGCTGACTTCAAAGCTAAAGTAGTGAGTAACTAGAGCATTGATATAAATGTAGTGGAGTAAAAAGTACAATAATTGTCTTCTGAATGTAGTGGAGTAAAAGTAATAAGTTAACCCCAAAAATAATACTCAAGTAAAGTACAGATACTCAAAAAAATTGTAAATTTACTTTGTTACTGTCCACCACTGAGTGTTTCCATCCATCCTGCAATTTTTACTCCGGCCTCATGTGGGCAGTACTGCAGCAGCTTGTGGTAACGGACTACAGGGTGATTTCTGGAATGTGACAAGAATGTAAACACAGCTCTGATGCTTGCTAACGGGTGTTAACATTGTCGGTGACTTACTTCTGGTTTCGTCGCCACTTTTATGGATGTATGCCTACGATAGATATGTCAAGCTAATATGGCACGGTTTGACTGATCCTTCATCGGTGTCCTCCTTTCCTCTGCCCGTTTGATTGCATACATGGTGAGTAGCTTCCTTATCGGTCAGTGAACCTGCTGCTGCAGCAAGGCCATATGAAAGACACAGCCGGCTAGCTGTAATGATGGAACAAGGGTATTACTGAAATAACAGAAAAGCTGGTGATGTGTATATAACGAGAAAATGTGCAGAACGATCTGCTAGCTAATATCGAGCTAGGTTAAAAAAAAGACACTTCCTTGTAGTAGTTCCCTCAGTATTTCCTGTTACAGATCATGCAGAATGCGAGTAACACTTACTTGTTGTTGCAGATATAACTGCTAGCATAATGACCAAGGACATAGTTGTTGGAGATGAACTACCTGACTGGGTGGGGGCCAAGGAGTTCTACCAGAAGTATGACCCCAAAGAGGTCATTGGCAGGTGAGTCCAGCAGCTATTAATCCCAGCGTTTCACTGTGATGATAAATAAAACCCACGCTGCAATCTGTATGTATGCTATTCTAGGGGTGTGAGCAGTGTGGTGCGCAGATGTGTGCACAGACACACATGTCAGGAGCTGGCAGTGAAGATCATTGAGATCACAGCAGAGAAGATGACAGTTCAGCAGCTGGAGGAGGTGAAAACCTCCACACTGAAAGAGATACAGGTCCTCAACACGGTGAAGGGGCACTCCTCAATCAGTATGTTGGAATTCTACTCTTATAACACTTAAAACTCATGCTCTTGAAATTTCAAAAGTGTATAAACTATATTATGTCTTGTTGTTTCCCTTATAGTTACTCTCATTGATTCCTATGAGTCCACAACGTTCATATTTTTGGTGTTTGACCTGTGAGTATTGAAACAGAAATGCTTTGGTCTTTATGGTTCCTCCCAAAATGTTTGGACTCAGGTATTTATATTTATACAATTGAAAGATAATGTCAACATTTTTTTCCCTTACAGCATGAGGCGTGGAGAGCTATTTGACTACCTCACAGAAAAAGTCACTTTGAGTGAGAAGGAAACCAGGTGAGCACCAGCATCCAACATCCTGTCAGCAGCACTTTGAGTCTGCCATCACACTACACACCAGGTACAGAACAATGCGTTAAGCGAAACTCTTTGATCTGCAGGTATATGATGCGAGCTCTGTTGGAGGCTGTGCAGTACCTCCACTCTGTAAACATCATCCACCGTGATTTAAAACCTGAGAATGTTCTTCTGGATGATCAGGGGCACATCAAACTATCTGACTTTGGTTTCTCAGTGCAGCTACAACCTGGAGAGAAACTTAGAGGTACTGCTGTTATAAATATAAAGGATGACAGAAATGTGAATATCCTGTTTATAAATCAAATTCATTTGTATAAAGTAAAGGTTGAAACAATATTTTTTTCCTCTGTTGTTCTTATAAGAGCTATGTGGGACACCTGGTTATTTAGCCCCTGAGATATTAAAATGTTCCATGGATGAAATGCACCCAGGCTACAGCAAAGAGGTTGATCTGTAAGTAATTTATTTTGAACTACATTTATCTGAAGTACCATTAACAGTGTATCGGTATACATTTTCAAAGTGTTATAAATACATTATTTCTAACTCTCTCTCTTGTTTTGGTGCATGTTTGGAAAAGTTGGGCCTGTGGAGTTATCCTTTTCACCTTACTGGCTGGCTCACCCCCATTTTGGCATCGTAAACAGATGCTGATGCTCAGGATGATCATGGAAGGTCGCTATCAGTTTAGCTCCCCGGAGTGGGATGATCGGTCCGACACTGTGAAAGATCTGGTAAGACAAATAAACCTCAGAGTTTAAATTTTAGTGTTTTTATTTTTCCTTTCAAAGAAATATCATTTTTTTGTCACAGTGTCAAATCATGAGGTTGAACCATAAAGCGGTTTATAATCATTTTGCTCATGTTTCTCAGATATCCAGGCTGCTAGTGGTTGACCCAGTTGTCCGCCTTACTGCAGAGCAAGCCTTAGCACATCCCTTCTTCAGACAGTACCAGAGGGAGGATGTGCGTCTCTTCAGTCCTAGAAAGACTTTTAGGGTGAGTTACAATATTGACTTTTTTTTAATAGCAGCTGGTTTAGAATAAATGAAATGGCTGTTTAGTAAATATATCATCTGTATTCTCATCTTCTCTCATGTCTTACGCCCTCAGGTGTTGATCATCAGCGTGCTTGCCTGTATCAGGATGTACAGTCGGTACCGAAGGGCTCGCCCGCTGACTCGGGAGGTGTTGGCTAGGGATCCGTACTCCCTTCGTGGTGTGCGCAAACTCATTGACGGCTGCGCCTTCCGTATCTACGGGCACTGGGTAAAGAAAGGGGAGCAGCAGAACCGAGCTGCTCTCTTCCAGAACACAGCTAAGATCATGCTACTGGGCCTGGAAGAATTTGAAACATAAAAACTCCACCTCATTCCTAACTTTCTTGATTTTATTTAAATGTTAGTATACGCTGTCATGTGAGTGTTTTACTTGTCATGTTACTAAGTGTAATCTAAGGAGAGGAATTCAGGGAACTGGAGGTTTGTATGCCTTAATGCACACTGTGGTCGAGTTTACGATAAGCATGCACAACTTACTGTTCTTCATCTGCCCCTTGATCTAAGTTTGTGGTTGCTTGAACGTCTTGTCAGGTCATCATGTAGAGAGTTAAGGACGCATTGCACAATCATTTAACAAAAAACATTACAAATATGTACTCTTTGTATATTTAGGATTTTTCAGAGTTGAGGTGATTATGTTTTTCTTAACACTGTGTGGTTGAAGTGGACATTAAAGCACTGTGATTAATTATTTAATACATCATTTTGTTGTAACAAGCTCATATTCCAGTGTTTCAAACTTAGTACAAAAGATCATGTGTGAAACAATAGCAATGTTTTTGTTAGAGAATCCTGTCGCTGTCATGCACGCAAACATCCCTTATTAGAAAAATCTACCTACACTAACTGTGAAGATATATATGACTGTATTTCTCTTTGAAACTAAACAATACCATTCCATACTCTGTTCTTCATTTCCACAAATTGCACTTTTCCTGAAAGTGCCTGCCTGTAATTGTACAAATGCAGATGTACATTTTGGCTTTGAAAAAAAGATTTATTAACAATAAAGCATATGTTGGAGTTGTCCAATTTTGTTTTTGAGATGTCTGTTATTTTTTGGCCCTGTTGTTGTTGTTGGGCTGTGGGGATTGAGGCGTACTGTTGTGCTGATTGGCTATTTCTTTCATGCGCTGATCAAGTTGCCCGGACACAAGCGTCATCTGCTCTCTGACTTCTTTCTCTATCAGTGTCTTCAGCTCTGACTTTGAACCTGAAGGTGAGAAAACAAAGTAGAAAGAACCATTTGCAGTGCATTTAGCCAGGGAAAGTTATTACCATTAAGATATATTTGATATGTAATCCTACCCAGTATGGCATCCTCTGGCTCTGTAGTGGGTACCTCTTTTTTTTCAGGAGAGCTGTCTTCTTTTGCTTCTGTTACAACTGGTTCCTTCAGATTTTCAGCATCTAATTGAAGAGAGGTATCAATAAAATCAAATGATATGTTATGATCTTTTTTTTTCTCCATGTAAAAACATAAAATGTATCAACTTTAAAGTATTACATCACAAGGAATGGAGGGTGTTTTTTTTCTGACAAAATGTTTCAAATTTATAGTTTTTTTCTGTTACTTTGTGTTACCCATGAAGTCCCATATTGAAATATTTTAAGCTTTTACCATGCCACCTCAACTAATGAAGCGATGCAAAGGCCCAAAACTGCGCTGCTGAACAGTTAATGTGTCATCCTCACAGTCATCTGAAGAATGTATCCTCCAAGGGTGGTGGCCTACTTAACCCTCCTGTTATGTTGTGGGTTGAATTGACCAGTAACATATGCCTTCCAAACCAGCTAATTGCAGCATAAAAATCTGGGCAGCATGTGACAAAAATCAAATTCAAAATGTAAAATAAAATAAACAAAAATCCATGTCATGTTAAACTTTTGTATTTATATTTAGGGCTTTTCAATGTACATTAAAAAAGTATTAACATTAATTTAAATAAAAAACGAGTGAGTTATCCTCATTGAACCATGATCTGTGAAAATTAAAGAACACCAATGAACTAAATCTTGATTTAAATGGTTGGTAATGGCGCTACAAATTAGATTTAAAAAAATGTGTATTGGGATTTTTTGGGGTTCTGACACTTCTGGATAATTGAATATGCCCCGGGTCAAATTGACCAAGGAACATTATTGCTGTTCCAGAGAAATGAACATAACAGGAGGGTTAAAACACAACAGTTCTTGTCTCTACCTCTGCCCTGTCATTGCCAATGCTGTGATTCCGAAATTAGTACTGCACTCATACTTAAAGCCCCACTACCAGCCCAGCATCTACCTGCAGGCTCCAACTACAGGGGGTTTAGAATATTGCCTCATCACTCCTTAAATTTGGCATATAAATAAATCTGTGAAGAGCAATGAAGTCAGAGCCTAAACGAAAATTCAAATTAAGTTATGCTGTTGCAACAAACACTTCAAATCTTGCATATTGAGTTTTTGGACATAAATAATATTCTGTAATCTTTACCTTTAAAAGATGAATCCTCTGCAGTAGGTTCATCCTGATTTGGGCTTTCAGAGTAAGTCAAAGATAAATCAAGTTTAACCTGTGAAAATAACAGAGCAGCTCATAATCTCCATTATATATTTTCACAGCACAGACATTAAGATTCATAACAGTTGATAGAGAAACTTACTTAAAAAATGTAAAGAATATTTTTTTCAGACTCACCTGTGGAGTAAAAATATATTTGTAAAGTTTGTAGTGCCTCACATAGCTGTTATAGATGTACTTTATGATACAGCTTCCCTCATCAGGGCTGAAGAGGCTAATACTGAAGGGAGGTCGCTGTAATGGGTAAGCAAACATTTCATGTTATGTATGGATGATTAAATTATATTACATGTAAAACAAAATATTGTTTTACAAACCCTGACTGAATGACAGAGAAGTAGCTCCTTGCAGTATTTGAAACACTCCTCTATGTTGTTGAGTGGGGTTTCTGCAAATAACAAAATCAAACACGCTCATATAGAATTTGGGAACATTTAGAATAAGTCATCTTTTAAAAATTTGGCAATAATTTTTACCCTACTGAAGATGATGTGAGTCATATGAACTAAAGTCTGACAAAAATCTTATTCAGTGGACATTTGATTTTTGAACATATTCATATCTATTATAGACTTTAGAGTATACACCAGACCTGCAACTACAAGAGAGTAATGGTAATATGAGTTTACTCACCAATGTTAGCCTCATGAACAGACTTGATGATGGACAACAGAGCAGAAGTTTGTTCCTTGTTGAGGCTACTCTCTCTGCAAAACAGCACAGTGTGGACATACAACTCCAGCAGAACTCCTCTTTTTGGTTCAGGCAGGTCAACTCCAAGCACATTGCTTAGAGTGCTAACACAGTGGAGAGGAAGCCAGAGAAACATATTTTAGCACTGTGTGTGATAGGGAATAAGTATTCAGACAAAATTCTGGTCAAAAACAGGTGCTGAAACCTCTCCAGATCAGGAAGAGACTGCATCTTGTCAATCTGCTCCATGTCATGGTAGGTGACATCTGTCCTGAAAACAGAAACCCACAGGAAGTATATTCAGGGAGACTGAGGTTAGTCCAGAAAAAAAAAAAATCTAGATCGAGGACAAAGCTCTCACCATAGCATCACTTTGGCTCTCAGGGCCTGTGGTAGGCCTACCTACAACACAAAGTAATATTTTCTTAAATTGTAAGCTTGTATATTTCGAGGCTTTAGGCTATTTTTATATCAGTACACATAAAACTACCTTTTGTAAATCGTTTTAAGTTGTAACCTACCTGTTTCTGTTAGCAATATATACAGAAAAACATTGTTACACTAAAAATCAATGCAAATGTATTGACCATAGTCTGCTGTCTGCAAATAAATGTATTGCACAAAACTGGAAAGACACTAACACACCCAGTACCACCCTTGGTTAAATCAGATGTTGTCAACCCTCCCATTATAAAAAATAACATACATCCAGAAAGCCAAAGAACATGTTTTTGAAAAATTTGGAAACCCTTCATTGATTATGTTAAAAAACAATCAAACACTGCAGTCCCCAAATCCATGTAGAAATGCAGATTCTTTCATTTTGTCTTAATATGCCAACTGACCTTCATTGTATTTCTTTCAAATTGAATAGCCTTGTTTGATTTAGAGAAGCTTTGTTCATTCTATTTTTTTTTTTTGTTATTATTATTTTTCTTTTTTTGTTATTGTCTTGTTTTTCCATTTGTTAAACCTTGAGATACAGCCATGCAACTGTGAAAGTGGAAAAAGATTAATGATAAAGCCGTATTTTTGTGGTGATAAACTTCAACAAAAACACTATGGCAAAAAAAAAAGTTGTTGTACCTTGATTTTCGTATCCATTTTTCAATTGTATTAATTGACCAAGTTTTAGGCCTACATTCAGCAAACCGTTAAAGTTGACAGCTAATAGCACAATAGGCAGCAACGAGCACACCTCTGTAATTGATATCGTTAAAAAATACAACGGTCATACTATTTTATGTTTACCCAAACCGACCTTCGATCACTTCCTGTTTGGCTTCCACATTGTATCCTAGCAACACTATAGCCCTCCCCCTGACCTCCTATCCAGAGAGGCACCCTACTGCAGGCAAGATGGCGCCGCCACAACATCCACACCGGAAGTCCATACCGGAAGTCCATACCGGAAGTGATTCTTTAACCCCCTCTCTACCCAATGCCGGATGCTTCGAACTGGAAGTTTCTTCTTCGTGTAGCGTATTGATTGCATTAGTCTGTCGCTGCTAAATCAATTAGCAGAAAGCTAATTGTGATAGAGAGAGTGAGTGAGAGAGATCCCGCTGTGTATGAAGAACAGAATAATGTAGAGTGTTAGTATGTGTGGGGGGAGGGGATGAGAAGGAAAAGACTGTAAGTAAGAGGGAAAATACACTCAAGCTGTACACAGAGATCTATATTCACCACAAAAACAACAGAGGCTCCCCAGAAATGTGTACTGTACATCTATCATCAGTGGCTGACAGTGGTGCCTCAAGTTGAAATATTTTAGTCCTAATATTTTATGTTGATTTGGAGTTTGTAATAGCAAAAGTGCATTGTTCTTTTTCAAGTACAACATTATCAATACAAAAGGGTTAAGACATCATACATATAACATTAAAAGAACATAAAATAAAGTATAATTCTACATTTCAAGTAGGGGTTGGATGGAAAGAAACAGTAGCTATGTATACATTTGCAGTTTTTCTAGTCATTCTAATTGAAGGTTCCAACTTCAATGTTTTCATGGACGCCAAATAAAGTGATCTTGTTAAGACATTGGTGTACATGCATCAAGCATTCAATCTGAATAAAACTGTTTGACAAGCTCAGAGTGTTTACGCCCATCTAATGTCTCAAAATAGAAGGAGAAACCATTCCCTCCGTTTGTTCTTGTGGTTAATGAACACCCCTGTCACTGTATCATTGTAACGTGTTACAAATTATGTTAAAAAAGAAACAGTCACCACACACCTCTACATTTTCCTCCTCCACTCGCCCCTGCACCATAGATAACATTCTGCTCTTCTCTCGTGACTGTGGATCTACTCTGGATCTGTATTTCATTCATTCATTAATCTATACATGTGATCACATAGGCAGACAGCATGCAAGGTAATTTGGAACAAACACTACAGCAAACTGTACTGAGGTACAGTCAGGCTAACACAACATAAAATAGCATATGACCCAGACAAAACAAGAGAGGCATATGCAGATGTCATCACGGCAGCATCATAATCAGCTTTAAGTATTTCAACACACACTCGGAACAAAAGGCTGTGCATGGCTGAGACGTTAACACTATAACTTAGTGATTCGTGCAGGCTTCTAAGTAACTTCTCAAAACAGTAAATTCTCAACAGCCTATACACTTTTGGAGTCAATCAACTAGTCAATAATACTGATACGATTAAAATGTAAGTGCAAAAAAGTTCATAGAATTACGCGTAAACCTACGTGTTTTTGAAGGCTTTTATTTTGCGTTCACGTTCCTGTTTTTCAAGGCTTTTATTTTTGTAACTTTCGGTATTGACTTCCGGTGTGGGTGTTATTGCAACGTTTTTAGCTTTGTAACTTCCGGTATGGACTTCCGGTATGGACTTCCGGTGTGGATGTTGTGGCGGCGCCATCTTGCCTGCAGTAGGGTACTCTTGGCTATCCAGGGGGACGACCGGAAATATTTACGCCATTGTATGAAATTTTAAAAAAAAAGGTGTGCGGAAAAATTCTAAAAGGAATAAATAGTTACAATGCTCGATTATATTTAAACGTTAAAATAATCGATTAACAAAATACCGTAATCATTATACATACTAAATAAATATAGCTTATTAAAGGAAAAATAAAATAAAAATTTTAATATTCACACAGTAGCTCTTTTAAATCCCTTCTTAAAACATAATTTTATGGCAGAGCCTTCCCGGATTTTATCTGAATTTTATTTGACTATATTTTATTTTATCCGTCTTAAGAAATATATTTTAAAAGAATTGTATTCATTTACAGTTCTTTTAGGGGAATTTACTGTCTTTTAAAATATGCTTTATTTCTTTATCTTGACTTTTCATTTTGCTGCCCATGTAAAGCACTTTGTAACTTGTTTTTTGAAAAGTGCTGTACTAATAAAATAATTATTATAATTATTATAATTATTATAATTATTATAATAATAATAATAATTATTATTATTATTATTATTATTATTATTATTATTATTATTATTAATATAGTAGAGTAATTCAACATGGCCCTTAATTTGTATCCATTATCAGAGCTCTCTATTAAAACAAAACTTCTTACAAAATTGAGGCTATTTAGTATAGGTACACATACTACACTAAGCAAAGATAGGTTACATTTTGTAGAAGCAAATAAGATAAGTCTATGGTATGTGGCAAGTCTTCAGCTTGCTTGCTTTATAGGTGGATTTCGCACTTCTGTGTTCTCTATTCTGAAATCACTCAATGGGCTGCTACTGGGTCTTTGTGTAGATCTATGTAGGCTACATACCTTTGGATATGATGAGCCACAGGAAAAAACGTTTTTGACTTATGTTCTTTTTTTTTTGTTTAGTAACCTATTTGTAAGTGCTTCACTAAACCCCATTCAAATGAAAAAAAGAAAAAAGAAATAATTTAATTAACCAAAAGAAACATTTGAAACGTGGTACTTGTAGGCCTATATGAATAAAACAGTAACAGACAAGGAAAAAAACACATGCTGATAAACCCAAAAGGTCAGAAATTGTGCCAATGCAACAAATGCAAACAAGGAAGAGCTGTCCAATGCAGATTACATTCTAATAAAAACTACTACAGTCCAAATCAGAAAACACACAATATTTTAATATTACTGAGGAAGGCTGGACAAGAATATGTCAAACACAATGGAACTCAACATGCTCACCAGTATGGCAGGAATTCTGTTGGAAGAATGTGGTACAGTTTTTTTTAAAACACCACTGCAAAAAAGACACCAGGGGATTGGTTGCTGTTGTTGGAGGCATTGTGGGATGTATGACGCCAATCATTACCATATTTTCTGGAATTACCCAGTTATAATGCCATTTTGGAAGGAAATTCACAGGCACATCAATACATCCCTTTTAGTTGTGACACAGTCTATATGGGTGACTTTTTCTGCCATGGATGAAATATAAGTGATATGAAATTAGCACAAATTCTTTTGGCAGCAAGCAAAAAAAGCTGTCACAAGGAAATGGTTATATATACTGGATACATCAAATTTATATTATGGAAAGGCTTTCATTCTCCCTCAAGATTCAAAAAGAATGATTTTACAGAATCTGGTCCAAATGGACAGAATATGTTAAACTTGTAAGGCCAGATTTCATCTCACTGAATGGAGTGAAGATATGGTTCGTTTCCATTTTATTTGTGGCTTGCTCTTTATTTGATTTTTGCAAACTCTTCCATCTATACCTTTAAAATATATTCTTCCCATGCTCTGTTGTATGTCTTAAGTTCCCTAAAATAAAATAAAAATTGTAGAGCTATATTGCTGTAGAACTATCAAGTATGTTTTGCCTACTAAAATTAAAATTAAAATTCTGCTGATGGTTTATAAAGCACTGAATGGTTTAGGCCCAGAATACATTGCTGATCTGTTACTACTTTATGAACCACCTCGACCTCTGAGGTCATCAGGTACTGGTCTGCTTTCAGTCCCGAGAGTCAGAACGAAACATGGTGAAGCAGCGTTTAGTCTTTATGCACCACATATCTGGAACACACTCCCTGAAAGCTGGAGAGGCACCCTACTGCAGGCAAGATGGCGCCGCCACAACATCCACACCGGAAGTCCATACCGGAAGTCCATACCGGAAGTGATTCTTTAACCCCCTCTCTACCCAATGCCGGATGCTTCGAACTGGAAGTTTCTTCTTCGTGTAGCGTATTGATTGCATTAGTCTGTCGCTGCTAAATCAATTAGCAGAAAGCTAATTGTGATAGAGAGAGTGAGTGAGAGAGATCCCGCTGTGTATGAAGAACAGAATAATGTAGAGTGTTAGTATGTGTGGGGGGAGGGGATGAGAAGGAAAAGACTGTAAGTAAGAGGGAAAATACACTCAAGCTGTACACAGAGATCTATATTCACCACAAAAACAACAGAGGCTCCCCAGAAATGTGTACTGTACATCTATCATCAGTGGCTGACAGTGGTGCCTCAAGTTGAAATATTTTAGTCCTAATATTTTATGTTGATTTGGAGTTTGTAATAGCAAAAGTGCATTGTTCTTTTTCAAGTACAACATTATCAATACAAAAGGGTTAAGACATCATACATATAACATTAAAAGAACATAAAATAAAGTATAATTCTACATTTCTAGTAGGGGTTGGATGGAAAGAAACAGTAGCTATGTATACATTTGCAGTTTTTCTAGTCATTCTAATTGAAGGTTCCAACTTCAATGTTTTCATGGACGCCAAATAAAGTGATCTTGTTAAGACATTGGTGTACATGCATCAAGCATTCAATCTGAATAAAACTGTTTGACAAGCTCAGAGTGTTTACGCCCATCTAATGTCTCAAAATAGAAGGAGAAACCATTCCCTCCGTTTGTTCTTGTGGTTAATGAACACCCCTGTCACTGTATCATTGTAACGTGTTACAAATTATGTTAAAAAAGAAACAGTCACCACACACCTCTACATTTTCCTCCTCCACTCGCCCCTGCACCATAGATAACATTCTGCTCTTCTCTCGTGACTGTGGATCTACTCTGGATCTGTATTTCATTCATTCATTAATCTATACATGTGATCACATAGGCAGGCAGCATGCAAGGTAATTTGGAACAAACACTACAGCAAACTGTACTGAGGTACAGTCAGGCTAACACAACATAAAATAACATATGACCCAGACAAAACAAGAGAGGCATATGCAGATGTCATCACGGCAGCATCATAATCAGCTTTAAGTATTTCAACACACACTCGGAACAAAAGGCTGTGCATGGCTGAGACGTTAACACTATAACTTAGTGATTCGTGCAGGCTTCTAAGTAACTTGAATTCTCAACAGCCTATACACTTTTGGAGTCAATCAACTAGTCAATAATACTGATACGATTAAAATGTAAGTGCAAAAAAGTTCATAGAATTACGCGTAAACCTACGTGTTTTTGAAGGCTTTTATTTTGCGTTCACGTTCCTGTTTTTCAAGGCTTTTATTTTTGTAACTTTCGGTATTGACTTCCGGTGTGGGTGTTATTGCAACGTTTTTAGCTTTGTAACTTCCGGTATGGACTTCCGGTATGGACTTCCGGTGTGGATGTTGTGGCGGCGCCATCTTGCCTGCAGTAGGGTACTCTTGGAAAGCTGCAGGTCTGCTCCAACTCTCACCTCTTTTAAATCAAAGATTAAGACATTTTTATTTGCCACTGCCTTCCTATCTTAGCTCATTTTAACCCACTTTAAATTAAAATTTTAATGTAATTTTTTATATATTATACATTTTCCTTTTCTTTTCTGGTTTATTATATTCGTCATTATAATTGTGTTATTTTATGCCTGTCTGAATGTCTCCGATGCTTTTAATGTTTAAATGTAAAGCACATTGAGTTGCCCTCGTGTATGAAATGCGCTATACAAATAAAGCTGCCTTGCCTTGCCTTGCCTTGCCTTACTATACATGTTACATTCTGCTGTAGAATAACTACTGTCTGTAAAGTGATTGCTCTTGAATAAAGAAATAATAAAAAAAATAATAATAATAATAATAATAAAAACATGGTGACATAAGATGTCGGTTTTTTTTTTAATTTCATGGCTTATTTCCATCATTAGGCTAGTACAGGGAATCCACGTATCCATGGCAACGAGATAAACGAGATGAGGGCCGACGGGCGTCTGTTTAGTTTTCTTTGATTTCCTGGTAAATTTAAAGACACTTGTGATGGAACATAATGTGTGTCGGTATAGACTGGATAGGTAAGTCAGTTGTATGGCAATTTGTAGTGACCGCTGCTACTTCCGTGTTTGGATGCTTTCGCCTGGGTAAGCGACGCAGACCGCTGACTTGTAGTAAAAGTATTGATGAAATTCCTGCTTCTCTTGTCTCACGTTTCAGTTGTAACAAATTGGGCTTTAGTATCTCCATACAGCAGCTATTGAAAGCTGGCCTTACCCCCGAGACTACTTGTCCACAGTGGCTGAGCTGTGCAGCGCATTTTAAGAACATTATCCCCTTCTAATCCACTTTGCCTTCTGCTCCATGCAGGTGGACAGGCTGTTCGATGGAGCAGAGTGCCACAATCACAAACCCTTTAACATTTTCATTTCCGTTTTCATCTCGGAGATAGAACTATTTCCCGCACTCAATTTTTGACGCTGGGTTTCACCTGAGATGAGTTAAATATATTTAATAATCTAAGAAATCCTTTGAAAACATCAGCTAATATTTTCCCAGACATGGAGGAGCCTGATATTCGGCAACTGAAGCTGGACAACCAGGTAAAGTAACACGGATTTAAACTTTGATGTTATTTGGACGTGAATGGACTAGATATATAGTGGTTCATTGTTAAATGGTGCTACAATTCTTATGCACTTTAAATAACAAACATTTAAACAGACCTATGGTGTTTTATTTCTTGTTGCTTTTTAAATTAATATGTAGGATGCATATAATTATCAAAGACCTACTGGCAGTGGAGCAAAGGCTGAAACTTTTCCTCATTTAATTAGGTCACAAGTGGTTAAAACTGAGTCAGAGCCTTTTAATGTATCATAAGGTCAAGGCTACCTGTGTCAGAACCACCTGCTGTTTGGAGCTACTGCTAACCTTAATGTCAGTCTTGTCTCTGCTAGGGTAGCACACGATGTAAATACTCATAAAGAGCTGCAGAAATGGTATTAAATAGTACAAATGTAGTAGAGGTTGTTGTGGGAAACAGTAATGCATATGGACAAGCACTTAAAACAATGCAGTATCAATAACAACATCATGTTCAGGAGGTAAAACTTATAATAGACAACTGACCATCTGTGGTCCAGAGCAACATTAAAAACCTCATCTAGTTCTTCTCTAAGTAAGTAATAGAACACAATACAATAATGGGTGATATAAGAAATGTTCTATCGCTCAACTGTTATGTTGCGGGTCAAATAGACCCTTTTTAAAGTCTATTTTAGGCAATATATGCCTTCCAAACCAGCTAAATGCAGCATAAAAATCTGGGCAGCATGTGACAGAAGAGGTGTCATGTTAATCAACATCACTTCATAGAAAAAAAAAATTCAAAATGTAAAAAAAAATTAACAAAAATCCATGTCATGTTAAACTATTGTATTTATATTTAGGGCTTTCCAATGTACATTAAAAAAAGTCTTAACATTAATTTTAATGAAAAACGAGTGAGTTATCCTCATTGAACCATGATCTGTGAGAATTAAAGAACACCAATGGACCAAATCTGGATTTAAATGGTTAGTAATGGAGTTAGAAATTAATGTGTATGGGATTTTTTGGGGGTTCTGACCCTTTTGGATAATTGAATATGCCCTGGGTAAAATTGAGCCAGGAACATTATTGCTATTTGAGAGAAACGGACATAACAGGAGGGTTAAGATGAGTACAGTTTAGTTTCATCACAACCAAAATAGCTGCATGACCTTCATGATAAATGCAGAAATGCCCATCCTGTGCCTTTTTCCTGCTTACCTCCTACCACATAATATGTGTTGTAAACAATATGACCTGCAAAATTGTATTTTTTCTCTCAAACTTAAGCTTTTAATGAGAGGAAAAATAACAGTTTATGCCCATATTAGTGAACTCTCCTTGATGAGACGCCCTTTTAAAAGAAAATGTGTATACAGTTTGAATGTATTCTGATACAAAATTCCCCCACAGCGTACCCTTCTAATGAAAAAGCAGCAAAAGAAGAGGGCTGATGCTCAAATGGTTGTGGCCAATCGAGATGCTCGGCAAAAGAACCGAAAGCAGAAAGTTGTTTGCTCTGATGAGACACCTCTGTTGATCAGCCAATCACCAAGCAACGCTTCTCTGACTGGTTAGTATTGAAAGAATGATCTGTTTTATCCTCTCTTGATCCATATCTAAGTTTTCAATATTTTTGTGTAGATCAAGTTGAGCATGCCCACGATAACCCACTGGATGAGATCACGCTGGGTGAATGTGACATGACAGTGAGCACAACAGTGGATGGGCAGCCTTCAGAAAAACGTGTTACTCTGATGACAATGAAGCTGGAGGACAACAAGGAGCCAGTGATGAAGAGTGAGGTGGAGGATGATGCTCAGGTGGAAGGGAATAAAACAAAGAAGAAGGACGTAAAGAAAGAAAAGGCCAAACGTAAGAATATGCAAAGAACATATTCTATTCTAGTGAATTTATTTAATGTGATATCTTTGTTTTATATTTGTGAGTACTGTTCAAATGAGAACAGTACATTTTGCATTTTAGGTTTGTGTTTATGCATGTTCTTTGATGCATTGATGCCTTGCATTCCAATATAAAGCTGAGAAACACAATGCTTTCATAAATGATTCCTAATTTTTGCTTTTTCAGAGATTGAACACAGTGATGAAAAGGAAAAAGAGACAGAAAAAGAAAAGGAGAAAAGGGAGAAAAAAACAAAGAAAAAAGAAAAACTAAAGGAATCTGAGGACCCACAGAAGACAAATAAAACAACCAAACAAGAGCGCAAAAGTAAAATCAATGTTCAATTTCTCATGAATATATCATATATTTTTAGAATTAAATGAATAATCAATTTTTAACTTCAACGTGACTCCAGCTATTTTTATGACACTAGTGAAATTTGAATTTGTAAACCTCAGAAATAAGTGCATCAGCTGTATTGTAGTTCCCCTTCTTTTCCAGAGAAGCACCTAAAGGAGGCAGATGTGGAGGAAGGAAGCAGTCCAAACGAGAACAAACGTGATGAAAGTGATAATGAAGTGGAGGATTCCCAAAGGCCAGTCCCTCAATCGCCAAAGAGGAAAAAACAACTTGACACAAGTAAAGGAAAATATGGCCCCAGCGCCTTTAAACATTATCATAAGTACTGCTGCTGTAAAAAATAATGTTGCATGTGTTGTTTACAGCCCGGTGCCAAATAAGTGCTGAGAGCAAAGATGAAGAAATTGAAAGAAAGGAGAAGAAGGAAAAAAAGGCAAACAAATCAGATAAAACAACGCACAGTCTAGCATCTCTAAACTCAAACTACAGAGAGAGTTCATCCTCGGGGAGTGAATCATATGAAAGGGTGAGACTTTAGAAGAAAAATAAAACTCTGTTATATTAACACAAGTACAATCAGGGTGGTTATGCACATATTTTGATTTAATTGTAAAGGTATAAGAAAATGTTGAAATTCATCTCGCTCTTTCTTATTTCAGTCAACATCTACAATGTCAGTGGAGGATCTGGAGAAGTTTGCATTGCGTCCGGCCCCCAGAGATGTGACAATTCAATGCAGGGTCACCAGAGACAGGAGAGGGATGGAGAAGGGCATTTACCCGACTTACTACCTGCACATGGAGAAGGAGGACGGCAAGAGGGTGGGTACTTTTGCAAAACATCAATAATCAACGTGCACATCAATTTTAGCTTTAAAAAAATGATCAGGTCTCCTTTCTCTGTTGTATTTATCTCGAAATTCATAGTTCTAACATTTCTTGTTGTTCTTTTTGTTGTTCCATCATTAAGGTGTTCCTAATGGCGGGCAGGAAAAGGAAGAAGTGCAAAACGTCCAACTATCTCATCTCCACTGACGCAACAGATCTGTCCAGGGACACAAACTGCTATATTGGAAAACTGAGGTTTAACTTTCTTTGATTTCTCAGTCATTATTTCTAATGGATTTTCATGTTCAATACTAAAGCTTATTTAGTCAGCAAATTCTCTGATCTGGTGTGATTTCATCCCCTTAAGATCATGTTTCAAAATGCATCATCATCATGTTAAACAAGTGAAATTATGACTCATCCCAGCAGGAAAAATACTGCTGTAGCTTTTAACACCACAGAGGCTCTGTTCCATGTGAGTGCCTCATTAAGCCCTACTAATTAGACAGCATGCTCAACACCAGGTCTTTGGCACTAATACAAGGGAATTGGAATGAAGCCATCATTAATAGTATTATCGACACCTTGCATGTGCAGTCAGCTGCACACCTTCCCTTAAGTCAGCAGAGTATGAGGGAAATAGTGATATGCTCATCTGGTCTGTGGCAAGGTCCACAAAAGAGTGTTGTGATATAATTAGGTATAGTAGTTTTTTATTTTTAGGTCTTATTGTTTCTTCACTTCCACCACTCTTATTTAAAAAGCTGCTCTGACTGTGAAAGCAGTGGAGTCCATTCTTACCTTTTTGAGGAGGTCTTTTTATAATGATGTGAATGCACCAAAAAAATATTGCTATTGCCATATCTCACCCAGATCTAAAATCCTGTATGTGATAAGACTCATTTGTTTCAGGTCCAACGTTTTGGGTACAAAGTTCACAGTCTATGATGGAGGTGAAAACCCAGAGAAGAAGCCTTTCATTAAAGAGAGTGAAGCAGTGCGACAAGAGCTGGCAGCAGTTTGCTATGTAAGTCCAAATTCTCTTTTTTTAAATACTGTATCCATACATTATAGTTTAAAAGAAGGGTATAAGCAAACATGACATGAAGTCTTGGTTTTCAGCTTCTGTTTTGAAGGCTCCGATTTGGCATTTTAGTCATGCCATTTCATTTTGTTGAAACCAGAAGTGAGTGTTTTGTGTTAACAAGGTGGCTATGCCAGCAAGTAGCTGGGCCCTAAAATATACCCTGCTTGTTTCTGATTTTTCCCCATATGGAGCCTTAATTAACTAAATATACATCAAACAATGTTAAAGAAGACATAAAACTATCATCTGAAATCATAGACAAATTAGGAAAATGTATACTGAGGTAATATGAGAATTTGGTGGACATTTCTCATTTGTTTTATGCAACCTGACTTCTGCAACCAGCTCAGTTGCCCCCTTCTGGTTGTAAGAAAGAATGCAGGTTTAAGTCACTTCAGAATCTGGGATGAAACCAAGAGACTTTGTTGACTGCTCCTAGCATTTGACAGAGTACATAAAATGACATACTGTGTCAATTTGGCTTCATCATGTTGCAGGAGACAAATGTGCTGGGCTTTAAAGGCCCCCGGAAAATGACTGTGATAATCCCTGGAATGCTGGAGAATGATGAAAGAGTGTCCATTTGTCCCAAAAGTGTAAGTTTGCCAATCAATCTTCCATTTTTAAAACCTTGAATATGAAATTATTTCATAGGACTTCACTTCATCTTGTGTTCTAGGATCTTGAGACTCTACTGGTGCGCCATGCCAACAACAACACAGAGAAACTGGTCACACTGGTGAACAAATCCCCAAGCTGGAACGAACAGACTCAGTCGTATGTGCTGAACTTTCATGGACGTGTCACCCAGGCCTCTGTCAAGAACTTCCAGATCATCCACCCTGACAATGGTAAGATGTGGCTGCCATTAAGCTTCTTTCTCTCTCTTCAAAAGAAAGAAAAATGGCTGTCCTATCTTCATCTGTTGGGTAACCATCATTTGTGTCCTCTCTTTCCCAGAGGACTACATAGTGATGCAGTTTGGCCGTGTAGCCGAGGATGTCTTCTCCATGGACTACAGTTTCCCCCTATGTGCCCTGCAAGCCTTTGCCATCACCCTGTCATCATTTGATGGTAAACTGGCATGTGAGTGAGCTCTGCTAGTGCACATCAGATGCTTTACTGCATCCCTGATCAAGAATGAACCTGCACTTCAAGTTTATACTAAGCCCATAATGTTCCACAGGTTACTTTTTCTTGTTTTGTAACCTGGGCCATGAAACCCTTTGTATATAGAGACCTAGATTATAAAGCAGACATGTATTATTGGTAAAGTATTATTTGACAGCAGCTCTCATATTGACATGGGAGCAATCAATTTGGTTATTTAATGGTTTTAATGTAATGGTCTTTCTTTTATATTTACCAGGTATTTAAAGAAATTGTACAATTAAAATCTTGAGGCCAACTGTGTAAACACTACCAATGTAATATTAAATTATAAGAAAACAAGGATTTTACATCTGAGTGTGTTTTATTTCTGTAATTTTATGCAAAGATAACAAGGCATGTACACTTGTTTCCAGAAAACACAATCAGTTAAGCTGTATGCTGCTGCAATCATTCATTCTGTCTGATCTCTATCTGACAGATAATGTGGTATTTCATGTCAGAAGTCATGTCTCAAGCTGTTTTCTATCAGAAGCATAAAAAAAAGGAAACATGATTATCAAAGTACTGAAAACAAACGGAAAAAAGGTCCTCCCTCCTATCAGATGCAGCAGAACTGCATCAAGCCATAGAAACACTCATCTGTGTTTTAGCTCTTGCACAATATAAAGACTTAAATATGTCAAACTAAAAAGAGCTTCATTGCTGCTCTTGAGCAAGTTTTCAACACAAGTGAACACTGCTTCACATGAGGGGACAGAACGTCAGGTTTCAGATATTAAAATAGCACTGTCGAGCTCTGTGGTGAAGTAAGTTGATCAGAGTGAACGTATATTTTAGAAAACATAGACCCGAATTAAACTGAAACCTCTCTCATCATATAGACATGGGTGTTCTCGTGGTGACACGCCGTTTACTTGTTTCCTGTTCAAACGCTCATCCTGACATAAATAGTAATATTAAAAAATTATGCCTTGTGAGCCCCTTGTAAACTTTTAACCTTCGTTGACAGTACCTGCTGTAGACTAACATTCACAATAAGACTCTACTACTTTGTAAGAGTGCATGTTAAACTCTAAATCAACTAAATCTAAACCTCAGAGGAAGACGCTATCAACTGTTATCTATCACAGAATCACAAAAACACGCTCTGCTCCTCACATTGCACAACATGTCAGTTGCATCATTATTCGTTTCTCTCATTTCACCTGATAAACCAACATGTTTTTCTCAATCAAGTCATTAAAAGCACAAAGTAATACCTGGAATTTTTGGAGGAATTTGAGTAAATAAATTGTACTCATGTAGCTACTATGTTCAGATACCATTGTACAATAGCTGCAGGTATGAAGAAAATTGTAATAATAAAATTTTCCTGTATTTTGCTGTTGGAGCATTTTACTTAGACACCTATTACCATGAAACAACACTATTTCTGCCACAAACAAGCTTAAACTTACTTTTCTGATAAGTTTTGATGCGATATCCAGGGCATTTAAGATGAGTTGTTCGTTATGTATAATTGTAATATATATATATATATTTATATTTATATTTATATTTATATTTATATTTATATTTATATTTATATTTATTTATATTTATTTATATTTATATTTATATATTTATATATTTATATATTTATATATTTATATATTTATATATTTATATTTATATTTATATATTTATTTTTTGCTGAATATTGTAATTTTGAACTTTGTGTAGTATATTACAAGGAGCATTTTTGAACTATGTCCTTCCATTCTTGTGTAAAGAGTTTCAAAGAAAAGTTTTTGAGGAAATTAATGAGCTTGAATTTGAGTAAACATAATGTGTTATCAACTTAATGTCAAAGCAGTGCTGATATAAAATTGATTGTGTAAGATTTTCTTCCTGCTCCTCATGAGTGATGAGATAATGTAAGATATGCCTGTGTTTAAACAATCTTAAGGTGTGCTGTGAGCCTGAAGAGCATGACTAACCCCCTTTCGCACTTTGTTTTTACAGCTGCTAAGTTTAAAAAAACACCCACCCACCCACCCACCCACCCACACACACACACACACACACACACACACACACACACACACACACACACACACACACACAGAGTGACAGTGATCAGTGTAAAAAAGACACCTCCCTCTCTCAGTCTTCATTAAACACTCGCAGAGGAGGATGACTTAATTCAGATGTCCCGGGGATGAGGTGATGTCTGGACCGTGTGAGATGATGGTTTGGTGCTCTCCACCAAGGCTGAAGCTGATGCTGCCGATGGTGTTGCTGGTGGTTTTCACCAACACTGTCTCTCTGCATGGAAATACTGTCACAGGTATGATCACGTCTGTTAGACCAAGTGAAAAGCTAGATTTTTTTAAGAGATAAAATATTTCTTCTTGAATGGCTCTGCAACTTTATTAAGCTAACTCGGATGAGGTTACTTGATCCCTGACCCACTTAGAAAATTCTGCTTCTTTTTTATAATAAAAAAGTATAAAGTTGAATTGTTTACTGTTAGAAATGTATTGCTAATTGCTCCCTGTAAATCAAACAACCTATCACTAACAGTTCAATAAGATATTGAACAGAAGGGGATCCTTCCTCTTCACTAAATAGACAATAGGTTAGGGGTTACTTTGGGAAAAAGGTTACAAGGTTACAAAGGTTAAAAGTGACTTCTTACATTCCTACTTTAGAATTTCCTATGTATTCTTTTAGCTGTGAACCACAATCTTCAGTGTGTGAGCGACTATGAATCCCTCATCAACTGCTCCCTGAACATCGCGCCATCTCCGAACAGCTCAGAGAGCAACAGCTCCTACTGGCTCACCGTCATGGAAACAGATGAAAAGTGAGGCACTAATTTGAAGGTGCATATTGATAAAGATGACGTATTAATGGGAAACATGTTTTTTTTTACTGTTTCTAAACATCTCTTTGTGCAGAGAAAGATGTGTGTGTATGCTGGTAAAGAACGGTGCAGATTACTTCTGTTCAGTTCAAATATCCAATCCCATGACTGATAGTGACTTTGAATCAAACGA
This sequence comes from Notolabrus celidotus, assembly GCF_009762535.1. Taxonomy (NCBI): domain Eukaryota; kingdom Metazoa; phylum Chordata; class Actinopteri; order Labriformes; family Labridae; genus Notolabrus; species Notolabrus celidotus. The sequence continues at coordinate 13,285,478 of NC_048289.1, forward strand.
ATTCCTGGAACAAGATATCTTTGAAATCTCACTCTGTCACGACCAAAATGATGGGGTCGAAAACTGTGATCTGCTGACAGCAAAATTCATTCCTTTCAAAAACAGTGAGAAACATACTGGTCTTCAATTTCATTGAACACATTTCAGAAAAATACAAATTTCTGTCTGTTTAAAAAACTCTGGTGTTTTTGTCTTAAATGTGTCCTCCAACTAGTTAAACCAAACCCACCGTGCTGCCTTACATTGAGTCACCAGTCCGGTCAGCACCTCTTCACCTGGGAGAGCACTTATGAGAAATACAGTCTGATCACCACCATGGCTGAAGAACTGATGTTTCAGCTCCACTTCTACAAAAGAGGAGACGAATTCAGTGTAAGATTCAATAGCATATGAACAATGAAAAGTACCTTTTTTGGCTGGATAAGAGGGTAACACATCTTTTAGGACAGTTAGAAACCCTATTTGTAGAGTTTACACCCAACTGGCAAAGCAATAATTAATTAAATTGGGAAGCAGAGACATTATTGATTAAATATTGATCAAAATACTTAATTTCATTAGAAAAAATACCTCATTTATAAAACAATTTTTTTTTCTGAAAAAAATAACTAATTAAAGTATATAAATAACATTTTTAATCAACAACATGACTCCTAGGTCCCAGTAGCCATGGCTGAGTTAAAACCTATTGACCCCCACTTTTGTGGGGTATAATTTTACTGTTAGGTCTTCGAGCCATATTTTGAGCTAAAATCAAGTTTTACCTTTCATTATTATCAACAGTTTATGAAATGTTGATCTGTGTTTAGTGACTATTAACGCAAACTAACAGAAAAATATTTAGGTAAGAAATAAAGGATGATAAGGATACCGATATCCATTTCGTTCCATTTTTTTGTTGGCGTTTGCTTTGCTGTGGTATTGAAACAGGCAGTTGAAAATTCTGGTATCGTGACAACTCTAGGAGTGATACAGGGTATCAGCAGTGGTGGTTCTGGGGAGGGGCCAACAGGGGCCAGTGCCCCTGTAAAACTGAACCTGGACCCCCCTGTGGCCCCCCCTCCACACCAAACAAATATTATAAAATAAAAAAAGCTTTGGTATCGCGCCGATGTTACAGGCAGAACACATGCGTGTGGCACTTGGTTCCAGTCCCTTAGTCTGCATTTTGATGTGGTATACAGTAGTATATATGTCTAGTATAAAGGGATGCACTGATGTTTTGCCAGTTTGTTCTCAGCCGGTCCTCGTCCTTCTCAGTCTCTTTTGTCAGGGTTGAATGTGTCCCACTGACAACACCCTTGGCACCCCCAGTAAAATTGGTCTAGAACTGCCACTGGGTATCAGAGAGAGAAGCAGAATTAGTTTTTCTATTGGAATGTGCATGTTGCTTAAAGCTGATTTAATATGATTGGAATCAACTACGAAACTGCAGCTTGTTAGATGAGATTATGACATAGGACCCTCAGACAAAACTGGCACTAGTAGCGACCAATGTTTTAATTAGAAAACAAATAAAAAGTGGATTGCCCATATGAATGTCCTTACATGTTGTTTCTGTCCTTTTCAAAACTTTCTTCATGTTTTAACTCTTTTCTTTTCTCTTTAGATCATATCACACAGGATTATCAACACAGACATAACAAATTATTCTGTGGCTGATGATAAGTTTCTGTCCGACACTGAATACTGTGCCAGAGTGCGCTCCAGTCCTAACCAGGAGTATTTTGAGGGCCAGTGGAGCAGCTGGTCTTCTGAGATTTACTGGAGGACTAAACCAGATGTAAATGGTGAGATTCCCCCACAAATATGCAACTGAATAAGTTGAATAAAGAGAATAATGTTTTAAATTTTTAATCTTTGCTCCTGTATGTTGTTGTGTACCAATTTTCCAGTAAACACATTTATGTCTGGGCTGGGTAAGAAGGTGTTTATCACCTTAAGTGTGATGGTGCTGCTTGCCTTACTTCTCTGCTATGGTCAAGTTAAAAAGTAAGATTTTTACCTTTTATCAAACACCAAACCCTTGCAAAGTAAACTCAAACATACTAAATGATAGCCTTCTGTTCCCAATGCCTACAGGTGGAGACAAAGTTCCTTCATCCCAACTCCAGCCCCTTATTTTCACACCCTATACAGTGACTGCCACGGAGATTTCAAGGTAAGTTGAGGCTGGTTTTGAAAGATAATTCTGATTATATTTTAAGGATTTCCCTGAACATGATTGTGATTATAGAGCTGGGTGGTTACACAAGAAAACACGTCAGACATGCTGGAAGTAAAGGAAACACTCCAAATAGACACACTAACCAAGTGTGCAGTAGTCCAGGAGGAGAAGGTGGAGGAGGAGGAGGAAAGGAGTCAGCCTCCATGTCAGCAACATTTCATTGAGGGCAGCACGTACAGCAACATCATCAACCCAGGGTGTGATACCTCTCTGCTGGGTGTCCCTTATGCTGTGAGCACCATGTCTCCTCTGTCAGATCCAGGGGGTTCGCGCAAGAGTCTGACCTTCAGCTCACCACCTGGTAGTCCTACAGAGGGAGACTCAGGGTGCTGGCTCAGCAGCCACACATCCCTCGAGAGGGACCCTCACTGGTACTGCAACGAATATTGCACCCTGACCGCCTTCCAACTGATCAGCCCAGTCACAGCAATGAAATCCTGCACCAACAGGGAGGAGCAGAGTGGGTGCCAGTACTGAGGGATAAAGTGCTGTGTATGCATGTGGTAATGAGTAGGGGTGTATCAGTATGAATGAATTGAATAAATCAGTGATTCATTCATTAATGTCAACTTTAAGATAAGTCTACAGAGCCCTGCACACCTCCAATGACTTTGTCTCATTATGTTATAGCCTGTAATTCAAAAAGACTTATTTGGACTTTTATATGTTATAACAGTAGTTATATTCAAAGACGCCCTACAGGAGCCAACCATGGGCAAACAGTGACAAGAGAAGAAGCCTTCTTTTTAACAGGCAGAAACCTCGAGCAGATCCAGACTCGTGGTGAAAAGCCATCTGCCTCGACTGGATAGGCTGAGAAAGTAGGATAGAGGGAGATGCAGTTAGAGAGGGATGGATGTAGCAAAACAAAAACAGATTTTACAGATGGTTACACTGCCAATAAAAGTGGAAATGATAATAAAGGTATGATTAATAACTGTAACTGTTGAGGTTAGCAGGCTTAATATTGTATTAGCATTAACAACTATACTAATATACTGTTACTGATATCAGTAGTTGTAAAGGAGCCCTGTGATAGGTTGGCGTCCTGTCCAGGATGTACCCTGCATTCCGTCCGAAGCCAGCTGGGATAGGCTCCAGCCCCCCGTGACCCCTAACGGGATAAGCGGTCAAGATAATGGATGGATGGGTGATATCATTAGTTGCAAAGGTTGAAATAATGATCTACAGAGACCTAATAAAAAAAAAACTCTCAGGGAAGAGGGAACATCAACCTATTCATATTTTGACTGCTTTGTGTTGGTCCATAAGTTGGTGTCCAAAATCTTTTTTTCTTTTTTGCAGGAGTAACATGACAACATATGGAAAAGTTTAAAACGAGTGAATAACTGTAATCCATATTCAATATGACTATGATATAATCTCCTGTGTTGAAGGCCCCTGAATTTAACAAATCAAATTGTATTTGGCAGATTGTCACCAAAGTATCTATCTATCTGTATCTTTATATATTCAAAATGAACATGACTTCAGAATTTAGCCTTTTACACAGTACAGGAATGCTGTTATATGAGTATGTACTACTGTATTATAAATGAATTCATATAATGCATGTTGTAGCCAATTTCCATTCCTTCACTTTTGTTTGTCATGAGTACATACTGCACTGTAAATAATACAAAAAATAAGTTTTATAGCTGCATTTTTGGCTTCCTACTTTAGTAATCTTTATTGTATAGATTCTGATTGACAATTATATCCTGTTAGGTTGAGCAAATATAGCCATCCACTATGCTTTTTGGCTGTACCATTTTGGTATTAAAAATATATATATATACTGTATGTGGTCATCAATCATTTTAGTAGTTATATTCAACAAGTTGTACAGCTGCATATTACATTTAGTTTTGGAAATGCAGGTTTTATGAAAAAAAAAAAAAAAAAAAAAAAAGCAAACAAACATTTGTAGAAAGTTTTATTTATGCCAACACATACATGAACAAAGCACCATATAACCTTAAAGTCTGGTACAGAAGTAAGCCTACCTGCCTCAGTCATCATGGCCATTTTTATTTATTCCATAGCAAACACTCTGAATAACAAAAAGACAGCCAAGGCAGCAGATTCTATCGTATATTACAGCATGCTGAATAGAAAACCTGGGAAAGAGAATTAGACAGAGCCATCTAGAGACACTAGTGAAATACAACAGTATAAAAGTGCCATTCATTATACAGCAGTCGAAATACTGACAATGAAAGAAGCTAATTTTACATTAAATTCTGGAAAATAAAAAGGGGAAACATAAAGGAATAGACCCTGTGAAAGAGCAAAATAAAACAAAGACATTTCTTCTTTGAACATTGATGACAGCCAGCTTGCATGGAGTTGATGAAACTGGTAGCGAGCTGTGTCCCTTGCACCACATAAGACAATTAATGTTTAAAAAGAAACGACCAGGGTGCTGGAGCACCCATCCCCTCCCAGCTTTATGCGCCAACAGGCAATTAAGAACAAAAATGGATAGGTGAGAGGAGAACGGATGGCACAGAATGTGTGGAGTTTAAATAGAAGTCTTTAAGCAAGTCCTGATGTGAGAGGAGCACATTCATCGAGAGACCGAGCGGGGAGGTGATTCTTGTTAAACCCATTCCTTCTGCCGGAGTGGAGTGTCTCAGCCCTTACGAGGGGGAGAACTTTTTGGCTTGTGCTCGAACTCTTTTTTCGTATTCTACTCTGTTTTGGCTGGAAAAAAAAAGAAAAGAAGGAAAAAGAAAAAAAAGTAGTTATTCCAATGCTCGGGTGATTGTCAAAATCAGAAACAAACATTTCAAGAGGAAATGAATAAAATCATATTTTAACCAATACAACAAAAAGGTAAAACTAACTTATTTTTATATTGTTCTCTTAAAAATTTTGACCTGTAAGGTGACCTTGAGTGCTTTGAAGGCACCAACAAATAAATGATTATCATCATTAAAATGCAGGAATCTGCTCGGGTTGCTCTTCAGTGAGACTCATTTTCCAGGTGGACATTTAAAGCAGATTTAATAATGGAGCTTGTTTGAGTTAGTACGATTTTTCTGTCTTTTTCATGCAGATATGTTTGCAAACAGCTGCTGTGCTAACAGACGTAATTAAAAATGTAACGACAAGGAAAACCGTTTGATTGTCAAACTACTTCACTAAGTTACAGCTAATGAGAAGGCCATTATTATAATCCATTGTTACTGTGTAAATTCTCTGCCTTAAATTTCAAAAGTGCTACAGTGCAACTATAACGCACCAGTTTCAACTTAAAACATTCATTCCCTTAACATATGTCATTTCCTGTCGTTTTACATACCAGAGTCCAGTTTTAAGAGATGAATTGTACTCACCAGTAGATTGTGTAAGCTTCTGCTTGGGCTGGATCCTGGATATTTGGTTCATTTAGGAGTTCTTGTATACCTAATAAGATCTGTAGGAGAAATGATTCAATGAGAAAAACTGACAGTTGGACCGAAATGAAAGAACGGACATGTAGTGTCCCTTATTTTTCATCACTAAAATTATTTTGACATTTAACATAAAATAACACTAGATGTTATTCTTTAATCACTCAGTTGAGTTGTATGTGTTACTTTAAAACAAATACAATAATTCAGTCACCAGAACTTCCACTAACCATACCCATTTGCCCAAGAGACAGTTCAACAGAAACGATCCCGCCCTTGTATCTTATAAACTCTCCAGCTGGGCTTCACAGCAGCTCTCAAGTTCCTTTGTGTCTCTCTTGGGATTAAGTTATCAGGTATTAATCCCTCCCTCCCTCTTCACCTTCACCTTCCTTTACTTTCCATGTTACGGGATTGACACATTGTCTAATCATAATGATGTTACTGTCTGTCTGTTTAACTCTTAAGGCTTTACGTGCCAGCATGCATCAACTTAAACCTCTAGTGCACCCCACTGGCTTACCACTGCCCTGGATATCATTTATCAGCTTAATGTCTGTTTCACCCAACCAACGCTGAATAAACCAAATCAAAGAAAACTAATGAAAATTAATTTTGGAGCCACTTTCAGGTTCAAAATTAGAGCTCCAGTATGAAACCAAAGACAGAAATAAAAAGGGCATGTTTAGGACCATTTGCTCTATGATGTTAATGAGGGATGCTTGGCAGTCCTAACCTGCTTTATTGTGATGGCTGGTCTCCAGTCCTTGTCCTCCTCTAGAATAGATAGGCATACTGTGCCTGATGGGTACACGTTTGGATGAAAGAGTGGAGGCTCAAATTTACCTGAAACACAATAAAATGTTAAGTGCACTTAAGTTTCAGATCAATTACAAATGTCAGGCAGATAAGCAAATTCCACAAATGTCACCAGGCTTTTTCACCTAAGCTGCGTCACTGTGAGGCAGCAGCTCCTGATGTTCACGAGCAAAAGGCTCGATGTTATTTTAATGTGACATTCAGACAACAGCAGCTCTGATCTTAGAGACTGTATGTCACAGTGCCCTGATGCTGCAAGTGACCCAGGGTGGTAATGTAATAATTTGGTTCACACAATTACATGCCAGTATCGAGCAGCCAAATTATATACAAGTACAGTGCCACAGCATCATCAGCTCTCAGTCGCAGAGTGAGCAGTCAAGGATGAACTGCAACAGATGGATAACATTACCTTGACTCCTACAATGAATTAGTATTGAGCCTGCCAAGAGTAGAGTGTAGTAATGAGGGTTGATGACAGGTAGGCTTTGTATAATTGGACGGGAAATATCTGTTGGTTACTGCTGAGAGGGGTACAACCACAGACCAGATGGATTCAGTTTGAAAAAAAATAATTTACAGATCAAGCGGCAACCTCCGGTCTAAAAATATGAGCCCAATGCGGAAGTGCTAAAAACTGCAGTTCATCGAGGATCCTCTTGAGGCTGGCTCCAGAAGTACCGGAAACCACATACACACCAATTCATAAAAGACGATCTTTACAGCAGAAAAAAACATGTTTACAGTCTGGTACAAAAGACGAGTGTAGTCTGGATAGCTCATTTCTCAATCGGCTCACACTGTAGGGGGGGGGGGGGGGGGGGGGGGGGGGGGATTTTTTTTTAACGCACAGCTGATGTGATTGACTGGCGGGGACACTGTAGCTGTTGGCTAGGAGGCTCAAAGCCCGCCTCTTTACGTCACAATCGCTCGACAGCAGCAATATGGCTGCCACCGATGATTGGCCTCAAAGCAGCACTTCAAAAACAGATTGGTGACATCCATATTTTATACAGTCTATGGTACAGATATACAACAAAACAGAATTTGCATTAGGTTCTTTTTTTAGTGGAAACCAAAAAAAACCCCATCAATTTCCTCCTGATAGAAAAAGAACAGGGGGTAGAAATGTGGATGGCCTTTTCATTCTTTAAAAATAAACAACAAATACTCCAGTTTGAAGAAAATAGACCTCCCAGTGAGTCAGTGGAGGTAAAGATAAATCAAAAAGCATTTTTTGTTCCAATTAATCTGAGGGTCATGTATAGCTTGAGCTTTTAAAAAAAAATTGTGTTAAAGCATGGCAATCATACTCAGAACCTCCATCCAACAGGTAAGATATCATTCTGAGTGAGAAAGCATTGATAGTTTAAATAAAATATTTTTCATTATTTCTGACAGCAAATTCAAACTCATGTGATGTGTTTATTATGACTCCTTATATCACTAAAAGATCAAACTGAAATTCATTGCACATTTAAAGATAGATCCCAATACTGTAAGTTTGTATCTAGTGTTTAGGTTTTAGCTGCTGACCAAGATCTGTCCTCCGCATGTGCACTGAAAAGTGTTGCCACCAGAACTTTATGTCCAGCAGCACATTTGTTAAGAGCACAGCTCATAGATAGGAGGCAGGCGCTAGGTGCGTCTGAAATCAGAATCCAAACGTTAATTAGCTGCCTTGAGCATCCAGATGACATGTGTGTGACACAAGCAGTGTCGTGTGCATGTTTAGAAGCAGGCAATACACAGACTGGTTCACTTTGTACTCAGGGGAAGAACTGCACTCATAATGAATACTAGGCTGCAAAATAAGAACCTTGTCATTTAATTATTTTGTGTCAAGTAAGACTGAAGGTTGTTGCCTGACACATTTGGGTTACTTTGTCTTTCTTGACATCACATGGTTTTTAATGTGTCTACTGCGCGCACACACACACACACACACACACACACACACACACACACACACACACACACACACACACACACACACACACACACACACACACACACACACACACACACACACACACACACACACACAAATTTCTAAGCTGAAACTGAATACTTTGGCTGCATTGATGTTTTCATTGAAAGAAACTTTAACAAGTTGGAAGAGATTTGTGATTAAATGGGAGAAAGGTGATAGGAGGCATTGTTTGGCCAAATTTCAAACTTGCAATTCTTTTATCAACTTGATGTGACTGAAGAGTAACGGTGAAGCTTGATGGTTAAATGATGGTGTGTACCGTGTATAGCATCTGACATAGCATTCCAGCAGGATTGTGTCTTGTGTATCTTCCCCCCCTACTGACCATGTGAGAGGTAATCACAGGACACAGTTCCATTTCTGCAGGTTGGTAACTCACATTTCGGTGGTGATGAAGGATAGTCATCCTTGAACAACATGCGCAGTTTGAACAGGCCTCCTTCCCACGGAGTCTAAGGAGACACACAAACATGAGACCAGAGTCAGAAAAGAAATCTGTCATATTCTCACTAAGTGTCACAAAAAAAAAATACTCTTATCACTGTCAAAATCAGAAACAACTGATTACTAAGAATGATTACCCTGTCAAAACTATTTTGTAGGGATGCACCGATCCTACTTTTTAGGTCCCGATACCTGGGCTTTGGTATCTGTCGATACCGTTTCTAGCCGATACCGATACTAGCCGATCCGATCCTGGTATTGATTTAACAATCTCTATTCCTTAATGTGAGGAAAGAATTATTTTAAGGATCCGGAACAATTATATCAAATAACCTGTCAGTTTTTTCACACTTTGAATCCATTAATAGAAGGTTTCTTGCTTCTTTGCAGTAGGCCACAGCTCATGTAAACTTCTTCATTTGGGCTCCCATTATATTTTTCAGCGCGACATTACCGCTGCACATGGTGCAAGTTTCCGGCGGAGTTGTTAGCAAAAGAAGCGTGACATGCACCCAAACTGCAGAGCCTTGTGGTTATCCTCCATCATGCTCCACCGGGCAAAAATGCACAGACCACCGGCGCAGATGACATAGGAGACGCACATGGCTGCTGTAAACACTGAAAAGCATAGAACTGAGATGAATAGATCTGCCATATGGATCGGCACTATATATATCGGCCCTTTGTCACCGATATCCGATCTAGCTTTTTGAGTCCGATCTAGCCGATATCCGATACCAGGATCAGTGCATCCCTAGCAGGGCCGTAACCAGGATTGGACAAATACCGAGGTCAAAATTTGGTACAGATGGCACAGTATGCACCATCTTCTGACACTGTGGCTTTGATTAATCCACTTGTTGTTAAGAAGGCTTTACTTCTCCTCATCATTTAGCTTTTTATTTTTGTACCTGGCAGGATCCAATTCATATAGACAGACTCTCCCCTCTTCTGTCATCTCTCTTCCATCTTTGTCTCCCTCAGTGCTGCTCTCCCTCTCTTGTCCCTGCGAGTCTGCTTCACTCTTTCCCTCAGCCTCCTTTTCTGTGTCTCTCTCTTTCTCTCTGCTGCCTCCATGCTGTCCTCTTTCCGTTCCTTCATCCACTGTCTGTCCTTGTGTGTCCTCACTTGTCTCTCCTGCTAAATTGTAAGGAGGATCATGAAGTTAAATAAAATACACCTCCTTCATATCAACATTGAGACACATTTAAATCATTCAAATACTAAAATAGTGACAGCACAAGGGTAAAAGTAAAATTTAGGTTATTCAATGATCCTATTACTCTTACAGTTGGTATGTTGTTAAATGTAGGCTATATAAGTTCCATTATGATTGCCACAGAAAACCTCTATGGTCATTACATTGTTTGAACTGGATGAGGACAGTATTGTTTGTTTAACATCAGTGTGTGAATACAGTATATGGTACAAGGATAATCCTGTCCTGGGTGGGGAACTGTGGGCAGCACTTGACTTCTCACTCACCACTTTTCTTATTTTTTTTTTTCCCCAAAGGAGAGCAAGGCTTGAATATATTTCTTCATCTCTGTGAACAAAATAATCACCTGACGACTCAGTCAACGCAGAGTAACACAAACGCGGTATGATACCGATCTGTTCATCAGAAATCGGTACAAATCTGGCAGATTTTTGAGGCAGTCAACAAACCACTGCGATGACCAAAGATTGTAGAGTTACGAGAGGATGATCTACCACATGCTGATTAAAAGGTGCAAATGATGTCCTACACAAAGTATATTTGTAGTCAGTTAAATCACCTTCTTTTTGTCACTTGAAGAAAAAGTACTGAGGACATGACCTCAGTGTCCTCAATGGTAGTTACGGCCCTGATCCCTACTATTTTGGTCCCTGAAATCTGGACCAATAATCTTGTTTGTATTTTCTATACATTTTCTATGGTGCCGCAAGAGGAAATGCAACACACATCGTCTTGATTGTATTATTTATAGGACTCTGTCCCAAACCAAATAATATGTTTTAAAACATCTAGCACAGAAATTTCACCCATAAGAATGTATTTTCTTGCATTAATCAGTGGTTGCTTCATAACTCAGATGTTGTGTATACAGACGATGAGATATATTACCCCCTTCTTGCCAGGAATAGCACATTCCCAATTCATGAGATTCAAGGTTCCATCTGGGTTTTTTGTTGGTACAGCAACAAATCCCTGAAAAATTAACAGTTCAGACATCAGTGTTTACTTCATCCAATCCATAATGAAAACTCAAGACTGTCACTGTAAAGTCAGCACATATGGGTCTACTTACAAAGGGATGGTCCTTCCGCCATGCCTTGCGCTCCTGAGCAAGCCGGCTCAATGCAATGCCTGACATGATTTGTGGACTCCTGCAATGAAAAAGAATGCCATGTTAATTATAATAAACCATGCTCAACAACAGGAGTGACAAGGAAGTCGTTACCTTAAAACTTGAGATGATCTCGTTATCATCATACAGTAGATTATTTGAGGAGCTGACACTACAGGTTGATTTCATCATTTATACAACAATAAGTCAAGTAGGTAATTTTGTGATTTATATATCTGTAACAGAAACATTTGGTGAGACGATTCAACTACTTGAAGGAGGACATGTTGGGCTTTATTCCATGTTGCTGGGTCATAAGCACAAGATATAAAAGGAGGGGGAAAAAACACTGCCAATATAATTGACAACAAAAAACATATCTTATTGGTTGAATTCCATTGTTTTGCCAACATGAGACTATGGCAGTTTCTGTGACTAGGAGCACAGAAACATTCAAGCACCTAAACTCTAAAAACCCTTTCCTAGTAATAGTATTTCTACCTGACAATGAGCATGCCTCCAACATCTTATAGCAAACTTACTTTAGTAAGTAAATTAATTGAATTAAAGGTCACTTGTAGTCTCTTTCTACATTATTTTGTGATTCTGTGAATACTAAATACCTTCGGCAGCACTATGGCCGAAAACCTGACACTATCCACTGTAACTTAGAGTTTTAGTTCACAGCTGCAAACCCATACAGAAAATCACTTTTTACCAGTGGTGGACAGTAACAAAGTAAAATTACTTGAGTACTGTACTTAAGAACATTTTTGGAGTATCTGTACTTTACTTGGGTATTATATTTTGGGGGGGAACTTGTTGCTTTTACTCCACTACATTTCTATCAATGCTCTAGTCATGGGTTTCCTTCTCTTTTCTGAAATCTGATCCCTAAGACAGTAAAATGTGTGTGAGTTGAACGTGGAGCAAACACAGCAAATTGCACTCAGATCAGGCAGTTCATTTAGAGGTGATAATGATGGCTATAATTCTCCACCTGAGCATCCATGGTCATATCTTCAGCTTCAGTTAGAGGTTTTTAAAATGAAGAATGATACGCATCATTTGAAATGTTCTCCCTGTTTCCCACTCTGCCCAAACATACAAAAATTCACAGTCCAACCTGAGAAAATGTGTTGAGCTGCGTAACATTTCTTTCATTCAGAAGAACATTTCAAACTAAGTTGTCTGTGCTTGGAGTAACGTAGTTCCTGTTTTTATTCCATGGTATAGTTTTTATAGATTTCAAGTGATGGTTTCTAAATAAACATGATGTAACGGAATGTACTACTATGTTTTCTTGACTGCACTTATGTATTGTGAAAATAAAAAGTTTTAAGATTTTTTAAGAAGTACATTGAATACTTAAGTCTTTTTAAAAGCAATTACTTCTCTGGGTTTTTAAAAAGTAAACTTAAGACTTAACTTTTTAATCTAGCTTTTAATTTGGAGTAATTCATTTTTAGCCCTGGACTGCATTATTATTTGTATTATTATTTTAACCATTATTATTTGAATCATTGCTTTAACATTTATTTATCTTATTTAATTATTTCATTATTTATTTCTTGTATTCACCTGATCTTGTTAACGCTAACTTATTTTTAACTTTTCTTTCCACTATTACTTATTTTATTAATTTTACTGTATTGATTTGATTTTTAAGTATTTTATTTATAATCCTGCCTTTTATAATTTTACCATTGCTGTTATTTTCTGTCTCTGTTATTCTGTGAAGCACTTTGGGCTGCATGTTTTTATGTATGGAAGGTGCTATATGAATAAACTTTAGTTGAGTACTTTAACTCAAGTAATACTTTGACAGAGCAACTTTCACTTGTATTGGAGTAATATTTGATGTGGAGTATCTATACTTTGACTTCAGTAGTGAAGCTGTGTACTTTGTCCACCACTGCTGTCCTTTACACATAACTAATTAGAGTCCAGATTCAGACCCTCTGTTTGAAATTCGAATTAATGATGTTTGTGATAATGACGAGGAGGCAAAGAAACATCACGGTGCTGCAGTAACTTGGTGGATCACCTCTCAGTGTTTGCTAACTTTAAAACGGTGGAGTTGCTTTTGAAGCACTATGGAAATGTTCAGCAAACTTCAAACGCAGTTTTGACAGTTTCTAAACGCCTGAAGTAAAACATTTACAGCGTGTTTAAAACCAAACATGTCTCTTTCACTTCATGCTGCTAGCCAAGTTAGCCGGTAGCGATACATGTCCATACAAAAGCTTCTTCTCCCGCTGTCTTTCTTTCGGTCTCTTCCTTAAACTTGGGGACTCTGGGAAATATTGTTGTGTTCGTTTCACGTTCGTTGAAACTTCCAAATCACGTCCACACGCCAACAAGGCTTACCGGTTAGCTTGTTCAGCTAACTCATGTGCGCCAGAATCGTGTTTGAGTCAAAGAGGCGCTGGCGCTGTTAGCGTCTGACACGGCCTGATGCAGCACAAAAATGCGCAATTGCACTTGATTTGGACACAATTTTAGATGGCACGGAAGACCACTTATTTTCTTCTAACGCTTAATAGCGGTTACTTAAAGATATCAAACAAGAGTGAGGTGTATTCCCAAGAAAACAAACATATCATAGTCCATTAGAGAATAGGGACAAAGAACGCCAGAGCTAAAAGGCGCACATTTGTGCATTACCAAAGTAGCGAATATGGCGCAAAACGAAGCGGGCAAAATATCATCATACACGGCAGAATGTACATGTTGTTTGATCAGGGTGTACTCTTACCTCTCAGTATGGCTGCACTGGCTCCTGTAATTAGGCGAAATGTAAGAATCGTGCTCGAATCCCGTTAAACCTTGCAAAGTTTCCCTCCTGAAAAACCACCCGCTCCGACTAGAGCCAGACACAGAAACAGCGCAACAAGAGAGTTACCCGACGTGTCTTTCCGGGTTCGCTTAAATAGCCCTCTAGAAAAAGATGTTGCACGTTCATCTTTTAACGGGTTTAGTTTGTTTATTTATACGATTTAACCAGTCAACCGGGTATTTGTTTAGTAGTGTACATATCTATAACAGAGCCCCTATAGATTGTAAATAATAGATATCAAACAATTTTATGATTTTGAGGAATATCAATCACGCCGTACCACTGTTCAGCACTATCTGCTCAGGAAATAAAAATGGCCGAGGTTGCACTTCAAACTATATATCAGAAGTATTATTTTTCCTAACAGTTTGTTCGGCTATATAAAATATAAAAACAGAATTTCCCTATTTCGTATATCGTTCGTGAGACGTTCATTTTTGGCCCAGAGATAACTCTCTTGTCCCGTATAACATCTTTGGCTAGACTACACACCGTTAGCCCTAACGATACTGTCTGAAAAATCTAATTATATATATATATATATATATATTTTAAATCAGATACAAGTTTCTAAATCATTTAAGTGTTTTTTGTTATGTCTTGGACCAATTTACGACAACGAATTTAAAATCATATCTATAGTTTACATTTAAACAGGCATTTCTACAGGCAACTATGCCGTAGCAATGTAATTTGAGGAAGTGACACAAGATGTCGCCCTGTATCAAATCTTTTCACTGTAAAGATATACTTTATCTGATCCCACATTGGGTGAATTATTTAAAGTGTTATCACAAGAAAAGTTTGAGAACACTACTGTCAAAAGTACATAAAACAAGCTCAGAGGACTACTGGTTTATGAAATAACCTTGACAAATGATTTGATACAGCCGTGCGGAGTTGCTAAGTGAAGCCAGAGGAGGAATAAAACACACACATCAATGACAGCATTTTTATTGAATTAACCTTATGCAAGACCATACAGATCTATAGCCTTTACCTCATACTTAGATTGTATAACTTGAACATTGCATAAGATCATATAGACGTGATCTATGTAGTGATATGAGAACCTTATTCATTGATGCAATTGCTAGATTGAGGAAAAATGACACATTCATTCCCTCTGATTATAAGTGTGATCATCTTCAATCATGCAATACAGTGGTCTGTGGGTTATGACTTGAATGCAAAACAAACTGGGCACTTATAAGTATCAGGCTACAGATTCAATAAGTTTGTCCATTACACAAATGATTATCAATGCCAAATGCTCAACCAGACAACCTGTTTGTGAAGGGTATAAGCTGCTGAAGTGGAGGTGTTTAACACCTCAGACCAGAGTATATCAAATAAAGTTACAACTAAATCAAGCAAATCAAAGCACAACACTTTAAATCTCATTGCAGGAAAAAAGTCTCAAAAGGAGGACTCCTAAATTAGCTGTTACTCTGAGCAAACGCGGGTTAAGTTTCACTCTATTACAAGTGAGGGCGGAAAGCAAGATTGTCTGCAACGCTCAAGCACAGGCTGTCAGAAATGGATGGAGTTTATTGTTTTCAATCAGTCAGTATATCTGTGTGAATATCAGTTCAGGTGGAATGGGGAGTGCTAGTTGCAATCAGTGCGTTCACACAAGTCAGACCAATGTTTAAAACATGTGAGAGGGAGTGCAAGACAGTACGTAATTGGAAGGCTTCAGAATACTATAGCAAATGTAAACATAGCCTATTTCTGGCAGGAAATCCAGTCTACCTTGATTGAACCGGTTTGCAGATATCAAACTTTTGCACTTTAAAAGCCCTTGTGTGTGTTTGTGTGTACATGTGTGAAGATCTATATCAAAAACATGCATCCATACTTGTTTCCCCAACGATATAAAAATTGTTTAGTCAAGTGTATAAGTGTACATGTGAGTAAATGGAGGTTTGTGTGTCATTAACAAGTCTATATGTACAAAGTGTGCCAGCATTAAGAAAAGTTTACTCGTCCCTGACACTAAGATTAATGTGTACAATACACATAAGACATTGGATTTTGGTCATTGGGAAAAAAGGCAACACTAACTGATTATTTGTGAGTGAAATATCCACCTATCAAAAACCACACAGCAAACCTGAAAACAACTTTCTATAAAAAAAAAAGTGTTCTAAAATGAAGTATTTACATCAACAACATTACAGGCTTATAAGCAATGTGCACAGTGTTGTTTCCTCACTGTAGTGCTTGTAATGCTGTGTATGAAATCTACACAATTCAAAAATGCTTAGAATCTATCACAATGCAGGAAAAATACATTTGTTTTTTTCTTAAATGTAACAGTCAACTTCATAGCCAGCCAAGTGTAGCTTTGTTATTAGATATATCAAAACATGTTCCAGGCATGTTCGTCAGTGAAAGACATCAAACGCAGCATCAGCTGTTTCAATCCTCACTTGGAAATCTCTGTACAAACGATGCAAAGTGAACATTGTCAAGGTTTTCTCGCTTTTTAAAGATCCAGTATAAACAACTTCCTCTCGAAGTTGGGTTTTCTATACAGTGTACAAAACGTGCAGTTTGTTTGTAAGAGTTAAATATTAATATTGAATTTGGATTATTTACATCAAAACAAAACCTCCTCTGGATATGAACAGAAAGTCCTTCACTCCTGCATTCAAAAAGTTCTAGTCCCCAAACTGCACACACCACAAATACTTCCCCTCAAAATAAAAAGATCTTAATGAAACAAATGTTCCCTCAAAACATACAAAATACACTAGTTAAGGAAAACTCAGATGACAGTGGGTTAAAAAATATATATAAAGACTCCACTGTCCTGAGGATGTTTTTCCAGGCAGGAAACAGGAAGTCATTGGAGGACACTGATGTTTAAAAAATAAAAGTCACTGTAAACCAGAATTCACATTTGAAAACACCTGTGACTATTTTGGCAGTTAGTTTTAGACTAATGAACATGAGGAACTAAAGTCGAAGACAAGAAAAATGTCTGACAAATTTAACTTGATATGAACTTTACATTTGAAAGGAACAATTTTACTCCTCGCAGCTAATAAACGTTCGAGTTGTAGAGGCAGCAGAAATCTTACTTTAAACATCCTGAATGCGGTTAAAAGTTATCTCCAATACTTAAATGTCTCATCCTTAAAAAACAGGTACGTGGACTTTCTTTAAAATGTATAAGCACTTACTCCCACAGCACACAGAGGTCATATCTGTGGGTTACTTTGTTACTAAGGTTGCAAGATAAAGAGTACATAGTGCCAGAAGCAGCTACACTGACATGTGACTTCTCAAAGCCAAGAAAGCAATCATAACATTTAGATCATAACATTTCAATATAATGCAGATATTCCTGCTCCAGAATTAGGTCCTGTAAAAATGAGACTCTCAGGTATCTGGTCATTTTCTTGTCACCAAAAAGAGCCCCAATGCCCCTTCACCCACAGCAATGAATCACAGACGAAAATGTTGTTGACTGAAGTTTTTGTCTGAGACTGATTTTTATCACTTTGATATCATCTGAAATGTGTATTGTGTAGCTTGGATCCTCATGATCACAAATCTCTGAATAACTGTTTCAAATCTATGGGGAAGTATTTTGTTCTGATTTGTTTTTGGGGTCAGCTTCACATTTAATAGCTGAAATCTATAAAATATGCTAAATAAATGCATCATTCCCTTCTTAGCATCTTTAAATGATGATTCTTAGTTTGATACTTTGAGTTTTAAAGACCCTACTGATCCCTTTCCAGACGCTTGAGTTGGAGGATATAAGAATTAACTCAACAAATGACCCTGAGTGAATCATTGGCCTTAAATGATCACAGCCATAGTTTATACCATAAAACATATGCAGATTGCAATTCCTCACTTTCAATTAGAAACTTGTTGTCACTAATAAAAAAAACAAAGGTCCAGTTTCAACGTACAGGCACAAATTGTCAGTAAACAGACTTATTTACATCAAGAAATAAAAACCAAAATGGAGGGAAAACACAAAAGAAATGCACACCCCTCCCTTTAAATCTCCATTGTGCCAAACGTTCTTCCACAAAGATGATATGTTTGTATCATAACACCTGGAGCTCATAATACTGAGTCCTCTTCACATCCGGGAGCCCCTTTCCTGAAGGATCTGCAGGGACCAAAAAGGATAGAATCAACAAAAACCCATCATAAAACAAAGACATATACTCCCTGACTGTTCCTTTGACTTCATTGGTCACTTTATAACATTTTTTATTGAAGCAGTTTTTCCTGCTGCAGTAGATTCTCTCCCTCCAAGGAGCATTTTTGCATTTACTCTACAAGTCTGCTGGATCAAACACACTGAAAAGAGAGCAAGGAGAAGGAAATGCTTGCATAACTGGGGAAAATAAAGCACTGTCAGGGACTACGCAGTACGTGGTTGCAGAGCCAGACCTAGGTGAGCTAAGGGAAGCTTGTCAGGTGGGATCAATCTTGGTACCGGGAAGACACGCTGCTGAAACTTACCACTGCACCTTGAATATTCCTGAACTGACAAAAAAATGGCACGCAAAATTTAAACCGGGAGCCTTAGATAAGATTCAGCGATGGACAGTAAATGGTCATTGTTTTATTTAGGCTTAAACCAAAGTACCAATCAATTGATGTTCATTGTACTAATGTTGCATATATTTCCCAATTGAAGCTTTGCTGCAATCACATTATTTGGAAGTATTTAGAATCATACTGAAAATACAAAATGTCTCAAGCTTGAGTGGGGATGCTGATATGAACCTTCATATGTTGAATTTTGAAGCATTGCACTGTTCAAATGTGCAGCTGTTTTTCTGTTCTGAGTGATAAAAATGAAAACAATGAGTTTAGGCGACATGCATCTAAACATTTTACTTATTCTGTTTTATTTGTTATAACCACTCATTTTTATTTGTTTCTCAAGATCTGGACTTTATGTCAGAGGATCACAATTTGTAACCTAAAGGCACATTAACAATGAAGAAATTAGCCTAACTTACTTCATTAGTGTGGGCCATCGCAGCATGGCATATTGTGGCTTGACCTATCTTAGTGACCGGCTTATTGTTTTGTTTCTCTAGATCAGGGGTTCTCAAACTTTTTGGAGCCAGGGACCCCTTACAGGTGAGAACAATTCCCAAGGACCCCCTCATAATTGTAACATAGATTAAGCACATGCTTACTACCATTTGCACTCTTAGATGCCCTTGGAACTATTTGTGTTGTAAAACGTAGTAATCTAAATACTTCAGACCTGTTCCATAGTGATACACAGAAAACACTTAAATTTGAATCATGTAAATACCACTTGTATACTTTAAAAAAGAGGGTCATTTTATTCCTTGTGGACTCAACATGACAGCATTTATACTTTTCAAGAAATTGATCTTAAACGCTTTCAGAAAATTAACAGTAGCAAGACTGGCATATCCCTTTGAGCCACTAAACGGTATCCTAACAATGGTATATATGCTGTTTTTAAAGACACTGCACAATTTTATATATTATTATTATTTATTAGAAATTTATTTTGATTATTTCACGGACCCCCACGCTATGGTACACAGACCCCCAGGGGTCCCAGGACCCAACTTTGAGAACCACTGCTCTAGATTACCAAAAATGTATCCCAAGCTTTACTATCTTTAGATACAGAGATTAACAACAACAGAACCAGCTGTTATCTCAAGATAAGCTGGATCTGGAGAAAACAACTGGAAAGGACTCGTTACGGAAAATGGAGTAAATAAACTGTTTGGATGCATGTCTGCTTTAGGCTTTTGACCTACCTACAAGAATCTATATCACTGACAACACTGTCAAACACATTAGTGATGTCAGCGCAACAGTACAGCTACTACTATATTGAACAATGAAGCCTACAACAGAAGCATAGTAGCCCTCTCTTTCTTTTAAATGTCACTGAATGAGAAACAATAAGTCAAAGTGCAGCAGCTGATGATTAAGCGTGCCTTCACATAACCAAGGCAGTAAGCATGACAATTATTGTGAGGGTCTTGTTCACACTACTGAAACAAATGTGAGACTTCCTGTAAATAGAAACTTCACCAGCACAGAGGTGTAGTACGAGCTGTCTCCGCAGGACACATCTGGCTTTCTATTTGGCTTTGACTTGTAAAAAAAAGAGGGGGAAATCTTTCAGTAGCGTGAACTGCATGTAGAGGGGATGGGGAGGGGGGCAAGGGACAGACTAAGGAGGTGTGCTGGAGGGGACTACGAGCACTTGAGCTCTCACCATTGAGTCATAAGTGCTCAACCCTAATCAGAGTCATTCATTTCATAATCCGTCTCTTCGTCCTCGCTCTGAGCAACATGCGGCATGCAGACAGCACAGAAAGAAGACAAGAAAAGGCATGGTGTAAAATAATGGAAATGAATGGAGGTGTTAGGAGAACAAGGAGAAAAATCAAACGGATTAAATTCACGGGGAGTCACATTTACGACTAAATTAAATTTCTATTTACACTCAATTAAAGGGGTAAGAAACACAAGAAAAGGAGTACAAATGTTATCCAATGGCACATTTCTATGCACTCTGTTCACGGTCACAACTCATTTTTTTAAAATTTGGATTCTTTCTGTAGAAAATACAGAATAGCTATATTTGAGGACCTGGTTTAGATTTTGTGCCTTTGGAAACATGTACAACAAAGAGTCAAATCTCTGTCTACATTTTCTTGAAAGACGCACTTGTGGCTGTACGCACATTGAAGAGTAACAGTGTGCTTCTTCATGTGTGGATGATGGAGTTGGAATTCCTCAGGGGTGCCTCTCGCTTCCCTTGAGAAAATGAAAGACCTCTCCAATAGCACCGCTAATCTGCAGACCTGTGCTCTCTTAATACCCTGAGCTGGGATTATGCTGCTTAGTTTTTTTTTCTTTCCTAAATTCAGCTTGAATCTGACATAAGTATACACGATGAGTTGACTCTGTTAGAAAATGTCTCTAAAGACAGGCTGAATATTCACAATGTTCTCCTTCACAGAGCTCTCTCATCAATAAACCAGAGGTGCTTTCAGTCCCCTGGTGGCGTGTTCATAAATGCGATGCGTTTAGGAACAGCACAGGCCTTCATTCATATATGTTTGCTATGGATGGATTTCCCGCTGCCCCCCCCCCCCCCCCCCCCCCCCCCCCCCCCTCTCGCTCTCTCTTTGCGCACAAACACACTCACCTTTGCCTTCTCACTGGGCTCACTGTTTGTCCCGTATGATTGATTGTGCAGCTCCTTGGAGACTACACACAGGAACTCGGCTTGGTCTTCGTTTCCGTAGTTGTAAGAGGAGCCTATGCTGACCAGCTAGAGAGACACAGAGGAAGAGTTTAGTCTTAGACTGATGGAGGAGAGGCTAGGACTGGGTTACTCATGGTGGGAAAACACAGGGAGGGCCACATAGATACAATGTAAAAGAGGTTGACTCATAATCACAGAGCACAAAGAGTCTACAGGTTCCTTTAACTTCAGTTTAAGGGCTTTCCTGGTATCTAAGGCATTTTAGACACAATAGGAAGGAAGAACAGGAAGTTCACTGATTAGATATGGCTTGTATTATCTTGCATCTTCTGGCCTTCATAAGACAGATGCACTGAACAACATAGGATAGTTTAAGTTTGACATGTTGTTCCTTAGATTAGAACCTGTGATTATTAAACAGTGAGCTTAAAAATAAGATTCAAAGAAGATCAATATTTTAAGCTGCCTTGTAAATGTCAATTTCAGCTTTTATTAAACTGTGACAAGTTCTTTCAGGACCTGCAGACATGCCAGCACCAAAATCCAAAAATAAATCAAAGGGAAGACAGAATTAAAAGAAGTGATGGTCCATATAAGACAATTAAACAAAGATGCTACAGACAGACAGACAGACAGACAGACAAAGAGAACCAGGAGATAGATACTGCAACACAAGTGCAGGGAGACTTGACCACATGAAGCAAACATGCTAGTAGAAAATCAATGAGGGAAATGGTGAATTTGACCTGACAGGACCAGGCTTGTTTAATGTCAACAGCTTGATTTGAATCAAGTGAGTTCAACAATAAATCTCCTACAAGACAAATAAAGAAGCAAACTTCCATCAATCAACACCAGCTCCATGTTGTTAGATATCTGATCTGATGAGGATAAAGCAAACATATGTAGGGAAGCAGTGACTTTCTCATCAGGAAATAATTGGTATAAGAAAACCCCACACACAGTATCTTCCTAAGTAAAGTTATCTTTGCAACCAAACAAATTTCAGGACGACATCTGTACGATCTTTATAAACTGTGTGCACACCAAACAGAGTGACTCCTGTTCCTGAAAAACTGCTTTTCCTGCTGAATGTTAAGTGTGTGTACACTGCAGGCTACATGTAAACCGTCTGTACTCAGGTGTGCATGTTCAGACATGCAGCTCCTCATTAGCCACTGCTGCTGGAGACTTGTTGTTGTTGAGCGATCACTCTTACAATAACGCAGCATAAAGCCCAAACAGTCTCCACTAGCTACCGTGGGTTCACACTGTAAAAGACTCCACACACAACAATGTCCTGAGACGTTGAGGATCAAGTCCACTGCAGTATGTTGTCTGTGTTCATGGAGTCTTATAGACACTCATCTCCTGTAAAAACCCTCCTGGGCTGCAGACTGAGCTTTAGACTTTGCATAAGGAGTGTTTCAAGGAGTTTCCCATCTGACCTTTGTAAGGAGATTAGCAAGATTTCAACTCTAATGGGAGCTGAAACAACGATTCTCGTCTCTGACACACTCCCTATATCCAAACATATGGCCTCTCATTGGAGCTCTCATGCAACATTGGACTATTTATCTTTAAATCTATCTTAAATACAGCTTACATCACCTATTAGGGAAAACAACATTTCTTCCCCTCTAAACAACCAATATTATCTCACAGCACAGCCTCTAAAAGTGGCTAGATCAAGACAAAGACACACAAGGCTTTAGACAAAAGCTCTCAAACTGTGAAGGCAGTAAAAATGGAAATTATAGAACAATGAAATAAAATCACAGACAAGAAAAGAAGGTGTCATGTTGTCTAAGCCTCACTGGTGAGCAGGCAGTACAAATGAACATTGAAAAGAATCAACTCAAATGACCGACAGCTATGTGTGTACTTGGGACAAACAATGGCCAACGGGGTGTGTATGGACGACATGGGGACCATGCAGTGACCAGCCCGTGGACAGAAATTTGTGGGACACACCTCTCCGCTGTTGTTTGGCAAAGCAGACTCCTCTCCCTTCACCTCCCTTGACACAATCAGCAGAAACTCTGACTGGTGGGCCCGCCCGTAACCTATACTGACAAGCTGCAACAACCAATCAGAGCACAGAAGGGATGCCCGGATCATGTATGCGGACATTGAGAAAGATGTGATTTGCTGTCTGGCTTTTGAGCCATTTCCAATATTGAGGATTGGACTTTCTGGGTCAATGTGAGCATAGCGGGGTGGGTGAAGCACATGAAAGGAGGATTGCTGCTCTGACCCAGCAGGCAGAGATTTACCTGTTCAAACTTCCATCCGTCAGACATGGTGGACACCATCTGTGTCAGCTCCTCCTCCTGGCACTGCAGCACCCGGTATACATGCTTCACCGGGACCTGAGAGGAGAGAGGGATACATGAGAGAAACAAGATGGCAAGGGAGAAATAACAGAGAAATTATGTAACTGGAAATACACATTCATGGAGACGTATATCTAGATAGATAGTCGTATACCTGTGATGTTTTACAGTCGCGTTCCCTGATCTTGTCCTTGATAAGCTTTATTAATGATGTGATGTTGTAGAACTCAGCTTCCTCTAGCACTCCTGAAACATGGAGAAAATAAACAATCCAGCTGTGAGTGGATTTTATCCTGCAACAGCTTTTTATAATAAGATTGATCTGTGAAAAAACAACCTACTTTTGAGTTATTCTTGTTTGGAAAAAAACACACATGATAGACGTTACACTTCTCTTTTATGGACTCTTGTTTAGTTTTAACTGAAAAAACACAAAGAAGTAGAGAAGGACTGCTTTTGTTCCTCTACAAAAAAAAATACAACCTTTCAGTAAAAAAACCCACACATTTACAAACATAAAAATATTCTTTCCGACAACATTTCTTAAAGAGACAGTACCTTCCTCAGCCAAGTCCCTGTTCAGCACCAGTTTGCCGTGCCTCAAGTAGTTCAGCACTGGCCCAAAGTATGTAGGGTCTCTGTCGATAAGATAGGCACCAGTTTCATCCTGAGAATCAGAAACAGATGAAAATGAGATTGATAGAATAACGTCTTCAATAACAGAGTTTAGTTTGAGAGTCAAACGTTTAGGAAATATGCTGTTCAAACCAAGCAGCAATCTTGCTAGTTGGCACCAGAATCACCAGTCAGTAAAACAATTTGTTAATATTGATTTATTTATACATGTCTGTAAATACCCACAGACTAGTCAATTAGTTGTAAATTAAATTTCTGTTTAAAGCGACTAAGAAATGAGTCACTTTGGAACATACACCCAGGAAAATGCACAGAGCCAAAAGTAGTTTCAATCATCCGATCTGACTGAAAATGATGTGTTTCCTTTAAAAAGAGAATTTGAATGAGGAAGCTGTATCTGAATTATAGCATTATCCATTGAGGTGAAAAAAGCACTTAATACATGAGTGAATAAAAGTCAGGGGGTGACAAGGTCAACTCACGTTGATAATCTTCACAGGTGTTGAAGAGACGTGTCAAAGTGACACACACACTTACAGAACGGCTTTTGGGATATCACTCCTCTACTCCCAAAGGCCTTGGGTTTGATCCTGATTCCTTCACAACCGCTGGGTATTCCCCTATTTCTATAAGTACTACCGCCTTTGTCTCGTGGGGGACGAGGCGACTAAAATAATTAGAGCAGAACAGAAAAAGATTGGGAACAGGACGCTGAATCTACTGAGGCCACCAGGAGAAAGCATGTTGGCTTACAACTGACAATTAGCCCGTTCTGGTCGGTATTACTCATAATGTGAAAGTCAGTTTGAAAAGCTGTCCAACTCAGGCAGCTGACACCAGTTTACTTCTATAAGTTGTTTAACACGATGTGACATTTAGTGAGTCAAACATGCATGACATTTAGGAAAAAAATGCTCAGCACAGAGGGAAGGCCTTAAGCAAATTTATGGCTAATCCTGAAATGCTTCAGGATGTTTGACTTTGCATCAGGCGAGTTTACGACTCCAGGAACAAATTAGCAGCATCGCTGGTCAGAGCGACTTCTCCATTATTTACACAAGAACACAGCAAAGTAGTCATACAGTTCAGCTTATGAACCAGCGCCCACATATACGGCAAAGTCTGCTTAGAAGGACACGTGCAGGGAGGTAGTCCAGAGAAGGATTCACCTCAAAACCCATTAATCTTTCTGATAATGAGAGAAGGTCCCAGTGCATTTTCTTTTCCTATGAATCTCTAAACCCTCCTAGCTGGCTGACCTCTTTTCCACAACGAAAAATATCCTGATAGAGCCCAATGGAGCTCTATTCTGGTCTCATTGTCCCGTGTCAGATCCTTGCATTTCCATAGTCTCAGAAGTTTAAGCATAAGCACAGGTGTGCCTGCATGGAGGAAACACACATCATCACAAGTCACCACATTCAACCACACTGTACTGAATGGTTGACTTTGACTTCCGGTATAATGTTAAGCTTCTACATTTTGTCTTTTTACCACATGATCATCTGCATCTAAACTGCCTCCCAACCAAATGAGGTGTAAAAAATGGTTTGACTTTCAGTTATTTTGGGGATTTTATGCCATTTTACATGGAGGATATGACGGTGGATAGAGCAGGAAACTAGGAGAGAGAGTTTGGAGTGACATGCAGGAAAGGGGCCGCAGGCTGGAATCAAACCCCGGCTCCTGGCTTGAGGACAATAGTCTCTGAACATGGAGCACATAGTTTAACCACCAGGCCAAACTGGCACCCTAATGTAAAAAAAATTACATTACTGACTGTTTTCTTTACACAACTAACTACACATTTGGCTGCTGAGCATCACCTGTTCTTTTCCACACAAAATATTTCCTTCTCGTTTTTTTCATACTGTTGTTCTCTTTGCAAATCTGAATCTTGACAGCTTTTCAGCACCAGAGAACGATTGTTTCTAATTATACTTGGATCAGATGAATCAGATCTGTGGACATTTTTCACTGCAGATATTTTGACTTGTCATAGCAGGAAAAGCAGAGCTGGAGGTAAAAACACAAAGATGGCTCCTTTCCAACAGTGGCCAAATTCACAGCTTATACCTGTTTGTTAAGTCAACATGTCTGCGCTTACAAAAGGGCTATTAGATGTTATAGTGTGCTATTAAACTGCAATGGCTTTATAAGTCTGGCCACTAATATGACAAGGACTTCTGAAATGTGAGGCAAAACTATATCTCTTTTGTGCCATAAAAAAAGATTGATTTTTAAAGTAATAATTTGTGTTTTGAGCATAAACTTAGCTGATAAAAACTGTTAACACAACATCACAAGTGTAGAATATCTGCTTCTTAAAAAGGCAATATGCTTCACAAATTGAAGAGTGTGCACTACTTAGAATAACCCTCAAAGTGACCACATCCTCACTCTACACTTCTGTAAACTTTTTGCTTCCTGACCTGTTGTTCTCACAAGCCTGTTGCTCGTCCTCTGGGTGCAAACTGTATTAATGGGGTCTGGGATTTGGGGTGATAGCCACCAAGTTATGATGAAAAAAAGAACACAGGGGCTCTGATATGGGCTGGTGTACAAAAGTGGGACAGTGTATTTAATTAAAAACAAAAGGGCTGTGTCTCTGGGGGCACAGGCTGGGGGAACAAAGGGCAACAAACAGAGGGGGGGGGGGGGGGGGGGGGGGGGCAAAGGAGGGCTGCTTAGACGTAGACAGGCAAGGAAACTATACAAGAACTATATTGACTGACTCTAAACCTCCATTCACACCTAATAAAAGGTTTATCAATTAGACAAATATGATTAAACCATACATGGGCAAAGCGTGAGAACAGTTATCAACAATGTGTCAACACCGCCTACAATAACCGCCAGAAATAGGTCAGTGCTGTGCAGGTCAGGCATGCTTCTTTCTGTTTGTGGTTTGTTCTTGTAAAAATATTGAAATGGAAAAGGCTTATACATACAGTATACAGGACTGAGTTAAAATAGGCTTAACTATGGTTGGTTTCAAGTAACAAAACACTTAAAGTCACAGTAAACAAAAAGCCATTTAGAGGGTGGGCTTCACGGCAGAGGGAAGTGTACAGTATTAACCTTATCATGCTTCTTGTAGACACAAAACATATCCTCCCACAGGAAATACCATGGTGACCCACCCTTCAACAACATTGATGTCCAATATAATAATAAGGCTTTCTGCAGAGACATCAATACTGAAAGTCAATGCTTAATTCAACAAAATGAACATGTCGCTGCATGTTTACTTTGGAGCACAACAATAAGTGCACACCAAAAACTTTGCATGCAACAATTCACCAAATAAAGCCAGACAGGTGTGGGATATTCACTGCGAAATTTCATACAGACGTGTAAATAATACACCAGATGGTTGCTTGTAATTATCAAAAGACAGAAAAACAAAACACAGCAACAGCAGGGGATAAACTCAAGAAACACTGTCATGCAGAGTCCAGTTTTCTTAGGCCAAGAATAAAAAAAAGAATGAAAGATTTATCAAATGCTGCGCTCGGTCGTCACTGTAGCCGAGCTGTACAAGCACACTGCAGAAGGAGTGCTTAAAAGATGTTGCAGAGGATCTTCTGAGTCATGTGACTGTGCCTACTTAGCCAAGTGGAAGTCTGATCCTTGTAGAGCAGGAGCCTGGAGTCCCTCTGGAGTACAAGCTGTAATGGCATAGTAAAATAGGCCTCCATCTTTTAAATAATACACACATCACATCAGGGCTGTATCATGAAGGGCTTTCTCATATTTCAAGATATCTAATACTGATATTTGAATGTCAGTTTGACCTGCCAAAGAGCCTGAGAGGAACTTCACACCTTACTACCATTTGCTTATCTGCAAGGTAATACTGCTGGTGCATTTTTGCAGGACAATTTCTGACAGGAGGAGTCCTTTAGGCAGTAAATGAACTGTTCCTTGTGAAAGTCCCCTAAAAGCTTTGCTGTCATGACGAGAGGCAGTCAAGTAGATCCACAGCCGAGCTGGCAAGGCAGAAAAAAAATCACTGCAACATGAGAGTTTTCTCTATACAGAATTACGATGTTGCATCAGAAATGGGTCTGAAAGTGAAATGATTGGTTTCACAGAAGTTTCCCCCTGAAAACATTCTAATTTACAAGAAACATTTGGCTCATTTGCAGGCCTTCAGGGGATAAACTTGCCTAAAAGACTGAGAAAGCCCACAGGATCCGCCTGGAGTTGCACCTGATTTGCCAGGAGCACTCTGCAGTGTCCTGTTAAGCACTTTCTCAGGAAAGACAGAGCCGGATGAGGCCGAGATATCACCGTTAAATATTTACGTTGCCTCCCACAGTGTTCTCAGGCATGACGTAAAAGCTGAATCTGGCATTAAAAGGCGGCCATATTTCTCTCACACATGCTGCAGAGAGATCTTCAGGCAGCAAATGGATATAAATATGAATAGAATAAGATGTTGAAGGAACAAGAAACCCTTTGTGATAGGGTTCTTGAAAAATTGATGTAGCTCTCAAAGCTAGAAGGCCAGGTCTCTTGTGTAGTGGTCCAGAGTAGTTTGAGAGCAGGAGTCTACCAAAGGTATGGCGGCACATTGATGCGTATCTCCCCACTCCTTAATTTAATAATATTCAAAGGAAAACCTGCTAATGAATTTTGCAGAAGACACTTCAGCTTAGAAATCTTAGCAAAAAAATATTCCCCTTACATGACGGAAAACATTTTTAGGATACACAACTAAAGATGGAAGCCTAAAAAATACAATATTTTAAACTTGTATGGCCATGCACATCACAGCACTTTCTCCCTGATCTTCTCCAATGTGCAAAACAGGCTCCAGTCAACAACATGAATAATGCAGCTCTCCTCAAGAGTCCTGCTGAAGCACGTCAGCCTGCGTGACTGAGAACTGAACCACTCATTTCCTTGGCTTGGAAACACAATACTGCATTCGTCCAAAAACAGAACTCTTCTCTGATCTGTTTCTCTGCTGGGCTTTAGATTCACATGCAGTGTCGAGTGACGCAAAAAAAAAAAAAAAAGACCCTTGGCTCAGTTGCAAAAAAAAAAGAAGATGAAATAACATCAACGTTTATAGTTTGAGTCACAGTTGCAAATGAAATAATGTCTAATAATAACCTTTCTTTCATGAGAAGCCATCTAAAACCAGACTCCCCGCAGGAAAGAGGTACGCTAATGGCCTGAAAGTCTGATACACACTTAAGATAAGGGATTGAGATGGACTGATCCGTTGCCCATGAGAGGATAAACTGACAAAAAAGCAAGCTGATTATTGAGAGATTATGTTATTTGCATGAAAATACGAGATGAGCTGTCGTCTCAGCTTAGAATAAAAACTGGGGGCAAGGGTGAAGATTAAAATGTGCAAGTAGATGAAACAATGAATAATGCGGGGCAGTAAAATGAACCATGAAAAGCAGAGCACATTACCCTATGCATATAAAGACACTAATACATTGTGTTTGACAGTGCTGGAGGGCTAAGCGCACACACATGCACGCAGACTGCTGTTAAAACTGGCAGATGGACAGAGGGAAAAGAAGAAGCCTGCATCTGGAGCTCTGAGGCCATTCAGGGAGATGGGTGACCTCATCCAAAGCTCTCGGTTGTCAGCAGCACCTCACCCCACTTGGCAATGACTTATGTACTCATTAGGGGAGCCTCACCACCAGCACAGAGGCCGATTACTGCAGAGCAAACAGAGCCAAGTAACAGACTAACCTCAGGAGAAGAAGGCAAAAAACACACATTGATCCAGCAATAAAAGTCTTATACGTGTTGATCATTTCACAGGTCAATTATAGCACGAATGCTTACAGACAGTGCCATCACTTGTAACAGAGATTGATACTGGTAGTTAACCAAGAAATATGCTAATTTGCTAAGATTTGTTTTAAATTCTGGCTATTACCATATTTTGCCACAGCACCAATGAAAGTTATTACAGCACAAAATGTTCTAGGCATTGAAACAAAAATGGGAAAACAGTCAACTTATATTAAGATAATATATTACAGTATCTGAGTGACACCTTCCACAGAAAGGTTTAAATTCCATTATGTTTGTGTAGTTTTACTCAATATTTTGGTTGGTGTCCCTGTATGACATTCGACATCTCTGTGAATGCAACGCAATGAACTTCGAGGGGAAAGTTTTAAATACTGCCTCGATTTAATATATCCAATGAGCAAAGTAAACAAACAGTTTAATCCGTACGTTAATTTTAAAAAGACAACACTTAAAACTACCGTGGCACTGAAGGAAAAAACAAATTTACAAAAGTTGGAGACAAATTTACATTTTGGAAAACATTTTTACATTTCATAAAACAAAATTACATCAGCAAAACACTTTTACCAAGACCAAAACAAATTTACATTTAAAAAAAAACAAATTTACAAAATATAAAAAAACACATTTATAAGCCGTGATACAATTTTACAAGCAACAGAACACTTTTACCATTCCTGAAACAAACTTAAATTCATTTATTAATGGAAAGGGAATATACCAAACCCCAGTGATCTGATACCAAACGGAGTACCAGTACGAAACAGAGTACCGGTACCAAATGTCGCTTCATTTGGTTTCTCTCTATCCAAGCAAACTAAATGACCCCTCACTCGATCACTCCCAGATCACTTCCGATATTTGGTACATTCCCTTTCCATCAAAAATGTATGTAAATTTGTTTCAGAAATGGTAAAAGTGTTCTGCAGTTTGTAAAATTGTCTCACTGCTTGTAAAAGTGTTTTTTGATTTTGTAAATTTGTTTTATATTGAAGAGGATTAGGGCCAATGAAAAAATATATATTATTTTTATTATTCTGAGAAAAAGTCAGAATTCTGACTTAAATCTCAGAATTCTAACTTTTTTCTTAGAACAATAATTATTAAAACATATATTGGACCTTGATGTATTTATTTTTACAGTGGCCCTAATCCTCTTCCATAGTTTTGGCCTGGGTAAAAGTGTTTTGATTTTGTAATATTGTTTTCTCAAATGTAAATTTGTTTTCCAAAACGTAAATTTTTCTCCAACTTTGTAAAAGTGTTTCATCTTTTGTAAATGTGTTCTCTCCTTTAGGGTCACTGTATAAAACATGAATGTAGTCTCTGGATCATCCATGTAATCTCACTAGAGATGAATACAGATGATCTTCTCACAGAAGCTAGCAGAGGGATCGTATGTCATGTGGTGACTGTCGGAATCTAGCTAGCCTAGCCGGCTACTGCTAGCTAGTCACAAAAATTCGAGTAAGCATCAAATTTGAATTATTAAAGGTTTTCACAACGCATGTGATCTTAATAAACGATCGAGGAAGCGTAATCATCAGCGGTTCTAACTGCTTAATAATTCATTAAATAAATATAAGCTCATTTTGTTGAAAATAAGACGTTCCTAACTCCAAAGCTAACTAGCTGGACTAGCTTAGTTTACCTTGTCGGAGTCTAGCTCGGGGTCAGCCTGGCTCAGTCTGTAGAGAAAGGATTTGGGATCTCGACACAGCGTCTGTCTCGTTGTCAAAAATACGTTCCCCCGACGTTTAATCGAATCCATTTCGATACCGCGCTGACCCCGGGTGACAGGCTTCTTTCTGCCGAAGAAGGGGTCAGACCTCTCCGGTGAACGGAGCTGCTCGTCTCGGAGCTGTTCTCTGCCATCCCTCTCTCCGCTTCTTCTCCTCCGCCCTCGCCTCGACTCGGCTCTGTGAGTGTAGGGCTGACAGGAAATTTCGAAGCTGCTGCCACTGACTTGGAACCCACGATTCATGCAAAGCAGACTGCCAGCAGCACCTCAGCCACTCCTACTAAACCCTCTCCAACAGCAGAAGCACTGACAGACACTTGCATAAATTATTCCTGGGGAAAGAGGTCCTCCCCTGCCTCGTCTTTACGCCTCTCCATGGAGGATTTGATCTTTATATCGAAAGCCTATAAATGCGATAGAATACCTCATAACCATGTGCAATATTGTTAGTTATCTATTAAAATATCTTATTATTATATTCATCTCATACATGTGCACTCTGGCTTAGGATAATTTAACTTATTTCATGTCTTTAAAAGTACTTCTATACATTTCCTTGTACAGATGGTATCTTTATTTAGAACTTTTAGATTTGTGTTTAGGTTTATATATTTATTGTCCTTACTATCTTGTTGTGTCCTTCCTGTCTTGTTGTGTCCTTACTGTTTGTTGTGTCCTTACTGTCTTGTTGTGTCCTTACTGTTGTGTCATTATTGTCTTGTTGTGCCCTTACTGTCTTGTGCCCTTACTGTCTTGTGCCCTTACTGTCTTGTGCCCTTACTGTCTTATTGTGTCCTTACTGTCTTGTTGTGCCCTTACTGTCTTATTGTGTCCTTACTGTCTTGTTGTGCCCTCACTGTCTTGTTGTGTCCTTACTGTCTTGTTGTGCCCTTACTGTCTTGTTGTGTCCTTACTGTCTTGTTGTGCCCATACCGTCTTGTTGTGCCTCTGTCTTGTTGTGCCCTTACTGTCTTGATGTGCCCTTACTGCCCTTAGATTTGTGTTTAGGTTTATATATTTATTGTCCTTACTGTCTTGTTAAAGCTCCTGTGAGGAGTTTTTAGATGGTGTTGGAATAGACTGAAATTCATACTGATGCTTCTAGAAGACCTACAAAAGAAAATGAGACCAACAGCATAATCACTGACTATTTATATATAGATATTTTTAATCCCTGAAACCAATGGTGGAGGGTAGGTGTCAGTCAAAGTGCCATGCTGCTGAAATAACCTTTATATTTACATTTCCCATGACAAAGATTTTTGGCCGATCATACAGTTCCCTGTCAAAAGAAAGCAGGATGAGATTTTTGAAAATACAAAAATAATACTTCTAGATATACAGGATAAAATCTGTAAAGAAATAAGAGATGCAGCTTTGTCCACAGGGGGTGCCTAAATGAACACAAACGGAAAGGTCCTCATAGGAGCTTTAAGTACCAGTGTTCCATTCACCACGTCGAATTCCTTGTGTGCGAGCTCACTTGGCAATATAGCTTTCTTGAATCTTGAGAATGTTAAAATGCCAAATGACGTTTTTATTGCTATGCATGATTTATTATTTCACCATCTCTTGTTTTGTTTCTCAAAAAATGTCAAATGAATGCATCAAAAAGCAACCAAGCACCTGTTTTCACCCGTGATGTTGACATGTCGATGTGTTGAAGTAATTTTCACGACACAAAAACACTGATAATGGGCCGATACTTTATTTACACGCTGCAAAATGTGAGATGCCATAGCCACTGAATGCTGCTGCTGCTTTCGCTGTGTCATGACTGTGGCCATTAACAGAAGACAGGACACATGGCTGTATTTGTATGCCTAAATCCCTACATGCTTTAATTACTGGACTACCAAGCATTAAGTGGAAAATTCATCATTCAACATCTACTGACCTAGCGCACAAATAATCAGAGAGAGAATGAACAGATTCATTAAATTATCAGAATATGATTAAATCACTGAGCAAATAGAAAATGTATGATATAGTAAGAAAAAAGCTGTAAAATATTATAGTTTACAATAATTATTCACATTCAAAGGCTTTACATCTCAATACATACACAACATGGCCCCTGAACATGACTTCAATCCAAATATGATTCATATATTAGAATTTAAATAACACAGAATGAACTAGAGGCTAAACAATAGCCATCAAATAACCTTATACAAGAATAAAAATACAAAAACTGTATCCTAATATCATTGCATTACTTGCTTCAGATTTTAATAATACATCATCTGTACATCACAGTTCTAGTCAGTTACAAGCCAGGTAGAGTATTCCATACACAATGTAACCGACTGCCATCGACTTGATTCAAACAAATTTTCTAAATAGAGGAAAAAAAACACTTCTCTTGTGCTCTCCTCAACTTTATAGACAGATACAGCAATTTCATCGGTTATTTGGATCAGATAGATATCCTTTAACTGACATCCAACCACATTGAGCCCCGGGCCCCAGGGCCAGGGGGTCCTATTCACCTATACTCCAGTCACACACTGCACACACAGACTCAGCTGAAGGAAGAGGACCTTTGGAAAGGACCTTAAGGTAATATGTCAAAAAAAAATTAAAAGCATTGTGATAATACATATTGCTAAAACAAGAGCACAAGTTAAATCAATCGCTTTAATTTCTATTGGGCCAATCGTCAGAATGAAAACAAAGGATGGGCCGATGAACCCGATGAGGCAGTTCTGCCATCTTGTCCAGGGACAACAGCTTTACTGTGATTGCTTCGGAGAATGATAGTATGTGTATGTATCTGTTGATGAAGGTTTTTTCTGTTCAGCATGGGGTGGTCAGCACATGAGATTTTGTTATCAATGGGACGTACTGAAGATGAGCCGACTATCCCACAGAAAAAGAAATTGAAGAATTCACACCACATAGAATTAGCCAGTGAATGGTACAGAACAGCCAAATCATCCAATAATAATCGCTATGGTTGCCAATGCAGTCAAAAATACCCACCTTTAAACTTGAATAAACTATATCTCCAGTGCCCTAGGAGAAAGAAGCGGACAAGGCTGAGCTACAAAACTGGCCATGCAGGAAAGAGAAGCAAGTTATGATTAGGAAGTACAAGTTAGTGGCATTTTTACCCGCCCCGTTAGCAGTACCTCCTCACAGTAACGGCAATGAAAGGCTCACACTTACACAGAGACTGATTCAGACCCATGTCTCACTCTGCTTTCTTACATCGACACCCTGCAATAAGCAAGTACCAAGAGACTAAAAGCAACTTATATACCGTGGAAACAATTGGGCTCCGACAAAAATATAAAGAGGATTTGAGTTTGGTAAACGCGTGAGACTGAATCAGCTTACAGTATCTGTTACAACTATGGAGTATATGCATTAGAAGTGGGGCCTGACTACAGCTTGCACGTACAATGTAGGAGTAGGATATGGTTTTGTTGAGATATCAGGAAAGGCTCTGGTTCACAAAGGCTAGTTTTTGTGTTATGGTATCATTTTAGCAGGAAACCAGTCCTTGCGTTTCAGATAGTCCTAGCGTTACCCAAGCTTGTGTCACCCTGCAGGACAAGCTCTCCTTTCTCTCCCCCTTCCTGCTGAATGTACAAAAAGCAGATGTGCATGGTGGCAGTCTTATCATCCATACATGGAAAAAATGCAATAGAAGCCTCACAGAGAGCACAAAGAACAAGCAAAGCAACCCTGAATCCAAAGTTGTATTTTTCCCATGGTTCTACTCAGGAAAACAAACAAGGTCTAGATGCCAGCGTCTCTAAGAGTTTGTTTACATTGCGGTGATGAAGGGCACTAAAGAGGGTGTTACTCTGCTCAGTGATTGGCCTCAGAGCTAAAGAGGAGTGGCCACAGGAGGACAGGTGCTCCTATAGGCCAGGGTTTTGGTGCCTTTGATAGATCTTTCTCCACACTTCCTGGATCTTTTTGCACCATCTGTCAGCATTTCCGCTGGGGTCCATCAAATAGTATGTTCGGTTAGGCTGCAAACATTAAAGAAAAATGCAGTGTTAAATCAGAAAAACACACAGAAGAGATTCAAAAAAGTGAGCAAAAATGAACAAGCAGCTGCAGGAAAACATGCTGAACAGACATCAGGAATAAACAGTCATGTACCGTGTGAACAAAGAAGGTTTTGAAGTTCTTGGCCTCGGGGCGTAGTTCTAGGGACCAGGGAATCTCCCCTTTCAGGACCTTGTTGACAGGATCCACGTAGTACAGGTGTGGTCCTTCAGTGAGAAGCAGCTGTCTCCGTCTCGCAAACAGACCCTGTAATGGAGTGCCACACGTCTCAAAACACTAGTTCACCAATAGGTGGGGCTGTGAGGCAGATTACACTTTCCGCTAGAACAGGGAAATCCCCTTTATTTCCTACTTTATGTTAGCTGTCAGTTAGCACCATAGGAAGTGACTTCATTTATGCTGACACAACAAGGCAGCGATCATCAACTTTTTTACTTCAACTTATTAGAATTCCTAATTTCTCCAGAAGATGAAACAATGTTCAAAAACTATGAGAAATACAAGGTACATAAAAAACATGAAACATAAAAGGTTAGAATCTACAAACCTTTCGTTTATCCACTGGGCCCATTTTCAGGATCAGGTTATTCTCCACAAACTGATGCCTGTGAAAAAAGCAACAGTAGGTTACAGATACCTCCTCTCTTCTTACACACTTTTTTTCTGTATCGACAGAAAGACTACTTTAAAAATGAACACCAGAATTTGACTTTTTTTCTGTATTTCTCAGACATGACCAATATGTTGTATCAAATTAAAACTATGAGAAACCCTGTCATGGACACAGAGTTAGAAAGGTTAACACAGCTCATGTTTACCAGGGGTTTCCAGTGGTCTGTTTGTCCAGCAATAATTGCTTCTCCTCTTCAGTGAACTGCAGGTCCAGCTCAAAGAGTTATTGTCCAGGTCGTGGATGTACTGCTCAATGTTGCTGCTGGACCTCTGCGGAGGCGTGGATTCATGCGGCGACAGGGAGTGTGATGATGTGGACTGGGCCACCTGCATGTTGCTGAACTGGCTCAGGAGATCATCGTACTGGGATAAAGAATAACAAAGGTGAGATGTTTTGAGTAAATTTGTGTTTGGTTCAGGGTCTAAAAGAATATGTATCTTTTAGTCTAAGTTTTAGAAAACAATGGCTGAAAGAAAAGAGAGAGACTTAATCCCGACAGTGTATCTTACATTTCCGTAGCAGTCCTCATCGTCCTCCGACATGGCCGGCAGGTAGGGTGTGAGCTTTGGGGGTGTCTGAGTGTGCAAGTCACTCCAGGCGATGGTGTCGAAGAAAGGGTGCTGCTTCAAAGGGTCGTATCCTCCCATCTCTTCACACCCAATCCGCTTAGAAGGGTCCAATGACTGAGAAAAGAAAAAACAAAATGATAAGATGTGTTTTCAATTTTCAATCAGTTTACATGTGAGACAAGAGCAAAATCTGCAATGTGTAATGTCATTGTTGATTACTGCTATGAAGGTATGGCCTGTGATAAACAAACCAATGTTTGAGTGTGAAGGTTAAGAAATATTTTACAGTCCCTGTAGCTTTCGTCATATTTTCAGGGTTGTTTCTCCAGAATACCCAATACATCTAAATAGCAGAAGATCTCTTTATGATAAGTTTGACTTCATACACCATTTAGCCCTTGTCTACCTTTCATTATTTGCCGTTTTAGCTGATCTCTCTGTTGAAACTATACAGGCAACAACTAAGTAACAGCTTAGGGTAATTAACAGCTACGATTTAATTGGTCAATGGTGTAAATGAACAGCTTGTGTACATGACATTTTTCTCCTATATTTATTGCAGTCTTTTGTGATGAGAGTATTAAGCATGCTCATACTGTAGTAATGCTAAAAATACAATGTAATATGAGGTCATTAAAAGAAACACAGCCCTGTTCATAGTGACCCCACATGTATCAGTAATGTTTGTTGTACCGGATGACCTACCAAAAGCTGTCTGACAAGATCCATGGCTTTGGGGAAGAATTTCTCTGGGAACTCATACTCCAGCTTTATTATTTTCTGGAATATTAGGTACTCATTTCTGCAACAGGTAAAACAAAAGAGGAAGAGAACCAAAAGAGAGACAGTTAGGGAAGTAAGTGAAATGTTGGTTTCCTCGCTTGTTTACTCAATTTACATGACTTAGTCAAGGTGACCCATTTCACTTGAAATAACCTTCAGCAGTAAGCTTTATTGAGAAAACAGTAGTTCAGGACAAGCCATTGTTCAGGCATGAATCAATGGGGAGAATTTTAGCTACAACAAACGAATCAGTACTTACCCAGCTCTGAAAGGTGGTAAACCAGCCACCAGCTGATAGATAATACATCCCAAAGCCCAGAGGTCAGAGCTACAAAGGCAAATTGAGAAGAAATTGTTTTTCGTTTTCACTAAAAGAAGGATTATAATTCAAGAGGGCCATGTGTGTTTGAAACATGTAAAGCGAAAAAAAAATGTAAAATACAGATGTGTTTCAGTTTTGGGACTCAAACTATGATATGATATGGTGATACTTTGAAATTATGTAGTTCTCTGTGAATATTCCTAAAAGCCTTAAAATGTAAACTAATTGATGATTACAGAATTAAGGAACATCATTTAAAGGTAAATGTTCTTTTTTTGTACTACCGATGTTCTGTTATATTATGGATTGTGTAGGATATGCATTCTGCTTCAGTCTATCCCTTATTTAATCCCTGATTGTGAGTATAATTGTGTGATATGGACCAGAGAAACATTTTGTTGAATGAAATAATACCTCTTGCAGGCTGATTTCTCCGTTAGCAGCTCTGGAGACACATACTGTGCTGTTCCAACGAAGGAGTTTGCTCTCGCTGCAAACAATGCAAATAAATTGTAAGATGACATGAACAATAACATAGTGCTTTCAGAGAGTGAATGCTAAGGTCGTATCACTGGGGTGATCATGGTCATACCTTGTTTACTGTCTGATGATAACTGTTTTGCTGTCCCAAAATCTGTTATCTGGATGTGCATATCTTCACTCAGAAGAATATTTTCTGGTTTCAGATCTCTGAAAATGTGAATAAACATATTGAAACTTGTGCAGATGCTTAACAGGGTAAAAAAAAAAGCTTAAAAATGGAAGAGTATTATATAACAGGCATGTCTTACCTGTGTATTATCCCCTTATTGTGCAAGTATTCTAGAGCACAAACTATTTCAGCTGAGTAGAATCTAGTACAGGTCTCATCAAAGGAACCTATTTTGCGAATGTATTTCAGGAGCTCTCCATTCTTAGCGTAGCTGAGACCAAAATCTGGAAAAAGCTAGTTAAGGAAAACTTTGAAAAAGGTGTAACTATAATCTTGTATTTAAATATACAGTTGGTGACTTATGTCTATACAATATGCCATGGCAAATTCAACTTGTAAAGGATACACAACTTTTCATCATCTTGAAATGTGAAGTACAGCTTGACGAAGAATGGATGATCTAGATTTGACATCAAATCCCTCTCTCTTTTCACGTACTGGGCTTTGTTCTCCTTCATAATATGGCGCTTCTCTAAAATCTTAACTGCAAGACAGAAAAGAACATCATCAATAGTAATGATACATGTAACAACATTTCAATCTTGGAAGAAAAAAAAAACTATCAATACTTACTTGCATATTCTTTCCCCGTTACCTGCTCTCTTGCCAGGACAACCTAGAGAAAAAACAAAACACAAAAACCATAACATGATATCTTGTTCTCCTGTCAGACCTAAGGGCCTGTTTTGTTTATTCACTCAAAATGAAATGAAGATGACTCATCCAAGCACATTAATCAAAAGAATGCTAGCATGTAGCAACATCTACCCAGTTTATTCAAAAGCTAAGTGGAATGCAGGTTACATACCGTCGAGAAGGAGCCCTCTCCCAGTATTTTGCCAAACTTGAAGTCCTCTGGCTTCTTCTTGCGAGGCTGGGGCGCTGGGGCTGCCGGCTGTGGGCGGAGGTCTGAGCCCTGGCTGCTGGCAGACCCTCCTATAGCATGGGCCTCTGAGGCAGAGCCCTCCATGCTGGGACAGTTGCTACTGCTTGCGCCTGGGATAGCAAGTGGCGAGCAGGAGTCAGGGTGGTTTCTTACCATTGATGGATGGGAGCAGGAACAGATGACAACGCTGGGCTGAATGGGCACAACATCATACTGGAGCAGGAGAGAGAACATTTGAGAATTTGTCAGTCAGCAGTTCTTATTCAAAATGTTTTAAAAAAGTCCATGTGTGGTTAATATGAGTAATATAACTTGAGAAACATGGGAGACTGCACCCTAGTCCAGAAAGATCAAAAAGGATTTTTACTCCAACTGAAGATGAACAAATCATCCCTTCCTTGTGTCTACAATCAACGATCAAATATGAACAATATTAAAAAAGGATTAGATTATTATTCATACACTGAAAACTGCTCCCAATATCAATTGACAGAGACTACACAATTATGGAAAGAGGTTGTGCTGAGCTGTTTAATTTTAAGCTGTCACTTGAGCCAGGAATTTTAAGTAGTTTCAACTTGATTCTGTAGGCAAATAATTGTTTCATTATAAAGATTATACATCATATATTCACCTCTTGTAGGATGACACGAGAAAGATAGGGGTGTAAATACATGAAAGAGGAGGGATATCAAATACAGAATTTGCTTTCTGGTGAATCGGAGTAACGAAAACGACAGAACATACTTCTGAAAGCAACTTCCAAATAAGCAGGTGTCACACCAGATCATATTTACACTCCAAGGAGGTGAGCATGGTCAGAGGAAGTACATTACACCATAACACGTTTGATATATATTCAATTCTCTTTGTTGGAAATAATGAATTTAGGGTTCAGTTTCATGTGAGACCACCTGAGGAGCAAAGTCCATGATTGTGTCAGATGTACTGATCTCATGCGATTGCAATACTTATAGGCAACGAGTCATCATACCTTCCGCTCCATGAAACACGTTAATGCTCAGTAGTACATATATATGGTTCTTTAATGTGCATTGTATGAAAATGCCTTCATTTTCAATGGGCATGAACGCAGCTGAAACAGGTGCAACCCAAATATTTCAACATTTACATATTAATGTAACATTATAATAAATACAATATTATAACAATATAATATGCAGTCCCCGGGCCAGAAACAGCAGACTGAGGGACAGTTTTTTTTATCCACCAGGCAGTCAGGATGCTGAACCCCCCCCCCCCCCCCCCCCCCCCCCCCCCCCCCCCCCCCAAATCAACGCTGAGGTCTGTCATCCTCAGGACTGAAACGCACACACTCACTTTGATTTTAAACAGTATTTTATTATTTTTATTAGCTTACTTCTTTTAAGTTTAAGCTCATCTTTTTCTATGTTTATCTGTTGTTGTTGTTGTTGCTAGGGTCTGAAAGATAAACGTAATATCAAGTCCTCTGTATGTCTGGTGCATACTGCAGTTTTTTACAATTAAGAAGACTTAGACATTATAGCCATTATGGCCTTTAGAAAAGTGTTTATTTGAGAGGTGGGGTAGTTCACTATAGGCCCCTGAGCCACAGCCCAAGCTTTAGTCCTTAATGGCATTTTTCCCCCCTTACAAATACTTTTACTTGTATACTTTAAATAGTTTTGAAACGAGTACTTTTACACTTTTACTTGAGTAAAAAGCTTGAGTTGAGACTTCAACTTATACAGAAGTCTTTTTAAACCCTAGTATCTCTACTTCTACTTGAGTAATGAATGTGAATACTTTTGGACACCTCTGCATGTTATAAAGTTGATCTTAAAACTCATTTAACGTCAGCACAGTTGGCCTTGCTCCTTCTCATTCAAAACCAAGGTGTGGCCATTTAGCTGCCTGATCCGGACTTGACTTTTGTGGTTGCCAATCGGTCGTAAACCCATCAACTGATTCAATACAACTAGTCAACCACATGTAGAAAATGCTAACTAAAGTTACCGTCAACCTGACCATTAGCAGTGTGGTAACAGGCCTGTGTGAACTTTCTTTGCTAACTAACTGGCTAGCTAACGTTAGCTCCTGCTGCCTTGTCAAATAAAGCCGGCCATCACTGACAGCGAGTTATAAACTTATCAGTCAATTAGCTAAGGTTAGCAAGCCAGGTAACACACAAGTAACTTCAACACCGTGTGCTGCTTTCATCCAGCATCACTTGGTATTCTTCAAAGTTAGTGTGCTTCCACCAGTGTTGGAGTTTGCTGGTGAACTGGTTGACAATCGAGCTAAACAACGTAAAGCTCAAAAAGCTTTCCTTAAAGGTGGAACGACGTGAAGCTAACGTTAGCTTGTTAGCAGGCAGTTCGAAAGCGCGAACATGTTTAGCTAACGTCAGCCAACAGATAACTGACCAAGGGGAAATGGTCAAGCATCCTATACAACTGAGAGCAAGCACTCATTAATGTTACACTCCCTTTAAATAATCAATTCAGCCTCACATCATAAATCAAGCAAGTTGTTGGACACGCCATGTTAACGTAGCAAACATTAGGTGTTGTGTTAGCCAACACTAGCAAAGCTAACGTTGCTACTGATCTTCTGCGGCTAGCTCTTCAACTGAAGGCCCGACGGAACTATTTGTTGTCAAACAGCCGCCACACTGAACATTTTCAGCACCGGCTTCGAACTGTTATTAGTGTTAAAGTTGTAACACTCACCAGCTGACTTGTAGCTCTTGCCATGGGAGTTTTCCACGAGTATTTATTTGGAATAAAATAATTAGAGAAGCTCCAGTAATGGCTGCCTCTGCGCCTTCATTTTCGAGCTGTGACGTCGTTCCACAACAATGTTACCGCAGGACAGCAGAGGAGAGTCCCGCTGTGTCCGCCCCCCTCTCGCCACATTTACAACCTACTGAACTTCATTTTATTGATAGGGGACGGTGGCCCTGAAGGACAAAACAAATCTACAAAAGATGAAACACTTTTACAAAGTTGGAGACAAATTTACATTTTGGAAAACAAATTTACCTTTCAGAAAAGAAAATTACAAAATCAAAACACTTTTACCAAGGCTAAAACAAATTTAGATTTAAGAAAACAAATTTACAAAATAAAAAAACACTTTTACAAGCAGTGAGACAATTTTACAAACGGCGGAACACTTCTACCA
Organism: Notolabrus celidotus; assembly: GCF_009762535.1. Lineage (NCBI taxonomy): Eukaryota > Metazoa > Chordata > Actinopteri > Labriformes > Labridae > Notolabrus > Notolabrus celidotus. The sequence goes on from NC_048289.1 coordinate 13,328,434, forward strand.
TTTCTGAAACAAATTAACATTTAATTTTTAACGGAAAGGGGATGTACCAAATACCGGAAGTGATCCGAGAGTGATCGAGTGAGGGGTTGTTTAGTTTGTTTGGATCAAGGGGCAACCTACGGTCTAAAAATGTGTCCAATGTGGAAGTGTTATAAACTGCAGTTCATTGAGGATCTGCTTGAGGCTGTCTCCGGAAGTACCAGAAACCACATAGACACCAATTCAAAAAAGACAATCTTTACAGCAGAAATAAACATGTTTACAGCCTGGTACAAAAGACGAGGGTAGTCTCGATAGCTAATTTCTCGATCGGCACACACTGTAGGGGGGTGAATTTTTTTCTAACGCAGCAATTTCGAAGTCATTGAGATTACGAGCCTTCCAATGAAAGGCAGGCTGACTTGATTGGCAGGTTGGAACACTGTAGCTGTTGGCTAGGAGGCTCAAAGCCCGCCTCTTTACGTCACAATCACTTGACAGCAGCAATATGGATGCCATCGACGATTGGCCTCAAAACAGTGCTTCAGAAACAGATGGGTGACATCACAGATACTACGTCCATATTATATACAGTCTATGGTTTGGATGGAGAGAAACCAAACGGAGTGATGTTTGGTACTGGTACTCCGTTTGGTACCGGATCCCTTCCGGTGTTTGGTAGATTCCCTTTCTGTTTAAAATACAAATTTGTTTCAGGAATGGTAAAAGTGTTCCGTTGTTTGTAAAATTGTCTCAACGCTTGTAAATGTGTTTCTTTGATATTGTAAATCTGTTTTCTTAAATTAAGATTTTTTTTGGCCTTGGTAAAGTGTTTTGCTTATGTAATTTAGTTTTATAAAATGTTTTCCAATATGCAAATTTGTCTCCAATTTTTTTAAGTGTTTCATCTTTTGTAAATTTGTTTTGTCCTTCAGGGCCACTGTAGATAGGGATGGCAGAAGTTGTTGCTATTCAATCACAGCTCTTAACGTGCCTTACAAATAAACAAAATCTGTTTTTAGAATAATCAAGTATTGAAAAGAGGTCTACATATTTGGTAAACTTTCGTGTATAAGTATACCTAACCCCTCTTTGTGCCCAAGTTTTTTTGAAAACCAAATCTGTGACCTATTGTCCAAATGTGCATTAATAATTTTAATGCATTTGCTATAACTAACTTATTTTGTACCAATAAAGAAAAGAGGGACGCATTTCATGAAATATTTACTTTTTATTTTTCGGGTTGGGCCTTCTTGCACAAACCAGATAGTCCTGAATATTAGTGCAAGTATGAAACATGAGTATCAAAAAATGTTTTGCCGGTCCTTTGAATAGAATAATCCTTGGATTAAATATTCTTTATTGTGGTGTCTTTGATTCAGTCTCTTCTTCGTTATCATCATCATCATCATCATCATTATCATCCTCATGATGTGAGGCTATTCTTGACTTATTGTTGCTCTTTGTTCTTTCATCCTCTGCTTCATCTTCTTCGTCCTCTGAGGTGTCTGTTTCCTCGTCACTAGAAACATCATCTTCAACGGCACTAAATAGATAAAAAGAAGTTTTAAATACTTGGTTATCCATATAACAGACTGAAACTGTGTTGATATATATTTTTTAAATGTTTAAACTCTCTGTGCAATATTGGCCTATTGATTTAAAAAAAAGTCTAAACTGATAGTAAACATTTCTCTGCAAAATCAAAACTTAAATAAGAAAACTAAAATGACATACTATGTGGATGACAACTAAAAAAAATGCTCATTCTTATTGTTTATAATTCTGTATGTATCAAAACAAAAATTGCAATGAAACAATGCATCTATGGTAATTCTGCAGTAATGAATTTCAATGTCCTCCTCTCCTCGATAATACTTATTGCTTACCACATGCGTCTGTTGAGATTCCCACATTCTACTCCTGAGTTTACATCAAATGGATCTGTGAATGAGAGGATGATTAGCTTTCCCAATGAAGAAAACTTATCCAGTAAAGACTTTGCAACTGCAAGAAAATGTATCCTTTTCTGCAAACGAGGCAACTTTCCAGGGATACTGGGAACAATTAGCCTGGTTCCAGATATCTGAATCACTGCTAAAATATCTGCTTTCTAAAGCAGTTTAAATTGTTTCAAATAAATCAAAATCCAATGACCATTGAGAAAAGGCATGTCTGTTTGATTAATGACTATCAGTACAGAAAAGAATGAAAGGTAAGCCATACTAGTGTTCAAAATTAGGAATAGCTGTCATACATTATGGGTCAAACAGCACAACTGTTTCTTTTGGTAAATTGTATATCCTTTGGAGTAATTTCCAAAAGCAGCTTGAAGAGCTGCGTGGTATGAATTTCCCTTTCTAAAAATGGAGTGTAACACAAGTGTTTCCCAGTCATTATTTTGTAGTGGTAAGTATCAAAGTTAAAGAAGCTATTATAACAAACTTCCTGAAAGCTGTAGGTCTGCTCCAACTCTCACCTCTTTTAAATCAAAGACTAAGACTTTTGTATTGGCCCTGCCTTCCTATCTTAGCTTATTTTAACTCACCTTAACCTAATTTTATTTTTAACATATTTCTAATTTTCCTTTTCTTTTCTGTGTTATTATATGTGTCATTTTAATTGTGTTCTTTTATGCTTGTCTGAATGTTTCCAATGCTTTTAATGTTTTAATATAAAGCACACTGAGTTGCCCTCATGTGAGAAATGCGCTATACAAATAAAGTTGCCTTGCCTTGCCTATTGGAGAGACTAAATTATTATATTTCAGCTCACCTTCCCATTGATGCAGTTCATTGAATGCTATTTGAGTGTGAGCTTTCAACATACATTTAACAACTTTGGAGCCACTATTTGAGTCCAAACCAAAATACAAACAAAGAAAGACATAGGACTAAAAGTGAAATGACCCCAACCACCTCCACTACATAAATAGCAGGTCAAACAGTAGAAGGGACCCCAGTTTATTTCTCCCTGACTTACCAAACTCATCCTCCTCTGGTTTAGTTGTCAAAAAGTCCTTTTCCACAGAGAGCAGCTCTTCCTCTGACTGGCAAGCAGCATAGCGCTCCAGGAGAACTTTATTCAGATCCAGAAACACAGTTCCCCACTTGAATTTCTGCAACAAGAGCATGGCAAGCTCTTCAAAACCTGCCAAATCAGATGCAGAATGTAAATGATCTACTGCAGTTACTTACAGCAGGCAGTGACAGGCAGTAAGGATTATGATGAAGCACTTACCAACAATGCAGAATGTGGCAGCAAAAGCCTCAACACAGGATAACTTGCAAGGCTTGCCGTAGTTGACCGGGTTTGCAGCTACGAGGTACGGCAGTAACCTGGGGTGAGCTCCAACCATCTTACTGAAAGGAGTCTCCTCCAGTTTAGCCCAGGAACAATCGATCACTGCTAACCCACTTTGAGCCACAATCTCTCTGAGTAGAAAACATAAATGAAAATGCCTTTACAAGTCACACACGTCCCATTATCATCTGATCAAAATAAAGTAATTAGTGAAAAAGATGGTGGTAATGATTTTTAGGTAAACCAATTGATATTCCGATAATGATTTTATTTCATTTCTTGTTTATTTAATTAATCTTAAACTCAATTCTGTACTCAATTATGAACAGACCAATCTAAAGTAAAAGATGTAGAGTTTTATGCTACAGTGTATTGACTTTCTCATGATTTCATTATTTAAACATGAAACAACTGGACACACCTGTCAGCTGGCGTCACATACTTTGTCCCCATTGGACTCAGGATGAGTCCGTTAAATCTCTGATTGAGGCGCAGGTTTCGTACAAACCCCTTGCGGGCCAGCTTCCTTCCAGTGCAACGTTTAGGATCACAGTGACCCAAATCCCACATGGCAAGTGGACAAGGTAGCTTCACCTGAGGGGCCTCTGCTCCCTCCTCTACATGAAGACTTGCTGAAAAACATAGGGACAGCGTGGACATGTTGTAAGTGAAGTGTAAACACCCTTAGTAAAGTGGAAGGTAATGGCACTTTCAGGGTTTTCGCTTCTTGGAATTTTGCTATAGATCCCAATAATAACAAAGTAAGGCAATTATGAATCATTTGCCCACTATATATTACAAAGGCATACATTCACAGAGGTTGTCTTCTTTCAATTTCAGTTAAGCCAATTTTAAAAGAATATGAACAGGGTACATTACTTTCACCATTAGATTCTAAACTTAAAAAGAGGTCATTACATCAAGCAACATGGACTTTGTACTGAAATAATTAAAAGTAGCCTACATGAAGCTCATGTAAAGTATGCCTAAAGTCAATTATGCTTCTTTCTTAAAAAATTAAGTGCATACATCTTAGCTTATAAATATATTGGACATTTTAAACAAAATAGCTATTTTAGTTTGTTGAGCTTTGATGTGTTAATCCCCATGAAAAATAGTGTCGTTTGAACAGTTTATACACATTTGCCATTACCAGTCAATGCATTACCTTCAAAAGCAGTGTGCATTTCTTCTGTAAAGGCCTCTAATGATTTCCCTTTCATTTTATGCCTTTTATCTTTGCCCTTGTTGTCAGATCGTACGAACTTTCCCTGTTTTTTTCGTCCCATGTTGCAGCCAGAGGAAAGCTAGTTATCTTCAGTCAGATTTTAAGTAGTCTGTTTACGTGCTCAGACATTAGCTAGTTAGCTACTACTTGACATCAACATGTCTAAAGACCCTATCGTGTAAAAGGAAAGATTTCAGTATACACGCGTTGAATAATGTAACCACAATACACCAATGTAGGCATTCGTAGCTGGGTAATAATATAATTTACAATACTGTTTAGTTTTCTTTGGCTAATGGCGTGGAAGGCATGTCGTGCGCCACAAGTTGACCGCGCATGCGCATATTTTGTTTTCATCACGTGACACGTCATCTGATGAGCAAAGCAGGATATGTAGCAAGAAAACAGCCCGACACATTTTAGCTGCTTATACTCTATATCAGCCATGAATCTTGTTTTTAATGGAATACATCATTTACTAAGATTGTGGATGGTCTATGTGTCTCTTTTCAGTAAGTATACATATTTAACTTTTTTTTATTCTTATAGAATGTAAGGAATAAATACCAAAGGCGTTTTTCGACCGCAGGAACTGAACCCCGGAACTAGGGACTTTACCCCTGAACTACATACGTTTCGACCGGAGGAACCAGGGTCTAATTTAGTTCAGGGGTAGTTAATCTCCCCCTGAAAAGCCCCTGCTTTGAGGGTAGTAGTTTTCAAAGGTCCTTGGACTTTCTACTGAATGTAACGGTGTTTGTGGAGTTAACACAGCTGTTGAAACACAGAGGGAGTTCCTGGGAATGCATATAGTTTTTTATTAAGATTTCAAAATATTATTTAATATATTTTTTTTCCTTCATATGTCAATGGCCTGATTTGCACAATCTACCTGGGACTTCAGCCCGCCATTGAAACGCTGACAACAATGGGGGCACAGGAACCTTTTAGTTCTGGGGAAAGTAGTTCTGGGGTCTAAAAGCTTCCACCAAGAATATTTGTGTCAAATGACTTAAATCTATCTAGATGTTGCCTTGTATTTTTCCACAGTAAACCATGGATTAGCCGGTAAAATGAAGATAGTCGAGGAGCCTAACACATTTGGGTACGTTAAGAAAAAATATATCTGTCACCTTTTGCACTTTGTGAACTTTAGATCCCCTTTGACTCTGTCTGTGTTTAGGTTGAATAATCCCTTCTTGGCTCAGGGAAGCAGACTACAGCCTAAAGTAAACCCAACTCCAGTATCTGGTAAAGTTGCTTGACTTAAAGTAAAGTCTGTATCTTATCTAACCCTGTGTTTCAATGTTGTGAAGGAAAAGGGTTGATAACATCAAGATGTTTAAAGGTTCTCGAGGCTCTTTGTTTACCCACCAGTCACAGAAGTAACTAATGTCAAGTTTGATTTGCTTCCCTGCACAGGCCCTGCACATCTTCATCGGCTTGCAGGAAAGTGCTTTAGTTTCACAGAATCAACGTAAGCTATTTTGAAATTATATATTATGTGAGCACTACATTTGTGGCTTTGTTTAGTATTTCCTTGCACCATTGTCACCTATTTTGGATTTTTTGCTCATATATGTCACATCAGAGTATTTCCTCAGTAATAACATGGCATATGTGTGTATTATAATTTTACAGATATAAATATGAATTCTGTCCATTTCACAACCTCACCCAACATGAGCAGTCGTATAGATGGAACGCTTACAGTGGCATACTGGGGTAAGATAGTTAACTGAACAGAGGCTGCATTTATTGCAAACATCAATGTGTAAAGCAGTTTGTTCTTTTTAATGAGCAGCCCTTTTTGTGTTCCTGACAGGATCTGGCAGGAGTGGGAAATAGTAAACAACACCTTCACAGGCATGTGGATGAGAGATGGGGATACGTGTGGAACTCGAAACAGGGAAACAAAGGTGGGTGGTTATTTTATGTAAAAGAACAAGCCTAGACTCAAAGTTAAATTAAATATTATTAAAGTATCAACATCCCAAAGACACTCTAAAATAATTCTTACAACTAATTCAACCAAACCAGCACTACAAATGCAATTGTGTTTCATGCTTTCTTAATATTTCTTGTAGGTGATTCTTGTCTGCAGTTCAAGCAGTAAGCTGGCTCAAGTCTCTGAGCCCAGTACCTGCTTGTACTCCGTAACCTTTGAGACCCCACTCGTCTGCCATCCACATTCTCGATTAGGTGAAAAAAAAATCAATCAGCATAAGTCAGAAGGATAGGCCAGTGTTAACAGGGATTTAAAAAAAATAACATTTTTGTGCTTATTTTAAGTGTACCCAACACTAAGTGAGAACCTGCAAAGAGAGTGGGATGAAGCTGAGCAGGCTCGCTATGAAGATCTAATCACTGAGCAGGTAAAGTTCTGTTTGGCAGAAGAATGAAACAGAAGGACTAGCTGATCAAATGTGACTGGCTTTCCTGGCTTTTCCAGTGTGATTCCAGCCTTATTCTCTTTACATTAAAACCACAGCCTTGTTCTACAGTACTTGTTTACAAATTTTATCTCATGTGTTTGTGATACTTTTTCCACTGACTTAATGTATGTTTGCTGAAGGGTTACAACAATCTTCTGAGAGATATTTTTGAGGATGCTGGTCTCTTAAAAAGCCAAAAAGTGAAAATAAAGGCACCAGAAACTGCAGCTGATTCAGAAACCCACAACTCCTTACAGAAATGCACAGAGGTGTGTATATTTATATTTATTGACATATGCAATTGAAATTAAAATGCAATACATTTCACAGGAAATTCCAAACATTTTTATATATTTTCATACAGGATTTCCAAAAACAAAGAGAAGAGATTGAGAGACTGCGTGCGCTCCTTACTCAACACAACATTCCTCTTGATTCAAAGCAAAGTAAGAGAACTACACCAGGACATAATTTGCCATTTAAGCTTTATCAGAGTGTGAATTGTGTTATATCTTTACCAGATGTCCCAGATGAACCAAAAAGCACAGCAAGTGTGACAGTGAAGGATCCACACCCAAGAGGAGACACTGGCCTCATAGACATGCTGTGACCATCGCTTTGAGTAAATCAGCGTCTCCAGTCTAACAGACACTGACTGAAGATTTGTCAAGGGACGGAGACACTTGCTGGACATTACTGCAGGTCAAGCAAGTGACAAGAGAACACTGGACCCAGTTGTGGATTACAAACTTGGAAGACTTTTCTCTTTGACGTCGCAACTCTCATCTAGCTTTTCAAGACTCTCGTGAAAGGATAACATTTTTAATGGATCGATATCTGTAAAACTGCAACATATTAAAAAATAAAGGAGGTTTTTAGAGGAAATTGACATTTTTTGAGATGGGTTAAAAGCAGTATTCATGCCTCAGTAATTGATTATGCAGTTTTAAAAGCATTCTACTTGAGAAAATTGACTCTCTAAATTTGTAATGTCTGGAAGCTGAATCCTTGAGTTGAAGAACTGGTAAATTTAGGGGCGCCGTTCACCTAGCGGCTTATGCATGCAGAGGATATAGTCCTTTTTGCAGCGGTTACTGGTTTGGCTCTCAGCCTAGACCATTCGCTGCGTGCCTTACACCACTCTCTACTCCTCATATTTATTAGCTGTCCGGTCAAATAAAGGTGAAAATGCCCAAAATTATATCTTAAAAAAATAATGAAATGGTATATTAAGTTAGTGTATGTGTCAGGACCAAAATTACAAACAGTATGTGAAACCAAACAAATTAAGGTGTGGGTCAGTACACTGAGAATACCGTATATTTATTAGCATCTTTAGAGTATTAGTGTATTTGGGTTAATTTTCATACATCCATAAATACAGGGGTGGTGATGTCACCAGCTTTTGGCTACACATAGAGACTATTACTTCCCTAAAAATGTGTAACTTTTAAGTTCCAAGTTGTAACATGTACTAGTGAGAAAAACATGTTGTGTTCCACAGGATGCAGCAAATATTAAAGTGATAATTCCACATTAATTCTGGAAGGAGTTTTTGTTGCAAGTTATTAATAAAAATCAAAGCATGTTGATCATGGTTACTCCTTGAGTGGATGAAAAGGTTGTGCCCATCAGTGACTGCACAGGTAATGGGATTTGACATGCACAAACATGTCTCATCTGCAAGCATTCCTGAGACTTTGAACCACTGCAGTCTTTCAGCTTTATGTTTTAGGAATTGAAATCTCACCACATCTGCACATGATGATGAAACTGGACTCTTCATTCTTAATGTTTGCTTTTGTGAAAAATATGAAAAAGTTTGCAACTGTGTGGAAAAAAGGAAGCTTTAAAATATTGTATAAAAAGGGTTAAGGTGATTGATAACCAGCAGGAATGAATGAACACATGTAATAGCCATAGAGAGGAAAATGTGATCTAGATATACAAATAGAAACAAATACAAAAAACAGGAGTATTGTTTGTAATTTAATCAAAACTTGTTTTTTCCTCAAGCATCTTCCCAAGAAACTACATAAAAAAAAGGATTAGTCCTAGTTTAAGATCAGGCCATTCATCCAGTCCACTGATCAACCAACTTGTTTCAGTCTTTTTCTGGTGAATTTCATGTCTTGCTATGGTGGTGGTGTGTTCAGGTAATCAGCTGGACAACCTCTCTGGCTCGGTGCGCCCTCTGCTGGACAGTTTTGTCTTCTGGTGCTTGTCCCGACTCTTCAATAACAGCTATGGCTTTCTGTGCTGTGGTTTCTCTTGCTCCTCCCTGTAGCCCCTCCAGGTACTGCAGCAGCAAGGAAAACGTTTCATCTGGAATCTAAGATGAGAGTTTTAAATGATCAGTGGCCTGTTGATTAGTTTACACCCTTTACTTGCCCTTATCTAATAAATGGGCATGTAAGTATATAGTAATAATTATTTCAGTAAAAATAGAGCAAATTGTATTTCTAAAACAGTAGCACTGTGATAGTAACTGCTCAACCAGGCCATACAATATGTATCAGTGTTAAAGTTAAAGCTGTTGAAATTCACTAATGTCAATTTTACCTTTTCTGAGTCAAACATGTGCTGCAGTAACCACGTCTGCCGGGTTTTCTGGAACTTCCATTCGCCGCGGTTTTCAGCCCAGCTGCACAGATAAAATCAATGTGTAACAATGAAGCCAATAAACCATACAATGAGAATTTAAGACAAACATACTTTTTGATATTACAGTTTGGGGTCTGAGTTAGTCAACTCAACTCAACTTTATTTATATTGTACCTTTCATACATTCAAATGAGTTGCTTCATAGTGTTTGCACTAATATGTACTCAGTATTACAGAACAGGAATGTTAGAAAAGGGTCAGTCAGAACCAAAGAAGATTTTGCACCACTGTTTTATCCCCTGATGATAAATTGCTTGGACTTCATCTCTAGAATTTGTGGAATTAAAGTTAAATCACAAAACTCGACACCACAAACTTCAACACCACCTATTGGAAATATTTTTGGCGTTAAACAAAATATTTGAAGATTAAATGATTCTGCGTTTAAACTTTACAAGCCATTCAAATATAGGCAAACTGACAAATTGTTGTCGTTGCAATGCTTTTAAAATTAACAGCAACTGAAAGGAAAACAGTTCGCAAAAAAATTTGATCACATTTCATGTAAACACCTTTTATAGTTAATTAATAACCAACAGCTGCATCAGTGTGGCCAATGTTAGCTTTAAACCAATTGCTAGCTAACAGTATTGTTAGCTATTATTAGCTTAGCAGTACACTGGTACTGTTAGCCAACAGTATGGTTAGCATGGAAAAAATGTTTGCAAGGAATTCCCACCTATTCACACTTTATTACACTTCAAACAGTAATATTAGTAAAAAAAATAGAGTGATTGAATGATAACTGTAGTTAATGCCTAATGTTAGCTTATCCTTTTCTAAGATGGCCTGCGGGAACCTTTTTTTTTTTTTTTTAACCAAAAATATTGTCAGCAATAAAACACATGAACTTATCACCCTGAGCTTAACTTCGCAGGGAAATGGCCACGTTGTGAGTGTGGTATCGTTATGTGTTTTTTTAATATAGTTTTGCTGTTGTGCATGACTTTTGTCAGGGTTTACCCCTGTTTGGCACCCTACAAACGAAAAACTAACGAAAAGAAAAGTCTTACACCTTTAAAAACTGTCTCATAACAAACCAGATGTGGTGCAGGGTAATGAACAGCTGAATGCTCAAAGAAAGCATGTTTGCTTCTAGCTCCAGTCCCAGGCTTTAATGCCTGAACAGTTGAAGAATAAATTGCATATGCACTATTTTGTGCCATCTGCTCCTGTTTTCCTGTTTCTGAAGGAAGAAGAAATAAATCATGCATCCATCATTTGGATTCACCTGCACTGAACTAAATAAAAGCAGCTCTTACCATGTGAGGTAATCCAAGGCCTGCTGAGTTGCACTGGGTCCAGACACTTCAGTTTTCTCCTGGCTCCCTCCCTCCGCTTTCAGCTTCTTCTTCTGCTCCTTTTTCAGGATCTTCTTCATTTTCCTCTCCAGGACCCGCCTCTCCTCTGGGCTCAGGTCCTCCTCTCCCTCCAGCACATGTGCCTCCTTTGGTAGATTGGGTGGATCTAAAATCTGTCACACAATACAAAACATAAAGCTATTGGGGATTATCTACACTTACAGAACTTCCTTTGTAGACTCTTATCATTTTCTGTGTTGATGTGAGACTTTTATCAGATGTCCTAAAATAACTCACAATCACTTGGACAAAAGAGGATGCACATTTCAGAAAAATAATTTCTTGATTAGCTTTTTTTTTTGTTCTTGTGTATATTTAAACAAACAGATTTCTGGGGCAGTGCAGGCTTATCTTTCTTAAATCTTCAAATATTTATAAAGTTTTATTCTTATTGACAGTAAAATAAATGGGACACTGTCATTCTGCAGCATGACAGAATGCAGGCGGAACCTAAATGCACTGCATGGGTTTAGATCACTTCCTTTAGTGCTACAGTACAGAGGGATGTTTCCTGTATCTGCCAGTGTGTGAGGTCAGCATCAGATGCATGTCTACTGCCTGCTACAGACCTCTGTGGTATAAAACTTCCCCACAGCCATGCATTCGATGCACTAACCAGAATCTTATAATAGTATGTTTGCTTTTTGCACAATCATACAAAAAAGTTACACGAGGGGCTTTTACATTTAAAGAAAAATAACATATGAGCTTTATGGCAGAAACTTTCCATTATATCAAACTTCCATTAACCCTTTTTTCTGCATAATAAGCCAAACTTTGCTAAATAACTCCATTAAAGCTGTGACACTGCAGGAAGCAGTAGCCACAGTGCAACTTAAAGAGCAAGTTAAACTCAGGGGGAAGTCAAACAAGGGAGTCAGTATGCTCTCTTATTTAACGGACCTCCGTCTGCAGGGTGATGAGAAAAAAAAAGAAGGGAGGGGAGGAAAAGATTTTGATCACATGGCCACGAAGTCACTCTGAAAGTATGTTGGCGGCGTATAACCCACAGGAACATATAAAAACCCCTTTCAGTGAGCGATAGCCTCAATGTAGCGAGCACTATTTTCAGAGCTTTGAGTAGCGACAGGGTGCTGGATACAAAACAGAAGACGAGTGAGTGACGGAAGCAGAAAAATGGTAAGTGGAAACATGTGTGCTTACTGAGCTGCAATTCTTCAAAGTTGGGCACACAAAGGGTGGTCGACAGGGAAGTGTTAATAGACTTCAAAGTGACTTTTTAAATTAAATCTAGCCAGCTGCAACTATATGTTTTCAGAGGAGTGTCATTTTGTTTCTTTTTTGAATGATTTACAGTTTGCTGTGTTGTTTGTGGAGCACAAGCGTAAAGAGATGATGGAAAAAAATGGTTTCAACTTTAAGAATTTGGAATATTAATGAACAGATTCAGGATCTGGTCTAAACCAGCGATGTAATGTTTAAGGGAGGGATAGTTTTCATTATTCAGTACTAAGTAAGTAGGTTTTTTCAAAGTAAAATATATTTTTCATTAATTTACTGTTAATAGAGAATTTTTCAGAGATCACTGACAACATCCGGTAAAGTTTGAATTAAACTAAACTTTGAGCTGATTTAGGAAGGAAACATGCTCAGTGATGTAATACTACAAACCCAACTTAATGACTCAGCCTGTGTGAGTGTAAACTCTACTGAAAATGGGTTAGAGTTATCAATAAAAGGTTAACACTGTATTTCCACTTGTTTTTGTGCTTTTAACAAAGCAGTAAGCAGATTATCTGACAGTTGAGTGAATTTCTGTTAAATCTTTCACAAGAGGAACCGCTTAATAAACAGTGGAGAGTGATGCTGGAGAGGACCGGATTTCTTCAGTGGGTGTGGTCTTGTTTCATTTTGTGTTTTCTTTTCTCATTTCTAGTCAAATCAAAGCCTGGTCTTGTTTCCTACTGTGAGCAGCACCACACCTCTATTTTCAAACGGGTCCACCAGCACTGATAGCACCTTAACTGGCCAGTTAGACCTAATTGCAGCCAACGACATCACCTCCAGAGCAAACTACCTCTACAGTTTATTTGCTGCTTTGGGTTTCATCGCTGGCTGCTTCCTGCTCTACAGCTTCATTCAAACCTACAGAGCTCAGAGACGCCTGGCCTGGCTCGACTGCCTCCTCTGGGCCTTTTGTGGCTTCCAGCTTCTCCTCTTGCTCCTCTCTCTCCACATTGTCACTCGCAGACCTGCCTACCTACATACCACAGTTTTAGGCTGTGCTGCTCTGTCTTTCATCATCAATGCAGTGTTTCTGTGTGGTCTGTTGGTGTTGGTTCTCATGGCTTATGTCCTCACTCTGGATCCGCCGTCCCACGCCCTGCTGAGAAAGCCTGCTGTCTGTGTGGCTCTGGTGATCCTGACGTCTGTGGTGCTTGCTGTGCTCGTGGCTGGAGCTCGTGGAACATTTGATGATCTCCATAAAGTGGATGTTTGTGTCATGGATCCGGCCAGTTCTGGTGTTTCATATGCAGTTGCTCGGCTGTGCCTGGTTTTTTTGATCCCCTACACCCTCCAGCTGGGACTCCTGATTGGTGGCTGTGTTCGACAGTGGAAATCCAAAGGACGGTTCCTTTCTGGTTCTGAAGAGGGTCCCATGTTCCTGACGGTCACCTTAGTCATGTTTTTCTGCCAGCTCTTCTACAGTGTGGTTCTGCTGAGAGGAGCACAACTACACAGGGACAGGCTGAGCCATCACGAGGAGGCGTTTCTGAGTGTGGCCGAGTTTGTGCTGTTCTCTGGGAGCAGTTTCAGCCTGCTGCTTGTGCTCTTTATGCACAGGCCATGCAGAGATAGTCTGCATGGAGTGTACAGGCAGCTGAGGGACTGCTGCAGGAGCTCAGGACGCACGCAGTCAAACAGGAACATCATAGCTCCTCACATCGAGATCACAGACACCCTGCAGGACATTGAATCATAGAGGAGAAAAATAGGAAGTACTCTCATCTATGAGAGTTTCCCACTACAACGAATTAATGACTTTGAGATATGATGTAGTTGAATTGTCTTATTCAAACATTAAATGCATCTTCTGTCTCTTTGTCTAATATGTGATAATGTAAATGTTTTTTTCATATTTGTGCATTTTCCATTTTAGTTTCTATAACTGGAAATTCTTGTTTTGTACTTCCTTATTTTGTTTCCATTTTCAATAAAACCCAAGAAATACTTCAGCTGTTCTGTTTTTGTATGGTTAAAATGTTGCAGCATGTTGATGCAGTCCTTTCTGGTATGATGGGGCAACTGCTGCCCAGTGGTAAAGTGGGTTGTCTAAATTGGAAGGATGACGGTTCTCTGATCTTTGAACTGCTCCTGAAGGCACAGCTATCAGCATGTGGATGGTACCAATGAGCACTTTGCCATCAGTGTATGACTGTGTGTGTGTGTGTGTGTGTGTGTGTGTGTGTGTGTGTGTGTGTGTGTGTGTGTGTGTGTGTGTGTGTGTGTGTGTGTGTGTGTGTGTGTGTGAACATCGCATGTAGTGTAAAAGTACTTTGAGTGGTTTCAAGACTTGAGAAGTGCTCATGAGTGCAGTCCATTTACCATTTGATACCCAAGATACATAATTTCCACATAGAAATCAACAGCTATGAATAAGCTAATTGAAATAAGGACTCTCTCGATAATGTGTGTCATTACATAAATCTACCACCTGCTCTCAGACACACCTCTTTTCATGGAAAACACTCTCTGCTTGCATGAATATGCTTTGCACAAAAGCTCATTCAGAAAAATTGCCTGGAAAATCCCTGCGATCCCCTGAATGGCACATAGGAAACATTTCGTCAAGGAGAGTAGAAAGTCAGGCTCTAACTTTAGACCAACTGTGTCAATATTCTTCACAACAACATTTTCAAATCTGCTGAAGAACCAAAACAAGCTATACAAGTGATCCTGTCTGTCCTAGCTGTTGAAAGAAACTGATTGGCAACACGTGCTGCTAGGAGGAAAAAGTGACCTGCATGGAAGACACATTGCATCATGCTAGCAAAGAGTGGCACTTAACAGGGACTAGTAGGGAACTTGGGTTGGTGGAGATGACTTCATGTGAAATGTCAGACCTGATTCATGCAGTCACTCTGTAAAAACATAGCAGCGATAACTAAAGACAACTACTTTCTCTCTTCCACTCTGACTTCTAAAAGGCTAATCACAACTTAAACACTGCATACTATGATACTCTACAGCACTAGCATGATCAGTTGTCTACAGTGTCACACAGGTTGAAAAAAACAAAAGCAACAACGTTGAGAAAAGACTCAAGACTGAACTTATTTTAATTGGCACAAAATCCACATTAAACAAATTCCATAACTTCTCTATTCCCACCGATAACTCGGCCATCCACCCCTCTCCTCAGGTTAAGAGTCTGGGTGTCATCCTCAACAGCACCCTCTCCTTCACCTCCCATATCAACCACGTCACCTGGTCCGCCTACTTCCACCTACGCAATATTAACCGTCTCTGCCTTCATTCACTCCCCACTCCACTGCCATTGTTCACAGTCTCGTCACCTCCCGTTTGGACTATTGCAACTCTCTTCTGTTTGGCCTTCCACACAAAACCCTCCATAAACTACAACTGGTTAAAAATTCGGCCACCCGTATCATCACACGCACCGCCTCCATCCACCACATCACACCCATCCTACAACAGTTCCACTGGCTCTCCATCACACACCGGATCAACTACAAAATACTTCTCCTCACCTTCAAATCCATACACAACCTCGCCCCTCCATATCTCTCTGACCTCCTCCATACTGCCACACCCTGCCGCACCCTCAGATCCTCCTCCTCCATCCATCTCACTGTCCCCCCTGCTCGCCTTGGGGAGCAGAGCCTTCAGACGCTCTGCTCCCCAGCTCTGGAACTCTCTCCCACCTGACCCCCGTAATACTGACTCACTCCCACATTTTAAATCCAAACTCAAAACTCATTTGTTTAAACTGGCTTACACCATCTGACCACAACTCCACTGTCCATTTACTTAAAACTATTAAAATTGTATTTCATTTACTGTTTGTTACTTAAACTCTGTTAGTTTTAATGATGTAAGGTGACCTTGAGTGTCAAGAAAGATACCTCCAAATAATATGCATTATTATTAACACACAAAATGAGCTGCTAAATGAAGCTGGTGATGTTTAAAAATGCTGAAAACAGAACAGTAAAAAGAAGCAACTGCTGTAAACAGAAGAACTTATATGCGTCTCTCCTAAATTATACCTTGACTCCAACTAGTCAACAATACAGTTCCATATCTTAATTGGTCATCTTTTACAGGCAATAAAACCTTTCATACAAAAAATCCATGAGGATTTTAAATATAACCATTGCTTATAGTAAGTGGAGCTATAATAACATTGTGTTTCTGATATATATATGTGTGCTTGCGTTGTGGACAAAAAAAACTTTAATTTTTGTATTTATGTCATGGTGTAAATCCCATTTTATTTTATCCTAAAGCTAAAAGGCTTGATAGATCAAAAACTTCTTAAAGTAGTTCAAAGTGCCATCTGTCGTTAAGCATCATAAAGCAGCAGTTAAATAAAGCTAGTGCTGATTTTGGACCATTTGGAGTATTTTGATGAAAGAAAATGAAAACAGGTCCCTGTCAAAACCATATACCCCTTTGGTTTATGGTTACATACCTTCACCCTCCCTACACAAGCAAACCACTTTAGCACTTTTGTATCTTGCACCAGAAGGCTTCAAAAGAGTGCATCCTGACATACAAAGACCGTTTCTTCATCCTCACTATAACTAAAGTTAACAGGAAATCAGCACATACTCAATCCACACAGCTGGCCTCAAAATCATAACTTTAAGTGCTGTGAATAGGTTTTCCAAGCACATTTAAAATATGTGTTTTACAACAAATTAGATGTATATGACATAAAACAGCAGCATAGAATTGATGTGCCTCCTATCGAGGAAAGCTAGGAAACAGCTAGCATTCTTACCTCTGTTTCCTCTGTTGTGTGTTTGGTTTTTCTTTTCTTTTCCTTTTTCTGTTTTTTACCCTCCGGTGCGATTTTCACAGGAGGAATCTGTGCTGGAGCCTCCTGAAATAAATAAGCAGTAATCACTTTATGGGATTTTTTGGCAGTGTTGTATAAAACTAGAGCAGGGATGAGGGACTGTGACACTCACCTCTACTCCCACCTTTTTCCTTTTCTTTTTCACTTTAACATCCATTATTTCTTCCTGATGAACCTCAATGGCATCTGAACTCAACTTTTTCCTTTTTGGGGGAAGTGTTTCTTGCTTCAGAGAGTTGTCTTTGGCCATGATGTAAACCTACAATTAAAAACACAGAACACATAAGCAGACTGTGGAGAACTGACAGCAAACAAGAAGGATGAGGGTGAATACAAACGTATCATATTAAAAACATCATGGCATCTTTATTCCAAGCAACTTACCCTTACTCGGCTTTATCTTGCTATTGTTGATGACCTACAGCCTTTGTTATTGCATACATTCGTATGCTGCACTCTCTTCTCACGAAGCAAATGGCTTTTTAAAGGAAAACACAAAAACATGAAGCTATGCTAACGTTCGCCGTAAACTAGTGATTCGCCCCCTTAAACTAAATGATAGCTCAAATATGTATCGTGTTAATTGGGTATTCTTAAAGGTTCACTCACCAGTAATTGGGGAAAACGTGCAGAGACTGAGCCCAAGAGAAGCACAAAACAAGCATGGGGACTTAACCAGGAAGTGATGTTGCCCATGTATAGCGCGATTGGACGGATATATCTCTTTGATTTCTGATTGGTCGACTGCTTCAGTGACCTTTGATGCATTTTCTTCATGAAGTATTTGATCATATTATGAAAACGTAAGCAGCTGATGACGTGTCTTAGATTCATGCAGTAGCTCGGGGGAATTGTAAATTAACTTTTACATTTTTCACAACGTCGCAAGCCCCACAACAAAAAGAACAGGAAATGTGACAGGAAGGATTAGAATAAATACTACAGGGACCGTTAAGTTATGTCAGCCTGAACCCTCCTGTTATCTTCGTTTCTCTTGAACAGCAATAATGTTCCTGGGTCAATATGACCCGGGGCATATTCAATCACCCAAAAGTGTCAGAACCCCAAAAAATCCCAATACACATTTGTTTTAATCTATTTTTTTACTCCATTACTAACCATTTAACTCAAGATTTGGTCCATTGGTGTTTTTTAATTCTCAAAGATCATGGTTCAATGAGGATAACTCACTCGTTTTGCAATTTTTTTGCATTGAAATCCATGTTAAGACTTTTTTAATGTACACTGGAAAGACCTAAATATAAATACAATAGATTTACATAACATAGATTTGTGTTTATTTTATTTTACATTTTCATTTTTCTTATTTTTATGAAGTGATGTTGATAAATTAACACGACTCCTCTTATGTCACATGCTGTCCAGATTTCTATGCTGCATTTAGCTGGTTTGGAAGGCATATATTGCATAAAATTGATTTTTAAAAGGGTCAATTTCACCCGTAACATAACACGAGGGTTAAGCATGGCTTTGTTGACAAATAATACAAACAGGGTGTTACAGGGTGAAAAGATAATTTACCAATCTCTTTAGATATTGTGGACAGAAAGATATTCGTTGTACAGTTAAGCGGAACGACCCTAAACCGGCGCGCTAAACAACGGCACGGAAGGATATTGAGGTTGCACAGCTAGTGTTACATGACCTCAACAAGGTGCGTTTGGTAAGAATACCTAACATTGTGTATCCTAAGATGACCAGTTGTTCGCGATGTCTACAACAGCAGGACGAGTTTTCTCCGGTCTGATACGAGCTGCTTCGTGTCGAGGATTTTGTACTTACAAGGCTTCAACAGTGAGGTTAGTGAATGTAAAGCAGACTGAGGGACACCATGGTGAATCATGTCAGTCATTGTGGTTTGTCCTGTGACAAGCTTTTGACTGATAAATGTTACATTTTATTCTGTAAGTTTCACATGTTGTTATAAATTACTAACAATACTGTAAGTCTGATTGATTTTGATATCCCTTATACTATTAAAGTAGTAACCTGTTAGCAAACTAGCTATTCATGGTACATGTTAGAATCACTTGTGTTGTATTGCAGTTTCAATATTTTCATTTCCCATTTATGTGCTCTTTCTAATTCGTGTCGTTTTAATTGTTTTCTAATGAACCACCAATACACATGCCAACTGTCACACCTGAGATTTCCAACTGATGATATGTTCTGGGATTGGTAGTTTTGACTTAGACCAGGGATGTCCAAAGTACGGCCCGGGGACCAATCGTGGCCCAAGGTCCATTTATTTATGGCCCATAGCTTCCATCCTAAATTGTGTGATTTATAGCACAGAAATTAATCACATTCTGAATCATCTGTACATTTGTAGTTTCTTTCAAGCGCACAAACAAAACTAAAGTCAATCCAGAAAAGGTTTTCAAATGTTTTATGATGATGTGAAAATGTTCTTGATGAACACTAAAAGTTCAGAAGAGGACACAAGACAAGATCAAAATTATGAAATCTTACAGAAAAGGCAAAATTTGGTGCATAAAAAATGTGCAGAATGCAGGAAAATAATTATGTTGGCATAAAATGTTGTCTGCTGGTCAGAAAAGTCTAAAAAACAACATGAAATACAAGTGTGATGAAATCCAGACCGTGATCCTGCCATAGGAAAATAATGATACAGAATTTTTCCGAAATTGCCCAACTCTAATGAAAAACATTTTCCTTCAGAAGAAGATAAAGTTTGCTAATGTTTACTTGGCTTGTGGAGAACTGAGGACTACCTAGTTAATGCTTTATTCAGACATTATTTTGGAATAATTGTTATTAAATAGAGATTTCATATATAACGTTTATGATTCCTAAGTCTCAGAAGAAGCCGCTGTCCCTGAGGTATTCTGACATCAAATGTGGCCCTCTTTGAAAGAAGTTTGGACACCACTGACTTAGACAATGTAAAACTTGGGGGACTTGCTACCCGTGCTCCTCAGGTTAATTTATTATTCACTGCCAGAGAAGAAGGTGCAGGATTTGTCTCAAGATATAATCATCACTTTTGTCCTGTATTTGTGCTATAAACTAAAAATACAAGGGAAAATATATTTAAGAAACAACAGGGAGCTTACATTTTATCAGAGGTGAACAATGTTAGGAATATAGTAACAGCCTCATTGATATATTATTTTTTTCTGATTACAATAATTCCTTCTTTCATGTAATGTAATGGCATTTTTTTTCCTATGAATTTGATTCAAAGAATGGTTATTAATGGTTGTTAATGCAGTTTAGTATTTATTCATATATCCGGTCCTTTCCTGTGCTGTGGTCTCTTGTTGTTGTCTATAATAATAATATTTAAAATGAACACTGCACAAATTCCTCCTTTGACTTTTGTATTCATTACATTAGAAGCAGAATTTAGACCCTTAATTAGTTAAGAAAAAAAGGATTTATTATGAGAGTTCTTTCTTACACCATAATTTTAAAACTAAGTAACCTCAATAATTTACAAATTGTAAAAATTACCAAATAAGGGTCCTTTTATTCTGAATGTTTTGATTCTGTTGAATTATAGAATTGTTGTTTACACATTGGATTATGAAGGCAGCATCAGACCATAATAAACCCAACTAGTGTACACACAGTCAAAATAATGTAACGTCAGTGAATTATATTATATGAGTCGCTAAATCTTTCTTTTTCTGCTCTGTGTAAATCCTTCTGCAGACTGAGCAGTGTGCGATCCCTCTCTGTGAGCTCTCGGAGAGCAGCCAGGCCCATAGATGACAATGAGGTGAAAGATGAGCCCATCAAGTTCTCCACCAGTAAAGCCAGCCACAGGACCTGGAGAGTGGACCGCTCCTTGGGGAGCCAGTATGAGCGGCCTTGGTGGAAGGTGTTACCCATCAGCCTTGTGGGTACCGGCTTCCTATTGTGGTGTGCTCTGAGAGATGAGACGGACATTGATGTAAAACTGGAGAAGCAGCTGTCTGAGCAGCTACCCGGCATTTATTCCGATGAAGAGGAGGATGATGATGATAAAAAGTCAAGTTAACAAATGTGAGACTTGAAATGTATATAGATTTCAGCTGATATTTATTGTGAAACGTCTCTGTATTATTACATCCTTCAGCAGCAGCTCATTGATTTGAAGCTGTCCTGGGCCACAAACTCTTTTGCAGAAAACAGACCAAACTGCCTTTTGTCAAGTTTCAGATGACTGATAATATCTGGTGGATTAAATGCCTTTAATGAGCCACAGCTTTGACCCTGTCTGCCTTTATCTTCTATATGTACTGTTATATTTCATCTTTATCCTGAGCTTTTTTTTTTTTAAGTACATCATGTAAAAAAATTGAATTGACATTTCTAATTGGTGTAGAGTTGATGTGTCTGGGGAGAAAAAACAAACAAACCGGTATAAGCAGTGACCTAGGGACAAAAGGGAACTTTAGATAAACTCTAAAATCGATCCTCATTTTGGGGGGGGGTAACTTTTTCCCTAAACCACTTCTAGAATTTGATTTGTTTCTGGCCTGCATTTGTAATAAATAAGCAGACCAAAAGTTTGAGGTAGCGGAAAGTTTATTTACAGCACGAGAAATCCTATGACATGCACACACAGGAGTAAAGAGATCTTAAAATAAATTTGCAAACCTGAGGAAGGCGGTGGAATATGTTTTTCAGCATTTACATGAATGAAGCTCTATTCTACAGTGATTAGGACAGTCAGGGAAAAAGTCAAGAGTGAAAGTAGAACCTGAATGAAGTACGAAACACATGCCAGAAACTACAAATGACAAAAAATGTGGTACACATGCTGGTAATGTCTCCAAGATTTACAAAACAAACCCCAGTCAGACCCACCCACCCCCCATTAAAAAGATAAAATCACAACATTTATGCACGCTCTCCTCTGATTCGCCTGGCCAGCTGGATATCCTTGGGCATGATGGTGACCCTCTTGGCGTGGATGGCGCACAGGTTGGTGTCCTCAAAAAGGCCGACCAAGTATGCCTCACTTGCCTCCTACAATGTGAAAAGATGGTCACATTTAGTTCAGTCTTTGCTTTGAGTTTAAAAAGCATCTTTAAAAAGTGGAAGTGCTATCTCACCTGCAGAGCACCAATTGCAGCACTCTGGAAACGCAGGTCAGTCTTGAAATCCTGGGCAATTTCTCTGACCAGACGCTGGAATGGCAGCTTCCTGATGAGCAGCTCAGTGGATTTCTGGTAACGACGAATCTCTCTCAGAGCGACGGTACCAGGCCTAAAAATGAGGGGGAAAATGTTAGGCTGTGGTGCCAACTCATAAAACTGTTCACATTGTTAATATCTCTAAACTACAGCCAATAATGCAAAAGGGGGACTTGTAGTAAATGATGCCAGGCATGATGCATCCTGTGATGTGACTTGACTTGCTAAGGCACAGAGAAGTCTGTTTCTGAATCATGTTTCCTCTTTGCATGGTTCAGTTTTAAGCTGCATTTGCATAAATGCAGTGGCCTCCACTACAGAGTAATGTCTGTTTTTAATGCAGTGGCCTCCACTACAGAGTAATGTCCTTTTTTTTTAATGCAGTGACTTTAACTACATATTCAGTTCTGTTTCTAACAAAACAAACACATCGTGATGATATTGAGCCCATGTATATTACCTGTATCTGTGGGGCTTCTTTACTCCGCCGGTAGATGGCGCGCTTTTCCTGGCAGCTTTGGTGGCCAGCTGCTTCCTGGGCGCCTTTCCTCCGGTGGATTTACGAGCGGTCTGCTTGGTACGAGCCATACTTCACCTGAAAAAATGACCAACACACAAACATATTAGACATTCACACATCTTAAATCATTTACCAGGTAGCATTGTATCCAAAATAACCACACTTGACTGAGCAGATCTGCGAGCTATAAGTGTCACAGCAGCGGCTTAGCCCAGTGACGCTCGTCAGTTTTGACCCACATCCTTATAATAAACACTTTATTTCACTCGAAACACTGAAGGCTGTGCACACCAGACAAACAAAACATGAGCGGGAAGTCACTGGCAGGAGGGTGCTTATGAATTTATAAGGGAGGTAAGCCAGCCATGAATGCTGACGTGACGCCGATGGTTTAAATTTAATAAAACAAGCCACCATTAAGCTCCGAGAGAGACACACGTTTCAGACTGATGTCGATGGAAAGAGAATTTAAAGCTAGCATGGACGGTTGCAAAATGGCGCCAGCTAGCCGTTCACATCAACACTGAGGCGGCGTTTACGTCTCGGTCAGAATTATGTAAACTTTCGACGGAATTAGTCCTTCATTCAACATTAAGATATTAGGACATAAGGTTATAAGTTATCTTAATAAGGGTACAAAACACATCAAAGAAAGCTAACAGTAAGCTAAGTGGCACTACGCGCCGTTTTGTTGTGAAGTGTCTGTAGATAACAGCGAGCTTTGAAGAGCTCGAGCGTTTGAAATCAAGTGAATCAAAGTTTAAAACATAATTAAGGAAGAAGTAAAGAAATGCTGACAAATAATATCTTTACCGTTTTGTTTTTGTTTGCCGGGAAACGAAACCTTCCTCTTCCTCGTCTGTTGGCAGGAGTGACTGCTGAAGGAAGGGAGGGGGTATTTATAGTCCTGGAGGGGCAGCGCGTGATCTCCCGCCCCTGCCCTTGCCTGATTGGCTCACACACAAATTACTAACGTGATGTGATTGGTTGAGTGGGAAAAAGCAGATCACTGGCTCTGCATTTGAAGTAGAAAGGAACAAAAAGTGCCTTTTTTATTAACAGAGGTTTTAGCTTATTTTTCTTCCATTCATACACCATCGTTAACCGGTTCACTCTCATGGCCCACGGGTTTGGCTCGAACATAGAAACAGGTTTTAATAAATCCTCATTGATTATTGCTCCCACCGATCAAATCTCATCCTTTCATAAAATAGTATTTAGTATTATTTAGTAGTATAGAAAGCAAGGAAGCTCTATTGAGTCACTCAGCTGCCCTAACAGTGAAATCAAAAATGATAAAGTCTGGTAACTTGCAGGATTGTACACACGAGCTTGGTGTTTAAACCACAGTATACCTTTATCAATTGTATCTCACAAATATCTGAAAAGAAACCCTCTGTCAACGTTGTGGGGTTGGTTTTTAGCACAAAGCAGCACAGTTCATCACTATGCATTTCCCTCCAGAAACGGATCGGTTTTTTTAATCACACCCTGAATGTGTGGATCCGAGCTCTTTTTAAACCCAGAATCTGTCAAGGAAACAGTTCGTCTAGTCAAACATTAGAATAAATGCTGAATGAAAAGATCCTCCACCCGGCTACATCCTGTGGACCAAATCTGCGTGTTTAATGATCTAAAAGTTATATTTTTGCTGTTTCAACCATAAGAGCATGATGCTTAAACAGATTAGGCATAAGTCTGTCTGACAGCCTTCTTAATATTACCCACAACTGGTCTTTGATGCCCTGTGACTTTGTTTTAATTTTACCTTTGTTGTTTTTTTCCCAGACTTTTCCTGTTCATTCATCCATAGCTATTACTCAGTCTAACACGTATTTTCTTATTTTCATGAGCATCTTCATCAACAGTCATAACTGTGAGTCATTCATATTTCATAATTGATACATGTCAGTCAACCGAGTCGCATGAATGCGTAAGTTTGTCAATATTATTGTTTTTCTATATCATAAAAACATAAAGATCATATGAACATGTCAAGCCTGGATAATGAGCGCGCCAACAAACCGGAACGTATAGCGCTGGGGAAGAATACCAGACCGGACTAATTCACGAGTAACACCGGTGGTAAGTTTTTTTGAACACAACATGATTTCGTGGAAGCAGAAAGAATAAGCCGATTTTTGTTAAAAACCTGTGTCAGAGCATGTCTGTATCTATGAAGAAGAAGTGAAATAGTTCAGTGTAGATGGCGCCATGACCGAGCAAAGGCTGCTCTTTATAGGTACGTATAGTCTATATATAATATTTTTAATAAAATTACATGACTTACATAGTAAAAGCGTAAGAAATTAGTCTGTTTTCGTTTGTGGGACATTGTTGGTGGAACAGAATTATGAATTGAAGCTGGTTTTGAAAATCCCTCCGTTTGATTACACTGAAATTGTTTGACTTGAGAGCTTAAAATGACTTGCATCTTAGTATCTGTACTTTATTTTGTCCTCAATCACCTGCTATTTGAGTATATCTGTTAAAATATGCCTCGAGTATATCAAAACAGTTTCAAATATTTTACCATACACCAAAAAGTTACGTTGTGATTGATCACGTACATGTGCAATACTTTTATTTCCGGTGCAATACATCATAACATAATGTAAATTATTCCATAACATATTTTATTATTATATTCATCTACTCCATGTGCACTCTGGCTTAGGCTAATATAACTTATTTCGTGTCTTTAAAAGTACTTCTTTACCTTTCTCGTGTACAGATAGTATTTTTATTTTTATTTAGAACTTTTGGATTTGTGTTTAGGTTTATATATTTATTGTCCTTACTGTCTTGTGTCCTTACTGTCTTGTTGTTAAGTACCAGTGTTCCATTCACCACGTCAAATTCCTTGTGTGTGCGAACACACTTATCACTTGACATTATTTATTTATTGATTTATTTATTTTAACAGATATTGAACACAATAGCCCTGCTCCTGTTGAAAGCAGACCAGGACAGCCCCTCTGGATGTGCACTGACAACACCTTTAAATTTAACTTCCCCACTGACAGCTATACAGCACCCCAAGAGGCAACATCACTGTCATCTAACACTGAACCAACAGTCAGCCACATCTCTTTGACAGGACAGGGCTCTGCTTTTGCCTTCAACTTTCAAATCCCTCTTGATACACCTGAAGAAAGCATGGAGACGACAGAGACCCCAGATACATCATCACAGGGCAACCAACAGGAGAAAACTCCATCACTGCAGGAGGTTAACTCTGAACCATCAGGACAGTTAAAAGCAAAGAAGAAGAAGAAGAAGCCTGGGAAGAAAACACCTTCTGAAGGAACTGAGACGCAGCAGAAACCAGATTCAGCAGAGGAAGGTCAAGAGGGCAAGGATGCAGAGTTGGTCAGTTTGAAAGATCTTTATAATTCTCACGTTGGGTTACACTTTTTCAGCTGACTTTAATGCCTGGGTCTCTTTTAGAGTGCAGAGGAGCAGCTGAACAGGCAGCTGGACTGGTGCATTGAGCAGCTGGAGTCAGGAGTGAAGTCTCAGAAGGGAACACCCAAACAGAGTATGGTGTTTGAATTACCCTAAAAATAAAGTGTGCCATGTTGATATCAGAAGTTAACAACGTTCAGCTGCAACACCCTTTTTATTGCAGAGGAGGAAGCCTCTCGTGCCCTCAAGACTCTGCGGAGCTCCAAAGCTCCTCTGGCCAAGAAAAGGCAGGTGATGAGAGCCATGAGTGGAGATTACAGGAAGAAAATGGAGGACGAAAAAAGCAAGCAGCACAAACTCATACAGAGCGGTGAGTGGATTGTAGTAGTTAAGTGATTTTAATTGAAAAAGTACAAGAAAGAGTTACCTTAATTGCTGTTATTTGACGAACAATTGCTTTTTCCATCAGAAATTGCATCAGCGCAGGTCAAAGTTGTGGCAGATTCTCCAAAGAAGAGTGTTTTCCATCGAAGGGCAGAAGTCAAAGCAAAGGATACAGACGTGAAAAGGCAGAGTGAAGAGCCAACATCATCAGCCTTTGTCTTTACTCCATCAAAGGAGGAGTTTCACTTCAATTTCCTCTGATTGTACCCTCAAGAAATGTTTCACCTGACAATATGATGGACATTATTTGGGATGTTCAGAAAATTGCTCCCACAGAAAATAAGGGACTGCATTGAAGAAAAACAGTCACAATGCTGGAAGTCAAAATATTGTGTTTGTTGACTACTTGTTCTTTATTCTTGAATAAAACAGTTTTCTGTTTGTTTAATTATTATGATTGATTTTTGTCACAATAATTATAACAAATTAGTTACAGACTAAAAGTTTTAATAGTTAAGCAAAGCTCTGTGCCAGACATGCATCATATGGATTAAAATTTAGTCAGAGTCAAAAGGGTAACAATAAATGTTTGCTGACTTTTTTTCTGTTTCAAATGATCTGCTTTATACTACTAGTTGTGCTTTTTTTGCCCATGGTACGCCAGGGTGCCACTGCCTTTTCTTTTTTTTTTTTAGCAGTTTGAGTATTAAAATAGTATTTGTTGATAATTGCAGCCCCCAAGTGCATGCACTAGTCGAGGAAATAAAACTATGTAATGTTAACATTGCCACTTGATTATGACACTAGCTTAAATCAGGGATGCCCAACCTGTTTTGCTTGTGACTCCTGAAAATGAGGTTGTCTACTTTTATCCTTTTTTGTAAAGGTCTCATCTTACTTTTTTATCTTTTCTATTTGTGTCCATATCAATAAAGTATTAACCCTCCTGTTATGTTGTGGGTCAAATTGACCCTTTTTAAAGTTCAAAAATCAAAAAAAAAAAATGTAAACAGTATTATTTCGCATTTCTAATGTCACAGTGGATGAAAGGCTAGTGGTATTCAGAGGTTCCTTCCATTTTAGGCAGTATATACCTTCAAAACCAGCTAAATACAGCTTAAAAATCTGGGCAGCGTGTGAAAGAAGAGGTGTCTCGTGTGTAGTGATGGTGATTAATTAAATCAACGTCACTACATAAAAAAAAAAAATTAAAAGTGTAAAATAAACAAAAAAGTATGTCAGATAAAACTACTTTATTTATATTTAGGGCTTTTTAATGTACATTGAAACAAGTTTTAACATGAATTTTCATAAAAAACGAGTGAGTTATCCTCATTGAACCATGATCTTTGAGAATTAAAGAATACCATTGCACGAAATATTGATTTACACGGTAAGTAATGGAGTTAATAATGAAATTAAAAAAATGTTTATTGCGATTTTTTGGGGTTCTGACACTTTTGGATCATTAAATATGCCTCGGGTCAAGATGACCTAGGACATTATTGCTGTCCCTAAGAAACAAACATAACAGGAGGATTAAATCACGGATGCCTAACCTGTTTTACTTGTGACCCCTGAAAATGAGGTTATGTCTACTTTTAACCATTTTTTTAAAGGTCATATTTTACTTTTTTTTATCTTTTCTATTTGTGTCCATATGAATAAAGTATTACAAACAATTAATACAAACGTTTTCAATTATATATTTCATTGTTCATATGTTCTCGAAAAAAGTTCCACGATAGCTTTTGAACAGGAAAGGGCGGGGCATGTTTAAACACGAGCACATTAGAGTGTGACACACAAAACAAAACTTTCAGCCGCTGGGAAAACAAACTGAACGCCGCGTTAACTGTGAGTTTTCACCACTTGACATTCGGCTCAGTTGTGATATTTCAGTTTGTTTGGCTTGGTTTTGATCAATCGAGGAATACATTTGGTTCAAAGTTGATTCTGAGGACATGTGTGCAGTGGAGAAAAGTTCCTACCGGGGCTAACATCAACTCGCTAAGCTAATGTTGAGCTAGCTCCCAGAGTGATTTTGAGAGTTAAAGGTAGTTTAATAAGCTAAACGGTAAAGTCAGATCAGACGCGTGTGTTATACTATATTGTTTTAGAGAAAATTAAAAGCCAGATATCACTATTTAACGACTTCTATTTAGGTAATTCAACTTTAAAATAGAAATCCGAGCTTTACAGTGATGCATTGTATTTAAAACATGTGTGTTAAGTCTCAGGGTTCTCTGTATTCAGGTGTTGGTGGAGAACAGCAGTGAAGAGGAGGAACATGTCTGAGCTAAGTGATGAAGCCAGTGAATCAGAGCAGCTGGGTGCCAGCCTCTCCCTGTGGCTGGGTGACTCCTTGGTGCGCCCTGAGGAGTTGGATGTCCCCCTTGACCTGCACACGGCCTGCTCCATCGGACAGTACGACGTGGTGGCTGAGTGCATTAAAAAGTAGGTGCCCAAATTATATGATCAGTGTGACCAGAATGTTCCTCTCATCTAAAGCCTCTGTTAGATTCATTTGTGTATTGATTATTTCTTAAACCTTTCAGACGTGAGATGGACCTGAATGGGAAGAACATGGGAGGATGGACCCCGCTGATGTATGCGTCATACATCGGCCATGATAACATTGCGAATCTGCTGCTGGAGGCTGGTGTGAATGTAAATGCCACCACTGCCAAAGGATTATCCCCCCTGATGCTGGCAGCTAGCTGTGGGAATGAAAGCATCGCCTACTTTCTACTTCAGGTATAAAAACAAACTGCTATGATGGACAGTAACAGCTTCTCTGTTGACTTTTTCAGATCAGTAATTTTGTCATTTGCTTTTGAGAAG
The DNA here is from genome assembly GCF_009762535.1 of Notolabrus celidotus. Taxonomy (NCBI): domain Eukaryota; kingdom Metazoa; phylum Chordata; class Actinopteri; order Labriformes; family Labridae; genus Notolabrus; species Notolabrus celidotus. The sequence continues at coordinate 13,357,795 of NC_048289.1, forward strand.
CACTACACGTTTACATGTCATCTATAAACACCAATGTAAACAGTGCCTTGGGTTTAATATTAAAAACTTTGATTGCAGATTGTGGCTTTGAATGCCACCAATAAGGTAGCTTTCCTTTCTAACCTACCCGATAACACGTTTCAACTCTTTGTGAGTTGATTGTCACACTAAAACAAATGAAGATCAAATGCTGTAAAGAGAGAAGGACGAAGACCAAGCGGTGTCCTGAAGAAATTGAGGTTGTGTAAAGTTGATGTGATTCAGTCATTAGTGGGTGTCACACAACCTGCCCAGACTTCTCACTCACTATTGACAAATCTACTGTTTCAACATCCACCCACATCTGTAATCTTGGCATCATTTTCGACCAATCACTCAATTTTCAACAATACATCAACAATATTTCAAAAACTGCCACCTCAAAAATGCCCGTGTCCGTCCCTCCCTTTCCTTCACTGCCACTAAAACTCTCATCCACGCCTTCATCACCTCAAGACTAGATTATTGCAATGGCATCCTCTACGGTACACCCAACACCCTCCTCAACAAATTACAATACATTCAAAACTCAGCTGCACGCCTCCTCCCGCTCCAGAGACCACATTACCCCAGTCCTCCAGAACCTACATTGGCTTCCCATCACCTCCCGAATACAGTACAAGATCCTCCTCATCACCTACAAAGCCCTCCATAATCTAGCTCCCTCCTACCTCACTGAATTTCTGAATCCCTTCCGCAACCTCCGTTCCACCAATGCCAACCTCCTCCCCCCTCTCACCAAACCCAAGCACCGAACCTGGGGGGGCAGGGCTTTCTCTGTTGCTGCCCCCACCCTCTGAAACTCTCTCCCCAACACCTCAGATTCTCTCCCTCACTCACCAAATTCAAATCCAGATTCAAAACCCACCTATTTACAAAGGCTTTTAACCTATAATTGATTGATTTTTGTTTGTTTTGTTTTGTTTTGTTTTGTTTTGTTTTGTTGCTTTCCTTTGCTTTTCTATTGTATAATTTATTTTCTTGTAAAGTATCTAAGAGGAACCTTTAAAGAGCTTTTCTAAATAAAATTTATTATTATTATTATTATTAGGGTACATTTTAGAATAAGTTTATAAGAGTACAATTACGTAAAAGCCTTCTAAGGTTAGAGTTTGAACCGTCACAGCAGATCAAGAGTAGATGCAAAAACAAAAATCAAGCTGAACTTGTTGCAAGTATAAAAAAAGGTATTTTGTTTGTTTTCTTTTTAAACTCAAAAGCAAGGTGCTGAGTTGGAGCTGAAGGACTCTCGAGGCTGGACCGCTCTGTTCCACTGCACAAGCACAGGACACCAGCAGATGGTCAAGTTCCTTCTGGATAACAACGCTAATGCTAACATCAGGTCAGTGTTTTCTTTCATTCCAAATCTACAGTAACCCTCCACATGTGGAGGACAGTGTGTCATTTCTTCCTCTCTCATCCACAGGGAGCCGGGCTCTGGTTTCACGCCTCTGATGGAGGCTGCTGCTTCTGGACATGAAATCATTATTCAATATTTGCTGGATCATGTGAGAGGGTCACCGTCGACAGACTTGTTATCTATAAAAGAATAAAGACAGTTTGCACAAATCCCAAGATAGAGTTCACAAAGACGAGGCTTATCGTCCAAATCTGTTTTGTTGTCATCATTTACAGAAAGTCAAAGTGGATGAACGCAACTCTAAAGGAGAGACTGCCCGAGCTCTAGCCATGATGTACGGCTACACAAAGATTGCTAGCCTCATTGATTTACGTTCCCCAAGGATCAAACCAGGTACTTGTTAAAGCAGCTGAGTTTTTGAAATACATGCTGTTATTCCATCTTTGTCTTTTATTTTCTTATTTTTTTGTGTCTGTGTGTCAAAACTCTGTAGGACATTTTGAAGACCTGAGCTCCTCAGAGGACTCGGACAGCGCTCCCCCGAGGATAAGAAATCGGAACCGGGCTAAAGGCATAAGCATACACGACGGGCCCCAGGCCATCGCCAAGTTCCGAGTGGGAGGCTCCAGCAAACTGTGTGGTAGTGTCACACTCAGACAGACAATCTGTATCCATATCAGTCATGTGTCCACATGGAGTTATAATCAGGTGGTCTTTTGTGCTGACAGAGCCTCCCACAGTGCCTCCAGGCTACATGACATTTCGTGATATTGGTGAACAGAGTGACAGTCTCTGCTACCGTGATGTGACCTCACCCATCAACGAGCTGGACGGCCAGAGTAACAGCAGCAGAGGTGAATACTTGAATACTTACATGTGTAGTGGTAGAAAAGCAACAAGTAATGGTCTTTGGAAACTATAATTTTGCATTATGCCACAGATGACAGTCCGTTCTTTGACAATGATATGCCGACCATGAGGAGCAGCAGCAGCAGCAGTGAAGGCCTGCCACAAGTGATTACCCTCAACTGGGAGGGCTCCGTGGAAAGTAACGAGGTACCAACAAAAGGGACCAGAGATACACTACCGGTCAAAAGTTTTAGAACACCCCAATTTTTCCAGTTTTTTATAGAAAACGATGCAGTTCTTATTCTAAGTCTTATTGTGCTCTGAAATAAAAACATCGAACTAATAAACAATTTAATTTAAAAAATAAATCATGGAATCAATTCATAAACCAAAATGTAGTCTAAACTTTTGACTCATCAAAGTAGCCACCTTTGAATTTTGATTAATCTGTCCTTCTTCCAGTCTTCAGTAGTCCACTGGCAGTGTTTCAGGGCCCAGGCAAGCTTCTTTTTCTTGTTCTGAGGTCTTAGCAAAGGCTTTCTTGCTGCAACTCGACCAGTCAAACCTACAGCTCGAAGTCTTCTCTTCACAGTTGAAACTGAGACTTGCTTACTAAGACAACTATTCAGCTGTGCTTGAAGCTGTTGTCCTATGAACCTCCTATTACGCGAGCTGTTGACTCTCGGAAACTTGTCTTCTGATTTTGTTGTGGCTTTGGGTCTGCCAGACCTCGTCCTGTCAGAGTGTAGGAAAGACCTACATCTGTAAGTGTTATGATGGTCTGTCTCTCTTCCATTGTCAATTGCCTTTTTCTGACCATTTCTAAAGCAACACGCTACTTTCTGGAGTACAAGACTGTTCAAATAATCCTCACGAGGGTATGGTACCACAGTGTGTTCCAACACTACTTTTATGCAGACATAGGGGGTTGTAAGTAATCAAGGAAACTTGGGACGCCTGGAAGAATTGGTAGCACCAACTTTAAAGGCTTGACTAACCTTAATTGCTGCCATTTCTTATTCCCTGAAAAAGGCCTTTTCGTATAAATCTGAAATGTACATTATTTTTTCAGTTTTGGGTAATCTTACCTTTTTTTTTTTTTTTTTTTTTTTTTTTACCTCTGGCAGTTCACCAATTACCTTTTCACCATTTAAAGCTATTAAATGGACTTGAACTGCTTGGATTTCAGAAAAAAAGAGGAAAAATAGAGGTGTTCTAAAACTTTTGACCAGTAGTGTAGTTTGGATTCAAACACTGTTTTTTTTTTCTTATCATGTATTTTTCTTCATCAGGACTCTGACCAGTGCAAGAAAAGCATCTCTCGTAGAGTAAACAAGGGTCATCACTCAAAAGGCAAAGGTCGCCATGGAAGCAACGACGCAGCTCACTCCAGTGGCACAATGAACTGTGGGGTGCTGTCACCTGGTGGTCCTCCTCCATCTTACACTGGTCCAAAGGCATGCTCACTTTTCGATGCATCTGTGTGACGATTTTGGGTTCTTTTCCAGCTCTAAAATCTCTTGCTCCTTGTGTCCTGTAGGATCTGGCAGAGTTTTTGGAACAAATCGGCTTCTCTAAGTATCTCCCCGTACTCGAGGAGCAAGACATTGACCTGCGGATATTTCTCACCCTGACTGAAAACGATCTAAAGGAGATAGGGATCACGTGAGAGACTTCAGTGATTAATCACATTTGTCCAGTGTTTTTCTTTTCTTCTTCTTGTTTGAATTATTGAATCTATCCCTGCTCTCCAGATTATTCGGACCCAAGCGTAAGATGACGTCTGCTATTGCCAGGTGGCACAGCAGTGCTCGACCGCCTAGCAACGCTCTGGAGCAGTCATATGCTGACCAGCTTGAGGCAGAGATGCAGGAGATGGCCATTCAGCTCCACAAGGTAAATGTTGAAACTGCTGTGCCCACATTTCTTCACCGAGCAGAATCCTCCTACCTACTTTGAACTGAAAAATTCTTGCCTCCACTTAGCACTGCGAGGAGGCGGAGAGCCTGCAGAGCCAGGTATCACAGGAGAAGGAGCTGCGTACTGTGATGGAGGGATGTCTAATGGAGGATAAAATGGCGTGGAGGAGGGTGCATGCTGAGCTGGTGGAGAACCACCGGCTGGCTCAGGATATGAACGCTTCACTGACAGAGTCCAGGGCCTGTCGTGCGAAACTGCTCTCCTTTTTCCCTACTGATGAGACCAGTGGCTTGAATATTGGCGCGGGAGACGAAACTGAAGATGACAGTGGTGTGAAAAGTGAGTTAAGGTGTCCTGTGCTGGATTCAATCTTTTATATTTTGGGGCAAAAAAGATAAAGTAATATATCTTCATCTTGCAGCTGGGGACGGTCTGACACGCTCAAGTGTTGCAGAGCTCATAAAGAAGCTGGATTCACAGGAAGAAGAACTGGGTAAGATGAAGAAATTATTCTATGTAGATGGCTTTGTGTGGTCAGGGGAGGCTAATTCTAATAATCTAATAATGCTGTTTCTTCATCACAGCGGGGAAACTGCAAACCATGTTGCAAAGTCTGAGGCGGCTGAGTGCCCCTGAAAAAGTCTCAGATAGCTGGGAGCGGCCTTAACCTTTACTGGTGAGTAATTAAATTCTCCTTCTGGACAAAAAATGTAAGAGCTCCATGGCTGGGAGAAAAAGATAAAAATAAACGTTTGTGTCTTCCTTTAGAAGAGGCTTTACAAGTATTCGACGGAGGGTGATCTAACCACCCCGAAAAATCTCTCTGAAATGGGAGAAAGGCCAAAGACGAGGTCGGCCCTGCAGAACCGCAGCGGCTCAGCGAGCTGAGCAGCTTGACCTGCTGCCCCTCTGGGATTGGCTGACGGAGCGGAGCTCGCCAGATGCGGACATGGCCGTGGGCAGCTGCTGCAGGGAAATGACAAACAGGCAGGGAGGGTACCTGACCCTCACCTGCCTGTGCTGGTGTAAAACTGGAGTCCTGCAGTTTGGTGGGGAAAAAGCACGGAGGAGGAGGAGGAGGAGGAGGAGGAGGAGGAGGAGGAGGAGGAGGAGGAGGAGGAGGAGGAGGAGGAGGAGGAGGAATAATCCTGGTGTACAGGATATGATACTGTGAATGTTTAAAAGATGTGCTCTCTTACGTCATGAAATGTGGTTTTAAGTGTGTTCACACCACCAGCAGAGAAGAAGAAGAAGCATTTCATTGGAGTTGAGAGACGTTGTGCATAACTGTGCTTTATTTGAATGAAACCCTTGTATGCTGTTTTTATGTGTTTTTAAATAACGTCCTGCTGAATGCATTTTCAAAAGAAAAAAAATGTAATGTACCTGTTTGTTCCAAATTTACAGCAGTACATCGTCTCATACCGGGGCTGGCTTTTCAAACGTTCAGTGTTATTGTGCTAAAAGTCTTCAGACATTTGTATGTGTGGACGCAGATCTGAGAATGAAATACAACAGTTCCAGTGTTCTTCTTTTACCTGACACTGTTATAGATGGTTTATTGGTGCACTTCAGTGGTTAGTTAACATCAGTCAAGCTTTCTGAATGTGATATTTTTTTTTAACCCAGAAATCATCACAAATCCTTAAAGTGGCAAAATGCATTGATCTGTATTTGGTTCTGCATTAAAGCTCCTTGAATGTCGAGGGGGATAACTTGGTACTGTTTAATTTTCCACTTTTTGTTTTAGTTTTAATTTGGCTCTAGTCCAAGGTTCAATGTTACCAGGGTTCCCACGTGTCCTGAAAAACCTGGAAAACCTGGAAAACAGTTGACCAGTTTTCCAGTACTGGAAAACACCTGGAAAATGGGAGAAAAAGTCAAATGTCCTGGAAAATCACATATAGTCCTGGAAAATTATTCCAACATGGCTGCGTGCGACCTGACCCAATTGACAAAACACATCCCCATTCATTGAAAGTTGAGTGCACGCTGTGCTGGAAAAGACAGCGACACTGCGCAACTTTTTTCACATCTTTTCTCCTTCACTTGTCATAATCATGCATTCACAGAAAACGGGAGTATTTTATGGTACATTAACCTTGTAGAGTGCTCTTTTGATTCAAAGAGTCTTATATTTAAGTTATAGTGTGACCAGTGGAGTCGGGCAGAGAGCTTGGGGGTCTGTGCCACAACTTTCTCTGCAGGCTGAGAGCTCAATTACCGTACTCTAGCTCAGTTGTTCTCAAAGTGGGGTCCTGGGACCCCTGGGGGTCCGCGAACCATAGCATGGGGGTCCGTGAAATAATTGAATACATTTCTAATAAATTATAAAATTGTGCTGTGTCATTACAAAACAGCATACACCATTGTTATGATACCATTTGGTGGCTGAAGGGATATGTGAGTCTTGCTACTGTTAATTTTCTGAAAGCGTTTAAGATCAATTACTTGAAAAGTATAAATGCTGTCATGTTCAGTCCACAAGGAATGAAATGACCCTCTGTTTTAAAGTATACAAGTGGTATTTACTTAATTAAAATTGAAGTGTTATCTGTTTATCACTATGGTACAGGTCTAAAGTGTTTACATTGATACGTTTTACAATACAAATAGTTCCAAGGGCAACTAAGAGTGCAAATGGTAGCAAGTATGTGCTTTAGTGATGGGAAGTTGGGCTCTTTTCAGAGAGCCAGCTCTTTTAACTCGGCTCCCAAAGAAGAGCCGGCTCTTTCGACTCCCGAACTGCTCCTAATTTAGGATCTTTTGTAGCCGTATATTTTACCTTAACTTTGTAAAAATTAATGGTTTGTGTTGAAAACCCTTTACGTACTGTGTTTTTATGAGAATCTCATAATTGACCAATTTTGTGCATTTATTGTGTTACAAAACCATTCTCACCCTAATCCTAGGGTTAGGGTTCTGATTAGGGTTAGGGTTAGGTTACAGTTGTGATTAGGGTTAGGGATAGGGTAAGGCTTGTGATTAGGGTTAGGGTTGTGATTAGGGTTGTGATTAGGGTTAGGATTAGGGTTAGGATTGTGATTAGGGATAACGTAAGGGTTGTAATTAGGGTTAAGGTTATGATTAGGGTTAGGGTTAGGATTAGGGTTAGGGTTGTGATTAGCGTCAGGGTTAGAGTTGTGATTAGGGTTAGGGTTAGAGTTGTGATTAGGGTTGTGATTAGAGTTATGGTTAGGGTTATGATTAGGGTTAGGATTAGGGATATGATTAGGGTTAGGGTTAGGGTTAGAACCAGAACTTAACTTAAGCAAACAGAACCAAACTCAAGCAAACAGAACCAGAACAAAACTCAAGCAACCCAACCAGAACCGAACCAGACCAGAACCGAACCAGATCCATACCAGAACTGAACCAGAACTGAACCAAACCAGAACCGTGCAAAAACCGAACCAGAACCGTACCAGAACTGAACCAGAACCGAACTCAAGCAAACAAAACCAGAACCGAACCAGACCAGAACCGAACTAGAACCATAACAGAACTGAACCAGAACAGAACCCGAACTGAACCAAACCAGAACTGAACCAAACCAGAACTGAACCGAACCAGAACTGTACCAAAACCGAACCAGAACCGTACCAGAACTGAACCAGAACGGAACCAGAACTGAACCGAACCAGAACCGTACCAGAACCGAACCAGAACCGAACTCAAGCAAACAGAACCAGAACCAGAACCAAACTCAAGCAAACAGAACCAGATCCAAACTCAAGCAAACAGAACCAGAACCAACTCAAGCAAACAGAACCAGAACCAAACTCGAGCAAACTGAACCAAAACTAACTCAAGCAGACAGAACCAGAACCAAACTCAAGCAAACAGAACCAGAACCAAAAGTTTGAGAACCCCTGCTGTAGCTAGCAGGAGTCCAACTCCCGATAGTGAAAACAAACGGAACAAAAAGAGCGACACAGCTGCACAGAAACTCCACGTTGTAGACATCGCTGATCATAATAGACATCACCATGCAGGAAGACAGTTTAAATTTTTTTTTAATCTCTGAGAGATCTTCAAATACAGAGTGCGTCTTTACACCAGTGAGATTTTTTCAGAGTTTACGGTTACTCAAATAAAAAAACGTGACATTTGCTTTGTTTTATATCGACCACATAGGAGGATGAATATCATGATTAGTGGTCAGGTATATTTTAAGTTTGAGTTTGAGTTGAGAAACATTTGTGGCCATTTTTGTCATTCAATTCTATTTATGTCATTAATGCACGGATACTCTGATTATTATTATTATTTATTTATTTCAGTAAGGCAGCTTCCTGATTCCTTTGCTGGCTCTTTTGTTTTTTCTTAGCTCATTTTATATTTTTTGAGAAAAGAGAAAGCTGAGATGTTGCCCATCAGTGTTACTTGGTTGCACTAATAAAGTGAAGTGCTGTAGAGCTGTGGTTGCGTTATTCTATTATCAATTTGCCATCATTTTTAAGTATGTAAGAGATGATTTCATTGATAGCCATAGACTACATGTCTTTCAATGTAGACTTCCACTGAGAGGAACATATTAGACTATTTAGGAACTTAATTAGGAACTAAATTTAGACAGTCATACCAGCTTGATCATCAATGAAAATGTCCTGGAAATGTCCTGGAAAATGATCACTGGAAAAGAGTGGGAACCCTGGTTATGCGACCACAGCACATCATTGTAAAGAAAACATTTGCTTTAATGATGGTTTCAAAAATAATTTTATTAGCACAGACAGCTGAGAAGCTGAGTGTTTATCCATACACATGAGGACAACATGACCAAAACAGGAGAGAGAGAAAAACAATGGAGGAAGCCATGAGCAGCGTCGTCTTTTCAAGAGAGTCCAGAGTCAGCTGTTAGAAACCTTTGAGATGACAAGTAGCCGTAAAACATCCTCCAACACAAACATCAGGAGGAAGAAATCAGCACCGCTTTGGTAAAAGAAGTAAAGATGTAAACACATCTTAGTCTGTGCGCACTCGAGAGGTGAAGTGGAGGTTTTAAACTGGATGCCAAATTGGAATTTTGAATTCAGACCTGTGCATCGTTATTGATTCACATTCTGTTCAATTCAACCTCTTCACTGGGTTCATGGTCCCTGCGTTAGACTGGTGCAGAGGTATGAATAATTTGACAGTTAACACTTATCTTAGAGTCTGTCTCAAAAACCAAAACACTAACAAACTGTTCCTCACTTCACACATCCCTCCTCAACTTGATGTGTGATTCACAGGCCTGTTCAAATGTTTGTTCAGTCAACAACAGTCAATATTTATTCTGCAAATAATACAAAGATGACTTTAGAAGCTTTGTGATGATGTCAGGATGTATTTGCTTAAAACTAGGTCCAAACAAATGAGTTAATTCGTAAAATATTCCGCATCTTTCAGTGATAATTGGATTGTGTCATGAGAGTCTGCTGATTAAACTGCTTAGAGAATCATTCAATCAGCTGACACCGTGATGCAACAGGGATTCATTTCAATTACACTTGAGAAGAAGCTGTTTGGTTGAAGTGTATCTCTCCTATAAAAGCTCTCAGCAGCACATATCGTGTCCGGCTGCTGGACTTCAGGCTACACATGTTGGCGGGTTGCCAGTTTGGATTTCTGAGCCCACAAGAGTTAAGTGCAGTCAGGGGAGATAAATAAGTAGTGTTCTCTGTCTCACTAAGGTGCCCTCAAGCAAGAGTTTATAACCTCCCTGCTGCACCAGAACAAGACAGGGGTAGAAAACTTGAAGTGCTGGGCAGCAGAATGAATGTATGCAACTGAGACAAAGTTTAACTCAGTCTTTGGACATACTGAAGCAACGTTAGACATTTTCTGTTACATGTAGCCGACTAAACAGACTTCACTGGTCCAGGACAACTTCATGTGCCAGTTAAGTATGTATAGCATGAATAGAACGTGTTTATTTTAATATATAACTTAATGCAGCATCATCTACAGTCCTTCAAAATAAGTTTTATGTACAAACATTCACAGCCCACTTCTGATGAGCCTTCATGATTTAACTAAAGGGTTAAAAAACTGTAAAATGCAGCATGTGTGAATTCTCAAAAATATCACACCATCTGAATATTTGCTGTAACATCTGCTTATATACATATTCACTGTTTTCAGTACAAAAAAATTAAATCACATATGATGTCCGTTTGCTCTTTAATGGCTGTCCAGGTGAGCAAATAGAAACCCTCGCCTCCGTATGACTCCAGAAATCCGACCTTTGACTCCTCTTCAGACACACACAAAACCAAAGTCTTGTGTGAAAGAGAAGACGTGTCGTTTGTCAGAGGGTTGTGTGTGTGTGTGAGGCCGACGTGTGGACCAATTTCCACTCCCACGGAGCACCGGCTGTGAGAACAGTGTCGGTGATGAGTTCAGGTGTACTCACACAGGTGGCCGCAGCCGGCAGGGCAGTGCGCGCTGCTTTTAAGCCAGTTCATAATGTGCTCCAGATGTCCGCCGTGGCTGCAGCCCTGACACCACACAAACAGTCCCTTCACCACATGGTGGCACACCGCACACACACTGGCACACTGGTGGCACCTAGAGGGGAGACATCAGATGATCAGTGATGTTTGTAGAATGCATTTAAAGACACAGGTGTTTACTGAACAACACTGAGGAGTAATCCAGTACCTACCACCTTCTAAAGGCGTTTTTCGACTGCAGGAACTTTACCCCTGAACTACGTGCGTTTCGACCGGAGGAACCAAGGTCTAAATTTAGTTCAGGGGTAGATAATCTCCCCCTGACAAGCCCCTGCTTTGGGGGTAGTACTTTTCAAAGGTCCTGGGACTTTTGGCTGAACGTAATGGTGTTTGTAGAGTTAACACAGTTGTTGAAACACAGAGGGAGTTCCTGGGAATGCATACTAGTTTAGTTTTTTATTAAGATTTCAAAATATTATTGAATATAATTTTTTTCTCCATACGTCACTGGCCTGATTTGCACAATCTACCTGTGACTTCAGCCCACGGTCGGAACGCAGACAACAATGGGGGCACAGGAACCTTTTAGTTCCGGGGAAAGTAGTTCTGGGGACTAAAAGACCCCGGAACTCTTGGTTGAAATGCACCTCAAAAATACTGACAAATCATTTCAGCACAAGGACTTTTTTACTACTACATCAAAAAGTCATATGTCATTCAGGGGATTGCTGTTCAGTTGATTGTATTTCTCTTTGGACAGAGGTCATACCTGCTTTACTATTTCCTGTTTGTTCACTAACTGACTAGTTTTAAAGGAACAAATAATAATAAAACATACATTTTAAAATGGAAAAATAAGTTATTTAGCTATTGTAAATGGCTTATAATGGCTCGCCTGCAGTACCATCATTTGCCCCAGCAGGGGGCAGCAGCCACTTCCATAGGAATCAATGTTAGACAGTCATATGTTGACACAAACACATGACTATGTTAGGTAAATTGGTAATGTAGTTGTTCATACCTGTCACAGATCCAGCCCTTGTTGTTCATTGGTCGTTTGCAGTTACTGCAGTTGATGTGCAGCGTTGTAGATGCCTGATTCAGGCAGGTGATGGCGCTGCACGTACTCAGCTTGATGACCTCGTTGGACACGTTCCAAAGCTCAAAACGCTGCAATAGGTCTATGTAGGACATGTACCAGTGCTCCTGGTGGAATGGAAACACAACTCTTTCAGGGATTTGTCATTAAAAATTCAAAGATATTACATTTTAGGTCTTGGGTGTTCTGGTGGCAGACACGTATGTACAACTACAGTTAAACAAGAGGACTTAAGAATGGTGAACTCCCTCCAGCACTTAGCAAGACACCAGTGTGTTTATGTTCCATCTGACCTGCGTAAGGTCGTCGATCTCTTTACGAATCCTTTCCCCCAACACGATCAGCACAGACACGGCCATCTGCACGTCGCCCTGCTCAGCGTAGTAGCTCAGCATCTCCCTCACAATGGGACAGAAGAAGCTGGCTGGTAGATGTGGGCTGAACAGCGGCTGGGAGATGGAGATGAGGGAGAAGGACTCAATTGGTGTCAAACATGTGAGCTCTGCCTCGTTGCCACTGACATGCGGGGAGTCGGCCTTGTCCTGCTGAAGGTGTTCTGGGGCAGATGGGTTATCCATGATCTCGTGGCGCAACTGGAAAGCCTCCTGAGGTAGCGTGTATTCCTGCTCCTCTGTAATGACAAAAGGAGCAGAGCTAAAATTAGCCAAAAGAGCGCTGAGCATGGAGGCCGACATAAATAGAAAAAGTAGCATAACCAATCCTTCAGTTTCTGAACTGGACTGTGACTGACCTGTTTGGTTGTCATGTTCCACAGAGTAGAGGTCATCGTCGTCTAACTCAGCATCACCGAACATGTAATCAGCCTGGCCCTCACTGCCTTCTGTCTCCTCATTTTCTACAGAGGAAATGTACTCAGATGATCCATTACAGTATTTCTCAATTGCTAAAACACATTTCTTGACATCCACCACGCTTTTCTCAACACTATAAGCACAAAACCCAGAGATGTATTCACACTATCAGGCTCAGAGAAGACCAATGTTCAGGAGTTATTAAACCAAGTGAATCACAAAAAAAATAAAAAAAATAAAAAAATAAGCACAAAACTCAATTTTAAAACTACATTCGACAAACCTCTGACTCTTCCTGCAAAACCAGACAATGTTGTCAGATCATCCCCCAAGTCAATCAAGATTAAAACAATATTGAGCAGTCATTACACACTACATAAAAAAACTGAAAACACAATGCTTAGGACATGAAGCTGTAGAAATAATGTTTATTGTTCACAGGAGGCTAAATTAATTTAGTACCTGTATACAGTGAAAATAAAGTAAACACGAATATAAATGAGAAGAACATGGTCTATCACAGTACTTTGGATTTCATCAGAAGTTGCTGTTCTGGTCTTTCTCGATTTCATTCCCCTCCTTTTCCTCCTCGACCACCTCTCACACACTCTTCCTCTGCCTCTCAAATTATTTCTGTCCATTGTTCAACCTTCAACAACCAGTGCTCTCTGACCTGCCTCATATTGGTTTCCTCACATCATTAGGCACAAGTGTGATCTGTTTTGAGTGGTTGTGTTTAAGCTGTGACACCTGTGCTTCAAATGTGTTTAACTTTTGCTACCTGTGCTTACCATTATTCAACACAAGTGCATCACAGTGCAACATGTGTTTTAGTGAGTGAGAATGTTTTTGGAAGTTGTGTCTAACAGGTGAAAAGTGCAAATGGTTTTGCAAAAAGAGTGACTGATTCAATACTTGGGTTCAGGCCACTGAGGAATTTGGTTCAGACAATAGGGTTTAGTGTTTTACCAACTGAGAAATACTGTAACAGTGTAAAAACAACAAAAGGATCACCATCATGGCTTCTGAGTTTTATAGTGTCCAGGCTCACCTTCATTATTATTGCTGATGTGTGAGTTCCCAGGCTCCAGGTGGATGTTGTCCTGTCTGCTCTCACCTTTGCTTCGCTCCAGTCTGCTCTCTGTGCCCATTCCTGAACCCATCTCCTTCATACTGAAGCTGAGAGCATCACAAACGTCATTATTAGTCTGTTAATCACAGACAACGCTTTCTGTAAATAAACAAAGAAAGGCTGATGTACCTGTTCATTAACGGCAAGGTGCCCAGCTTACTGAGGTTGTGGTTTAGACCGGGTGTTGTGAGGTTTGCGGGATCTGAGAACATGATTCTCAACATGGTCCATGTTGTGGAAACCTTTCAGATGGAGAGAAAAGACGTATTATTTATAACACATGACAAACAGGAGTATGTGACATATTTCCTCTCAAGTAAAGTGTTGCAAAGTGAGGGATGACTGTAACTACACAGCTTAGGTTAAAACAACAGATCTAACAGGAAGGAAGATTTGTTGTACACAAGTGAAACACAGTCAATTTACAGTCTGATGCAAATGTAACAAGCATTTAGACACAGAGACATTCAATACATTTTTAAGGTTAAAGTTGCAGACTGACTTCAACATCTAAAATGTGATTAAAATGGACAATATTAATGAATTGCAAAGTGAGGAAATGAAATTGTTCTGATAAAGATAACTGGCTTAAAGATGATTTGGAACTGGTATCTATGGAGCAAGCACCGTTAGCCTTTGTAGACCTGGGCAGTGGCCACAGAGGCTCGTTGAGTTTTATTTTATCAGCTATAAATAAAAGGCCTTGATGGCAATAATGGAGATATGTGTTGATGGGTTAGGGTTAGGGTCATTGACCTGTCTTTCCCCCCACCATTATGGGGATTGTAAGATCTATCTTCGATAAGGTGGAGGAGCTAACCCGGCACCAGAGGGAATACTAGCAGAGTAGCATCATGCTAACAGAGCTAACACCGGACACTAGCGCCACATTGGAAGGATTTCACCTGCTGTGGGCGGACAGGATACATAGAGCAAGACTGAACTAACTGGTGAAGAAGGTCTGCTCAGTCCTGGACCCTGTGGAGGTGGTGGCTGACAGGAGAATTATGGCCAAGCTGTCGTCTCTGATGGACTTTTTATATATATATATATATATATATATATATATATATATTCTTGTACTGTACACCTTCTTGTTTGCTGCTGTAACTCCATGAATGTCCCTGTTGTGGGACGAATAAAGGAGTATCTTATCTTATCTTATGTCTATCACCCTGAATAGAGTTTTGTTTACAAAGATCCTTTTCGCTATTTCATTTTTCAATAGTTCGGTTTTAAGCCCCATGAATATGAATGTAGAACATTTTTCAGTTCTCTACCTTGCTGTCTGTAATCATGCATGCAGTAATGTGTATCCTCCACCACCTGTCCTGAAGATTTTAGATCTTGTCCTGTCAGTGATGTGTTTTTGTAGTATAATTTATTTCGATGGAAATAAATAAACAGAGTAAAATATGATGATTTTCTGGGTTATCTATGGCAACACTTAGTATCTTCATGGTTTTGTAAGGCAAAATCCCAAAGACAAAAGTAATTGGTTGATTGAAATTATACAATAATTGTTACTTATACCCCAAGAGCTTATCATTATTATTTAAATGATATGAATCTTTAGTATTAACTAATGTGATATGTATAATTATTTTGCAGTTATCTATAAACCAGTTATATAACATTAGAATCTAAATATGCTCCAATGTTTAGGATAATACAAACAAAAATTGTGTGTCTGTATTTAATTTTTCTGACCTGAGGTCGTTTGAGTTCCTGGGCCACCTTGGCGTTGTGATCACACAGCTCAGCAAACGGTTTCCCGCTCAAGAGGTAGAGTTGTGCTGTCTTCACGAACCAGTCCATGCGATTACTGTCTAAATCAGTCTCAAAGACGCTGAGGGCGCTGGACACGTGGGCAAACTGTTCTGTCGGATCGGGCTTCTTGAAGAAAAAGATTGGGTAGCGACGGTCACCTCCAGGGTACGGCTTTCTGTTCGGATCACTACTGATCAGACTCTCCTTTGCTGCAAAAGCCAAGTCGCCAAACAGTCCGAAGCACAGACCCTCTGGGTTGGCCTTGTCCACAGGTCGAGTAGCATCCTTGAACATATGTTGGTAGAGGGTGCTATCCTTAGAGCCAGACAAAAGGAAGTGAGGGTCATGCTGGTGGCGCCACACGATACCAGTGGTCACATCCTTGTGTTCCTCAAAGGTGGCAAAGGGGATGAAAGGTCGGCGAACGTCCCACACGTAAATGTTGTGATCCACCATCATGGAGCAAGTGGCTAAATGAAACTTCCTCTCAGGCCGCCACTTAACTCGAGCCACTGAGGCGATTGTCTGGACACAATAGACCTCTTTGGCACGGTTGGTTGTCATGTCCCAAACTTTCACCATTTTGTCCCTTCCACCAGTGGCCAGCCAGCCCCTGAAATAGAAATAATGTGCGATTCAGAGACATGCAGCATGACAAAAGATTGTTTCAGCAAAAGGGACCTCCACATTTTCAGCGATGAGTCACTGGTTCATGTCAGAGTCTCTCACCTGTCTTCAGGGTGCCAGTCACAGCAGAACACAGGGCCAGTATGAGCAGTGAACATTCGCTCATAGCGGTCCGGCCGCCTGATGTCCCACAGCTGGACGTTACCATTCTCAAAGGAAGCAGCAAATGTGAAATAATCCTTCATGCTGAACTGGACGTCTCTTACACTCTCCGACTGACCTAGAGGAAAGAAAATAAGATGAAACTCAAGTGATAAGAACCACAGATATAGTTTGTTTTAACAACTACAAGTTGCATTTCACTTTGATTAAATTAATTGCAGCACACTTATAGTCATCACATGATATTCTACCTGAGAAGGTGCTGACAGTCTCCTTCTTGCGCAGATCAAAGCACTTCATGAAGCCATCCTGCGAGCCACTGAGCAGCATGTAAACCTCTGTGGGATGGAAGCACACCTTGTTGACAGTGCGTTTGTGTTCAGTAAACAGCTGGTCCTGTTTGTTACGAGAGGGTTTTCCCAGGTTCCAGGTGACCACCGCCCCGTTGGTGGCAGCTGTGGCAAGCAGGTTCTCCTCCATCTGGTGCCACATCACATCTGCACAGCTGAAGTTGAGAGACGGCTTGCGTCCGACTCTGAGATTCAGCTTCTCCACAAACTGCTCCTCCTCCAGAGTGTAGATCTTGAAGATGTTTCGGCCTGCTACCACCACCTGGGTGGCATCACGGCACACGCTGATGGCGTTGGCTGGAGCGTCCAAGTGGCAGAACATAGTTCGGCCAGTTACCGTACTGCTGCTGAGGGCTGTGGTAACCCTTGACATCTTCTCCATGTTTCTGAAGCAGACAGCAAAGATGCTAATGAGAACAGAAACAATAAAACTGACAAGATGCATCATGTGTGGTTTGCTTTTTAAGGGACTAGTTGGCCAACACAACTGCTACTTTAGCCACAGCTGTAAAAGGCACCTGAGCAAAATGTTACATGATTTTAAAGCAGTTCAACAAACCACCAGAAGGTGGCAGGCAAGCAAATAAAATATAAGATTTAAGACATTTGGTGCAGGGGTTAGCAGAGGTAGCAATTTGTAACAAAAGAATCAATGCACAGTTGTATCTTCTTTTATACACAAGACAATGAAACAGATATAGTACTCACTTGGTGAAGAATTGCTGGCCTGGTTAATGTCTGCAGCAAAACAGAGTCCTCTTCATGAGCTCCCATGAGAGCTAAATTGCTGGTGAGAGAACAGAAAGTGAGCAACACAATCACACAGATCTTTTATTGCCACTTATTTTACAGAGACATGGAACAAAACAGTCACTGACACCGCATACGACTAGAAATGAAGTAAAGTTGATAATTATGACTAAAGCTTTAATATCAAATACAACTGTAAGCACATACATATAAGCTGGACTGTCTTCGAATTGATGGGATACGGGATAAACATGCAACCTTAGTGAACATAATGCTGCAAGATTGATGATATTAAGGATAACCCCAGTATGTGCTTGTCTGATTTATTGTCCAAAAACTGCATTAGACTTTTTGTTTACCTCTGCTAGTCTGTAACTGCGTAACTTGTGTTACTTACTATCTATCTCGTGCTGGTATCTAATGGATAGCTGCTTTGAGCTCACGTGAGAAGATAAACCCGACAGCGTGAGTGGCTTTGTTCACCCAAGTGGCGTGAACGTGTGCAGAAGCCCTCTTCCATACACTTTAAATGCCACCACATTCTTCCTTACATTACACCTTCAGTATCTTTCTTCTGCTAACTTCATCATTTCTTGGCCCTTTTTCGACTAGGGTCAAAAGTAACCTTTGTGTGTCCGTAAGCTCCTTCACAGTGAGCCATCAGCTGATGTGTTTGCTGTAAGCAGAGACTCACTGTACAGTGAACTTGCACCGTACAGTAAACATGACAGGAATGTGCTGCTAATGCTAGTTGGCTAACGTGGCTACTGGACGCTTTAGCAGAGACAGACCGTACACGGTGACATTTTTAAAGGTAAGTCGGAGACTTAGATGGAATGTTAAAAAAACGTATTCCTCTGGGTAACACTGTCCATACAATGACAATCAAAAGTATTTAAGGGCACACACCTTCTGAAAGAGTCGCTCAGTGCTAGCGGTACCGGAAATAGTATTTTGTTTTTCATTCTCGCGAGAATTGAGTGGGCAGCAGTACCGGAAGTACCGCTATAGTACTTTTCTTTTTCTTTTTCTTTTTTAAACTTTATTTTAGATGTACAAACAATGGGTACATTCACAAGGAGCAGCATACATAAACAATCATTAAGGACATATAAACAATACAAATTCAGTTGTTAATTTAATGCAAATGAGAAATTATACATACATACGTTTTTTTTAAATAACTTGGTGCAATTTTATCCGTGCAATAACTTACCTTATATATTTATCAGATACAAGTGTACATAGTGTACATCTGTAATAGTTGCCATATTTTATTCTATTTTATGCTATGTTATACCATTTTATTCTATATTATTTTATTATATATTATTTTATTTTATTCTATTCTATTTTACCTTTATCATTGCTATTATAATTATTGTTATTATATTTTGACTATGTCAGTACATTGTTGTATTCTTCTGTCCCGTGTTGTAAGTGCTGTAACAAAAGAATTTCCCCAAATTGGGGACCAATAAAGTATATCTTATCTTATTTTATACATAGAAAATAAACAATAAAAAAAGTTGAGTAAGGAGAGGGAGTAATTTTACAGTTCAGTGGGGAATTCTTTAAGGGGATCATATATTTTAAGTGCTTTTGTTCCTTTCATTATTTTCAATAATTTCAGGAATAATTGGAACTCATTTAGAAAAACAACAAATTTGGGGTTAGATTTCATAGTTCTGTTTTTATGAATGAAGAATTTTTGAGAGGCGCAGATTTAAGTTACAGCAGATGCACCATCATACTACTACAATCCAACCAGATAAGATTTTCTTGAATATTATTGACCAATTAGCTGTTTTGTTTTGTGTTACGTAAAATATCTTTATGGCGTATAATTGTAGTCAGCTCCCTTACAAGTAGGTAGTGATGGTGAGCTGAAGCCTCATGAGGCATCGAACCACTTGAGCCAATTGGTATTTTGTTTTATAAAATGTGAAAATGTTTTCCAAAATGTAAATTTTTCTCCAACTTTTTAAAAGTGTTTCATCTTTTGTAAATTTGTTTTGTCCTTCAGGGCAACCGTAGTTATGGGAATGACTATATGAATTACAAAAAATGTATGACCAAATCATTTATCTACATAAATGATCACATATGTGTAAGATAAAATATTTTTTGGATGTATTCTGTGATGTGTAAATATTCCCAAAGTGGTATATAATATGGCAGGTTGTGTAATAATGTTTTTCAGTCACTTTCACTTTAGGAAAATAGCACGGGCTTCAGCAGGCAGAGGACAGTGCATATACTTGCGGAACTAGGAAGAGGGCACTGAATATGCTTGTGTAACTTGGACAATGATGTACAGAACAGAGGAGATTGTATTCATTTTTATTTAGAAATAAAAGATTCTTAAGGAGGTTTTATATTGCTGTCAAACTTCGCGGCAAAATCTGAACCACTTCCTGAAGCAGTCACGTGGTACAGCCTCGAGGCGCGCTATGCGGAAACGCCCCCTCCATTACTCGACACATGCTTCGAAACTTCGGCACATCTCTGACACCACTACAAGTAAGGCTTCATAAACAGCCGTCTGGTTTCTATGTGTATGTAGGTCATGGTGTAAGTTTTCTGTTGTCATGAGTTTGAGTCTGTTTACTTGTGAAGACCCGGCCACATGGAGGAGAGTGTATGAAGGGTATTGGGATGTAGTGGAGGCCAAGGCCAAAGCCAAGAAACCTGGAAAGCTGCTGAGCCTTGAGAAATGGTAAATCCCTAATCGGCTGCAAAATCACCCACAGTCTCACTGAATGCTAGACACTTAATGCTATCACACTATGTTGTTAAATCTGTTGGTTTCCAGTATATTGTTGTTTCACAAAACACTTACAATTCAAGATCCACCCACTGTTTGTTTTATTTTTTAGAATTTATCATATCCACTTGATCATGAGAGAGGGTTTGCTCAATTATTATTGTAATATATAACTGTCTTGTCAGCCCAGAAGCTTAAATACATTTAACTATAGTGTTTTTAAATACTTTTCTCCTTGTGTGCTTATGATATCACTTTAAAAACGAAACACACGTTAGCCCACATGATAAAGTTTAAAACCTAGAAAAAAATAGGCAAGCAAATTGACCATTAGTAAGGATATTTGGTCAATGGGTTGTCCTTATGACATGTTTAGTCAACCATGCTTTGAGTATTGATCCTTAAGTGCATGTGTTTGTGTTCAGGTATCAAGAGGAGCTGCCTAAACTCATTTCATGTCGACCTGATAAACATGTCTCTCAGTCAGAGCTGGTGAAACTGATGGAGTGGAAGCTCACAGTGAGTTGTTTCTCAACACGAGATCATACTAAATTAAAGAAACTTTTGCATGCACACACTAAAGTTGTCACATTTGTAACATGAAGTACAACTTTCCTCTAACATCACTCAGTTATGTCCTGGTGTCCTTGCTTCTTCTCTGCAGAGAGGGAAGTTCAGGCCGCGGCTGCAGCAGCTGGTAGCTTCTAACAGCGAGGACACTGTGGAGAAATGTTCCAGAAAGGCCTTCAGCCTCCTTCCTGACGTGCAGGCAGCGATCGCAGAGCTCAGCACCCTGAAAGGAGTAGGCCCGGCAACTGCTTCAGGTACAGTTGAGGCAAAAATCATAGCCCCCAAGGAATTATGGAACATTTTCCTTAAATTCTGCCAAATGTTTGACTCATTGATAAAACTTGATCTAATCAAACATTCACCTGTGCTATTTGGTAGCTTTGGTACATTTTGGAATGTAAAATACATTTTTAGGTTTGCTTTATATCAAATATAGTGAAAGATGGGGTGGTCAAAAATACTAGCCCCCATGTGAATTTTTGCTATCAAAACACAACTGTGCAGTCAGCTGGCTTCCTAACAACACCTGTTGGTCATTCGGCCTCCTAACAACACCTGAGCATTCAAACAACATTGAGATTTACTAAAGGAACTCCAAACAGGGCACTTGAACGCGTTATTGACAGAGACTACTCTTACTAACCATGCCAAAAACAAAGGAAATCAGTCTTGAGCTCAGAAAGAAGATAATTGAGGCTCATAATAAGGGGAAAGGGTATACTGTCATTTCCAGGCATTTTACAATGTCTACAACAGCTGTACATTGCATCATTGCAAAGTACGAGGAGACAATCTCAGTAAGAAACAAACCTAGGCGTGGTAGAAAGCGCAAGATTTCAAGAACTTTGGAGAGGAAAATAGTCGAAGATGTCTGCAAGAAGCCCGGACATCTGCCAAGGTGATTGTTGCTGATCTGCCCTCTTCTGGAGTTGATGTTTGAAGGAACACAGTTGTGAGGGATCTTCATCGTAGTGGGCTTCAGGACCATCTTTACTCAAAGAGTGGCACATCAGAGTCAGACAGAGGTTTACCCGTAAACATTTGAAAGGTAAAGATGAGTTTGGGGAGTCTGTCTTTTGGTCTGATGGAACTGTTTGGGAACATGGATGTTGATTATGTTCGGCCAAGAAAGGAAGGGAGCATCGTAGTGTGGGGCTGCTTTGCAGCCTCAGGCACAGGGAGCCTTGTTCGGGTGCATGGCATCATGAAAAAAGAAAGTTATGTTGACATTTTGAGGGATATTATGAAGAAATCTGCTCATTGTCTAGGCTTAGGTCATCACTGGGTCTTCCAACAAGATAATGACCAAAAGCAAACATCAAAATTGGTCCAACAGTTCTTAAAGTTCTAACCAAGTTCCTGCACAGAGCCCAGATCTAAATCCTGTGGAGAATCTGTGGTGGGTGCTTAAAGTGAATGTCCATGCTCAGAAACCATGTACTTTTGACCAGCTGGAACAGTTTGCATTGGAAGAATGGGCCAAAGTCCCTCAAGAGACATGTGCCAACCTTGTAAAGAACTACTTGAAGAGGTTGTTGTCAGGTGTGGCCCAGAAAGGGTGCAGTATTGACTACCAATGGCCAGGGGGCTAATCATTTTGGACATGTCATTTTTACCTTTTCTTGTTTCAATTAATTGCATCAATAAAATATCCTAATCAAACATTGTGAACATTTTGTCTTTGTTATTTGGAAACAAATAAACTATAAACACTTGTTTTTGTTGGTCATTTTCATGGAGAAATAAAGGGTTAAATCTGATTTCACAAGGGGGGCTAATAATTTTGGCCTCAGCTGTAAGCCTAGTCTATCTATGGTGCTTCTTTCAGCAAATAGAAAAAAGCTTTGGACTTCATACTGATAAAATATCCCCGTGATCCTTTAAAGCTGAAAATGATTGCCTTCTCTGTAAGTGCACAAAGTGAGTTCTTACACCGGTGGACTCCCTGTATACTTCATATTCTTTTTATACTTACATTCAGCTCATCTTTGGGCTGACTGTCCGTTTTTGTTCCAGCTGTGTTGGCAGCAGGAGCACCAGATCGAACTGCATTCATGTCTGATGAAGCCATGGAGAGTGTGCCAGGGCTGAAGCCCATCCAGTACACGGCCAAACACTATGCTCTCTACCTGGGCAGAATGGTGGAGTGGACTGAAAAACTGAACAAAGGTGAGGTTATGATGGGGCCATGAGGGTCATGTGGCATGCAGAGTTCAGAGATAGGCCCAAATGTCCTCCCTCAGCCCTGACCCCTTCTTGACTTAATTGACATCAGCTGGATAGTGATTGAGGGTAGGAGGCAGTAAGGGCTCAAAACTGTAGAACTGGTAATGGAACAGCACTCTGCGACTTCTCAGGTTTACCTGCATGACGTCACCAGCTCATCTTAGCGATATTAGGAATTTTTACTTTCCTCAAATTCAAGGCCCTTAAGGGATGCCTGACTGACTGCCATGTGATTCAGGCTCTTACCGTACAGACTGCTTAACCAAAACATTTAAAATATATAAATAGGCGATATAACTATAAATATATTAATAGGCTACTGTATGTACACATATATGTGAAGATGAGTAGATTAAGGCTGTTTTCTATATTTATACTTACAGGTAAACTTTTTTACCTGTAAATTTCAACTTTAATGCTTCTTTTTTACTGTCACGCTTTTTTTTATTTCCATGTTACGGTGCTCGTTTGCCTTTCCATGCTCATGGACTTCCCCTGGGAATCCCATGTTTCACGTCACAATGCTATGAACTATGGGTAATTCCCTTACGCTAAGTCTGCAAAAATGCCCACTTACGGAAAGGGAGCATAAAGGGCTCAAAAAGTGATCCCTAACACATGAGATGATTTGACAGAGGGACAGCCCTAAGCCCTCACGGATTTAGCGGGAACGCGGCTCGAAGTTGGTGAGTGCTTGAGGGTGGACATTTAGATTGGGCCATAGTCTTGGAAGTATTAACTTACTCCTGAAAAAAAAAAGTGGGGTTAGGGTGTTGTCTCGTTTTTGTTATAGTGCCTATAGAAAGTGGAAGATTTGAGTTTCAGTGTGTTACAAAATAGTATCAGAGGCAATGTAATGTTGGGGTCTTAACCTGCAACATCAGAAAAAGAAGCTTATATAAAAGTTGTATTTTATATCTGACATTTTGGGGTAATACAAAAATCCACTTTCATTCTGATGGTCGGTCCTCTCACTCCTCTCGTCCTTAGTGGACCCTCAGCCGGACTGGACACCTCACAGGGTGGAGTTGTGTTTGTGGGCGATGGCCATAGCAGATAAGCTGCAGCTCCAACTCCTGAAGGATGTTGATTTGAAGGAGGATGATGTGGGCAAGAAGTTCTCTGACAGCGATGCTGACCAAAGACCAGCAAAGAAGCTCAAAACAAGATGAAAAATCACACTTATTTTTGCATTTAACTTGCCTTATCATAGACAACAAGGCAAGTTTAATTGCTATTCATCGATTTTTGTATGTTTCTAAAATAATAAAGCATTTATGTCAAATCCAGAGATGTTTGGATGGCCACTCTGTTGAACTTAAGCACTGAAGTTCACAAATGTTTCTTCTGTTTCATTTTCATAATAAATGACATTTAATGCAAGTGAGTATGACAAAGTCATACCGTATTTAATACATTTTGTGTCATGTAGCTCAGGTGTACTGTATATTTCTAAGCTTCGACTTTGTTTTAAAATGAACACCAAAGCATTCATCTTACTAACCCTGTTCTCAGATAATTAATCAATCATATGGCCTGAAAGACATCAGAAAACAGTGAAAAGTTCCCATCACATTTGGGTTAGGGTTTTTTATGCATCATTATTCAGTTAAAATCATTTTCAGAACTAAATATCAGTTAATATTTAAATCTTGGAAGCTGAAACCACTGAAGTTGCTTTAAATTATTTTCAGTATTCACTGTTGCGGTTTAATAATCATGATTTGGTGCTTGAACATTCAAACAGCAGTGGTATGTTGCCACAGTATTGTTCTTTATTGATATTGTTTCTAAACCAAAGCAAAGTACAATGAACAGTACAAAATAAAACAAAATATATTCATATATATACAATATAAAATGGTTCCGTTCAGAACATTTAAAAAGTACAATAGATTGTGAAATAATTAATGAGGACTTTGATATAAATTATCCATATGTAAATTTAGTTTTCCTTTAGTTTCCTCAAGACTGAGAGAAAAATAGCTTCTGCTTTTTCTGTTTGTAAACGCTGTGTTGGTACAACCTCTTGTCTGGTCTGAGAGATTGAACCTCGTAAGCTTGGCACCATTTAATCGATAAGAGTAATAAGCAGCTCAGGAGAAACTACCACAGCAGCACAGATGACTTTTTTTTCTCTAAATACAGGAGAGATATGATGGTGACTCTGATATTAGCATGATTTTAAGTGGCTCAGGCAGTATACTGTATGTGCACATGATAGAATCTGGAAACTCTGACTTTGGCAACATTTTAATCCAGAAAATAACCCCATCATCAGAAAGAGACGCTGATTACTGTCAGAAACAAACTCTGATGTGCTTGTTTCTCATTAAGGTAGAAAATACACTGTTAACTAATCTGTTTGATAATCAGAATATTCAGCATCATTTCTAATTGTAACATTTAACCCAGTAAGCTTTTAGCGTCACTGTTGGCTCTATATATTGTTGAACAGAGACAATTTTAAGTATTTGGATTCACAGAATCCCTCTTTATTTTTGCACTATTTTGCCAGCATAATGAAAATCTAAAATCTGACTCTGTTGAACACATCTTAATTCACTAAAATCCAGTATAATTAGGGAAATTGAAGCCAGATTATTGCACATTTGGGGCCCCAAATAAACATAATTTCAATGACCTCAGTTGTGCTCTGTATGTAAATTTATGCACTAGTGAGCTTTCAATGACTGTTTAATTTGTTGAGCTACATTAGCCTGTTTTGGCTGCAGAGTCCTGCAGTAACAAAGTAGCAACACTCACAAAAAAAGGCAACCTGGCTGCCTTGTTGGCAAGCAGCAACAGCAACTAGATGTCTCAACAACTTCAGATGTTTGCACTGCTGTTTTTATTCTTGTGTGAATGTGAGCATTAAGATTTAGCTAAAGAACTCTGTCTTCAGTTTTGAGCTTATTTAAAACAAGGCATTGGGCTCTACAGCAAGATGGATTAGCATAGGGAGGTAACAAGCGTCAAACAATGTTCATGGCAGTCGAGAGTATGGCATGGCAACATGTACGTAAGTGCAAAATAAAAGTCCACTATGATTAAAACAAGAACAAGAACAAGAGACAAACAGCAGTCAGGAAAATGTCAAGTAGCTGCAAGAAAAGTCTGCTGCCTTTTAGAGCAAAGAAAGAAGAAATATTCTGGGTGCTTTCACATCAGCTAGGGCTCAAGTAGGAGTGAGGCTCAAACAAGTTAGCACTAACCTTCACCGAGCCTTTCTTACTCTGTTCAAGAAATGTGCCACTCAAAGACGGCAATTAAATTAACATCATCCCGCCTGTCAGTTCTGCTTATTAAAGGAAGATATCCTGTGTAGCTTTGGGCTCTGGTGCATCCTACAAAAAAAGAGACATGCATCATCCTGACACTGGGCTGTTGTGACAGAAGCCCGGCAGGATAAAAAAGCCTGGCCGCTTGCTGCTTTAGAGCCCTGCTGAGGGTTTTTGTGAAGAGTGCCAGCTCTTTTGTTTCTTTCGTCTCTCCCTCACAAACACCCCGACTGTCACACGTTGTCAGATGGAGGATGTGAGTTAGGTTTTCTCCTCTCCTTTAGCTGTATGGGTGCAGCGGTGAGGACTTTTTCAGAGGGTGTTTTGGTGCTGATGTTTGCTCAGGATCAGGGCCAAGAGGAGATGTGGCGCACAGAAATAAACCTGAAAAGTTTCCTCGAAACCATCTTGTTGTTAAGAGTCACTTTCTCACTTTTGATGATGCAAAGTTGTTGTTTTTTTTTTGGAGGAAACAGCACAGACAGCTAAACTAAACTAAACACTGCACGAGAAGAACTCAGTCAAGTATCTTTTCTTTCAAGTTTTAGGGGCAACAAGCTCTTCATTTTTGTCCTGCATGTTCTTCCACATTGGATGATATTCACAGTTAATGTGTTCTACAAAAACATAGCCATCGACTAGCCCTTTTTACAACCCTTCAGGGTTCCTATGAATCTTAAGTTAAAGAGGCACATTAACCTCCTCTCAGGCTTTCCCCTTTATCTCCATTATAGGCTAACAGGGTATGTATGCATTATTCATTAATGTATCTCTGCCATCCCAAGTGATAATATTTCCAAGTACACACAAGAGTTTCTATCAAGGATCCATTACTTCCACATATTGGCTGATCTTTTCTCTTCTAATGCATCTGGAAATGGCTTATTCTGGCTATTTCCTACAGATTCCCTCATTTAACACCGAGTCTTCTGTTACTTTTGACACTTTCACAAGAACGCAAATGCTGAGGACTGTATTTATGACCAACTATCGAAATTGGCAAATGCATAAAAATGTTCCCCCCTCAGGCAGCCGGCGGACATTTGGATGAATTATTGATTGAAAGTCTGAAAAATGGAACATAGCATGAGTAAATGAAATTGCTATCCTCGCCCTGGCTTTCCAAAAGCTTGAATCACTCTGGAGGGTTTCATCTTCGACAGAATCCAAGACTTTGATTTGATATGTGCAGAAGAAGAAGAACTTGGTCGAGGTGTCTGCACACATCAGGGGGCAGACAGACAGAAGATGTGGGAAGTTGCACAAAAATTAAAAATAAAAGCATTGATCAGAAACAAGTTAAAGATGTAAAAAAAAATGAGCATAGCTACATGAAAATATCTGAAACAGTCCAGAGCTTCACAGACTTGTACTTGCACAGTTTGTCTTCTGTAACCTCCCGTGTTGGATATTCACAATAAAGTAATCATGTTTGATCACAAACAAAAAAAGTTTCACTGCCAACCAGCAGACCTAAAACCAGCATTTCCCCTCTGCTTTTGCCCACTTGAATTAGTTCTTTCTATGGCTTATTCAGTAAAGCACTAAAGATCAAGTGAGCTTGAATCATTGGTGGTTGAGATTCTGCCTCATGGAGTGTTTTTTTAGAGGGCCAAAGCCATACAAGAGTTATCAGGAGAACAATCATGGCATTAATTTTGCACCATTTGAAACTTTTCTTTTTTCCTCTCCAGAGAGGAAAAAGTACAAATAAATATACTCTTGGTTATGAACATACAATATACACATCCACTATCAAATGAAAATTGGGGACAACTTAATAACACTCTTCTTTGTTTTTTTTTTTCTTTATAGGTACATTCCTTTACAAAAGTATACAGTCCCTAAGATGAGAAACTGAGGTATAGACCGGCCTGACAGAGAGGCCCCAATGCCCTCTGGGACATGTAGGTCAGAGGTCGAGTGATGACACATCCGCGTCCTCCCCAGTTCAGTCTGTCAGAACAAGAACAGAGAGGCCAGTGTGTGTGTGTATATATACGTGTGTGTGTGTGTGTGTGTGTGTGTGTGTGTGTGTGTGTGTGTCTGTATGTTTGTTGTGTTCTTCTCAGCTTGTCCAAAACAGAATCAGACAGTGTCTGCTCTCAAAGACAAACAGGAGAAGTGTGTGTGTGTGTGTGTGTGTGTGTGTGTGTGTGTGTGTGTGTGTGTGTGTGTGTGTGTGTGTGTGTGTGTGTGTGTGTGTGTGTCCTTGTCTTGCTGAGAGCCACAGAGCATGACATGGCAAAATATACAACGGTGCGCCAAGCAAGTTGGTTGTTAGCGTTTGAAACAGCAACAGGAGGAGTTAACTCCTCGCTTGAGGGATGACCGTCCAGCAAATGTCAGCTGTCACTTTTTTCTCCTGTCGCTTTGTTTCTTCATGTCTGGTCCATGTTGACTTACTTTTGTTTCTGTATCCACAGTGTAGGTTTAATGTCACAGAAATAATAAAGGAAAACTGACTTCTTTTGGAGTGAAAATGACAGCTAATTTTAGGATTAAGAAGATGAAAGTATCAACAAACAGTAGGCCTAAAATCAATTTTGAAACATTTTTCTTCCATTCTTCCTGCAGCTGCTCTGAGTAATGGTTTCTTTTTTTCATTTGCACTCTGTTGGAAAGGGTTGTGACTGATGTCTGATCACCTACTAAGCAGCTCAATTTGAAGAAAACATTCTCTTAGCTGCTCTTTTTTTCGCTTTTCATTTACTGTGCCAATAATCCTGCAAAAAGCATCAGTGATTCTGTTTTGTATTTATTGCTGCCTCCATAAAATAAGCTTACTCTTGCTGAAACTCTTCTCCTGCAGCTCGGATTTTTAGATTCGGATTCAGGGCGTCTACTCTGCATAAGTGCCTTTGAGCAAAACAATGAAATCTGTAGGTTGCATCCCTGCAGCTGATCATCTCTTTGTAAGACAGAAAACCTCTCTCTGCATTTTGCCATCGTTGTTACAACTGCAGGACGCACTCCCTTTAATTCCAGCAGAGGCACGTGTCATGAACTTCAAACTGAATCTCCTCACATGTATGAAAGATGCACTCAAAGACATGACTTATGCTTTACAAAAAGCCTCTGAAAAAAAGAGCACGATGGCTAAATGCTGACTGAAAGGTTAGTGCTGGTAATGTAGATGCGATTTAGATGTATGTATAAAAAAGATATACCGCTCCTCAAAGTGGATCTGAGGAGTGTTCACCTGTACTTGTTGCTACGGTAATCCCTCTTTAATAAAAGAGACATATTTCTTTGATTTGCAAAGTATCTGTAAAAAAGGATTCTTGGTTGTTTTCTAGTTTTCAACGACGTCATATCATATCATTTGGGTTTAACTTGGAAATGGGAACTTTAATAACTACCAAAGGGGAACCTTTGTTTGGAGTCAGTGTGTAGGTGAAGAAGGACCTGGCGGGGAGGAGAATTGAAGGAAGAAAGGAGGGGTGAGGGGGGGCCTTCATCAGGGAGGAGGAGGTATTTGAACCCCTAGCAACTCGTACGCAAAGATATTCCAGAAGATGGCGAAGAGGAGGAAGGTGATGAAGGAGAAGACGATGACCCACCAGGAGCACTGTTTCTGCAGACTCTCCTCGTAGCTGCGCAGGATCAGCAGCCCCATGCTGATACCCACCACGGCCCCCGACAGGTGGGCCATGAAGCTGGGCTGGGGCCCAGAGGAAGGCAACGGCGGTGAGAAGCGGAGCCAGACAGCTCGTCCCACCTCTGAACTCACTGAGGAAGACAGAGGAGAGATGAAAAATAGAATCAGTATGGAGGAATATCTTCAGCATCTCATTATTGATACGGATGTGAGCTGAGTGAAAGAATGGTTGCATATTTAACAATAAATTAGCTCTTTTTCCTTTCAAGTGTAGAGATACAAATCTCATATCTGTATGATAATAAGTCCTTCGTAGTTCTTCATATCTTAAAATTCTTGTTTGTTGCATCTTACCATATGGTTATCAGGCCTATAAAAAAAAGTCTTGTTGTTGTACCAATACAAATCAATCTTTGATCCCTTCTGCAAGTGTCGGATGATGGAAATGATCACCGACTTTAGGGACATTCTGCTGTAGCCAGCAGTTAGCTATAAACAACTTCCACCCAAGCCTTTCTTTTTCATGCACTGCATTGTTTACAGTCCAGTTAACAGCTTTAGAAGCAATTGTGTGATCAAAAGTGAAGCAAAATTCACCCCTACAGATCTGTCTGCAAAATAAACGCTGTAATTTCTTGGTTCATTACGCCCCCAGAACAGTGCCCATTCATCTGTTTTTGGTGAGTCTCAGTTTCATTATATATAGTAAGTTACACAGAGGCTCTACTCTGGTTTACTTCAGTGGTTTAAACCCACACAGAAACAAATTTTCTTGGGATTCATTTACAATTAGTGGCTTTTGACTCTGCTGAAATAACAACAGGATGCAGACTGGAAAAGTAAAAATACAAGGTTTGTCAGGTTTGTCCTCAAGAAAAGATGAGAACAAATTCTAAAGTCTTCTTTTTTGAATGAAGGTCTGATCAATCATTTCTGATTCATTCCAGGAAGTCAGGAAATGAGTAACTAGTTACTAAAGTAAAGCAGATTAATTTACATTTTTGATCTAGAACAGACTGTTAACGTCACTCTCATGCAGATATCAGTTTATAAATCATCATAAATTCACTGTCAATAGGAGCTAGGAAGTCAGCGGATTGTGCTCTCCCTGCTTTTCCCTTTATATGGACTGTTTTACTTGCATACACCAAAGACTGCTGATATATGATTGGTCAGCAATACTGGGGCTACAAATGAAATACAGAACACTTCTTATACTAAAGTCCAGTCCTGCGTGTACACTACAGACCCTACACTCTTTCTAGAATCAGTAAATAAAGATGAATTAAATATATGACAATATGCTTTAATTCAACCCATCCAGTCTGTTTTAAGTACGTAGTAAGATGTAGAGTACATTTGACAAATAATAAGCACATTTATTATATTTGTACTATAGTTTTTTCTGTGTTGCTCACTTTTTTATGCATAAAGAACACTGACTGGAACTGACTGGAACTGTACGCAGAGGCCTCAAGATGAGCCCTGCAGTTTTTAGCAGTAAGGGGTTTATACAGTCTCCTACGCTAGTCACAGGAAAGGTCACAGGAGGATTTGAACAGATCTTTACACTCAACTATGCTTAAAAATTTTATTTGCCAAGGTTTGTTGCCTTAGCTGAATTAACACTCCACAGTGGTTGTAAAAATCCAGAGCAAACGTTGACTCAGTCTTCACAGATTCTTACACATTTTATTTTTGAAATGCTGAACTCCCTGTTTTTAAAACACTGAGGAGAAATATCGCATTCCAGCAGAGACTCGCCGCTCTCTCTGTTCGGGGGCGTCAGGCTTGGGACAGATGGAGAGAGCATATTGCTCACTAATGAAAGTGGCAGTGTATCGGCCCTCGTGTGGAGAAAAAGGACAAGTAGTATGACTCAAATGCTATGAAAACAAAGCAACACATCCAATCACAGAGCCTCTCACCATGAGCAATTAACAGAGATGGCTGATGCTCAGTGTAAGAGGTTTTTAAATGCCACTTAAATGATCAACACTGCAATGTGAACAGGTGTGCGGCCATTAAATATGCTTAAAATTAAACACTGCTGCCTGTTCAATGTTTTTACCATAAATTTAACATGTATAGAGCAGCAAGGCTTGGAGAGTAAATCTGGAGAACTTACTGCACACCAGTGCCAGGATCATGCGGAGCAGCTTGTATGGACATCGCATCCCAGCCCAGTTCTGCAACACAAAGTGTCTCGTCAGCACAAACAATCACGGCCCTACAACGCTTACATACGAGGATAATAACAGGGAAAGTCTCAGCTTCTATCCTCTAGACATATAAAGACCTGAAAGAACAACAAACCATGTCTATATGAGAGAGGAGGCAGCACTTACACTACACACAGACGTGATTATACACCTGGCTGCTCTCCACTTTATGGTTCCAACCCAGTGGCACTCTATTAATTAGGGCTAAGGTAATTTGACAGATGAGGAGAATGGGCCAATAAAAAGCCCTTTTGATTCTCCGGGGGAAAGAACAATGGCATCCCGACTCAGAGTAACATATTTACTCCCCAGCATGGAAAATTGTTCAATCACATCACTCTTTAAGTCACTGGCTTTGGAAATATGTCCCATTAAGTTTGTTTCTCCTCTTTTCTAAGAGAATTAGTGAAAGCCATGCAAAATTAAAGACACACAACAGAGTAAAAATAAACCCTGCCATGCCCATAGGTCTAAAATATATTGTACAGAGTGGCACTGCTTGTAATGTCACAACATTTCTATCTATAAATGTTTAATATCATAGAGGGGGAGGTCCAAAAGAGGGAAAGAGAAGGAGGTCTGATCTGGGGTGATTTAGTGCTCCAGCTTTCTGATGGGTGCAGTTTTATTTTTCTTTACTGTCTTATGACTGAAACAAGTTGAAAAAATCTTGCTATCAAACTGCTAAAGAATTACAGATGTGATGTCATGTGTTTGTAAGCTTGAGGTACAATAATCAATGCTGAAATGAAGCTATACACCGAGCAGCCATTACAACCTGACAATCTACTTAATATTGTGTAGGCCTGCCTTCTCGTCAGATCATTGCCAAAATAGCCCTGACGTGATGAGTTATGGACTCCACCAGATGTCTGAAGGTGTGCTAATACTTCAGCAGCAGGTCCTGTAGGTTGTGAGGTGAGACATTGCACTTTATGTGGCCTGTATTCCAGTCCTGATGCTCTCATGTACTTTACAGGCGCATTCAAGGGGGAACAGTGATCAGTATGGGCATCCTGACGAGTCTGCTGATGCACAGCTTTGTTTACAAGAATATTTGATACACTATGTTGAGACACCTTTCTATCAGAAACAGTGTTGATACTTTTTTTAAGTGGGGTTGTATGGGGTACTTGTCAAAAGTCAGTATTTTACCCTCAGGGATCCCAGTCAGCTTGGCCCTTTCATGGAGAAACCAATAAGAGAACTGTTGCGGGAGCTAGGCTCTCAAACTTGGGTCAACTCACGGTCATACTACATAGCCATATTTATTTTTATTTATTGTTATTTATTGCTTAATCTGTCATAACCAACCATAATCACACCATGTCAACCTGTCACTACTGAACCATTTCTAATACTGCCTGTAATTACTTATCTTGGGGCTAATTTTACTTCTTATAAAGAGGGTTCTCTTTACCCCATTGTTAATGGAAATCACTGTTATTCACTTCACCTATTAGAGGTCATGCTGTTATGGCTGATTGGTGTAAATAAAAACTCAAAAGCGGGGGCAAATTTCTCGAGAAACTGTACAGTAAATCTAAAGAAATATTCAAGTGTAATACCATAAGTCTTGCTGGAGCCTCAAGACTTGAGTCACATCCAGAGCTTGAACAGAGTAGATCTTTAAACTGCCCTCAACCTCTAAATGTCTGAGCAAATACAGATGGTGATGTGTCATGATAGATGGCCTACGAGTATACCCAGTTGATATTGGACAAGACTTCCTTACAAGATAGAAAATAGCTAATCAGAGTAGATCTAAGACGTCCCTCAAAGGATTCCCCAACAACAAACAGTCATCACCAGTAGCAAGCCAAATAAAGTGTCTGGTAAAAGCTGCTCCGAGCAAACAGTTACAGTTACAGAGTCTGAGCTCTCAGCCTATCAGTGCACTTTGAGTTCTATCTCTGCTGGCATCCCCACTGCCCACAGTGAGCAACGACATTAGTTAAAGTGATTTGTCAGATATAATGCTGCCAGGAGAGATGAGGAGAGTGTGTAAGGAATTTCACATACAAACGTTGGGACAGAAACACACACACAAATAAATGCAGGGAAAAAAGTTAACAAGGTGCATCAAGGGAATTCTCTGCTTGTTTTTTCAGATGGCATGAATAGATAAACTTAATATCCGTGGATGACAGCTAATTCACTTCAGATCTAGCAGTGAAATGATAAGAACAGTGCATTAATGTTGTGGTTTAGCTTGATAAGATCATGGAAAGAAAGTTTCATCAACAATGATACTAACAGGTATTGCAAATAAACATTTTTTTAATCATCTAAAATAAGAGGAGGGTTTGGCTCTTGGTGGGAATGTGAGGTGAGTCTGTCTCACACCATGCAGAGAGCTCTGACATTTCTTCTCTAATGGAAACCAGATGTAACAATGAAGGTGATGATGATGCTGATGGTTACCATGACGACGTTGGCCAGATGTGCTGAGCACAGAGCGTAGACCCCCCCAGAGCCCCCCACCACCGGAGCGCGCATGTCTGTGATGGACACTGTCAGGGAGCCTGCAGAGACACAGACAGAGGAGAAACAGTAAAGCGTATATTTTTATATGTAAGGAGAGACAGAAAAGAGAGAGAGAGATAAGAAAGAGAGAGATAGAGATAGAGAGATAAGACAGACAGACAGACAGACAGACAGACAGACAGACAGACAGACAGAAGTACAGCATTTTGGAGCACAGGGAGAAACAAAGGGACAGTCAGATTAGTCATCACACAGGAGCACAAGTCACCTTCCTCTGAGCATTTTTTAAAAATGTATCTGATTTGTAATTGCTCCCTGTTCACAGTGGCTCTGCTGCACTAACTGACCTTCACATGCCCTTTCATTACACACTCACACATTCACACACATTTATTCTGTAATACTCATATATCACGTGGGATATTACTGTATTAAGACAGTCTGTTAAAAAACGCAGTTATCACATCAGATGGTGAAAGTCTGAAAAGGAAAACGTTCTGATTGGATCTTCCTTCAAGATGCTACAGTCAAAAAAAGGGTCCATCTCAGAGGTATCTGCAATCAAAGTAAGGCAGGGGACTTTCTGAAAAGGGAACATTTTAGTTTGTATGCTTAAATGATGCTGTAATGTAAGTTAAGGAGATATGAACAGAAGCCAAATGTGCTGTTATAAATGCTAAAAGTTTTAATAGGAAAAGAACAGAGGTGGTTGTGGCAGGGATAAGGGCTGACACACTGTAGTGTTCAGTGTGAATTTATTTCACACTATAGCGTTTTTCCACCGAAGGAACTTTACCCCTGAACTAGGGACTTTACACCTGAACTACATGCGTTTTGACCGGAGGAACCAAAGTCCAAATTTAGTCCAGGGGTAGATAAACTCCCCACTGAAAAGCCCCTGCTTGGGGGGTAGTACTTCAAAAGTCCTGGGAGTTTCAGCTGAATGTAACAGTGTTTGTGGAGTTTAAACAGTTGTTGAAACACAGAGGGAGTTCCTGGGAATGCATACTAGTTTAGTTACTTATTGAGATTTCAAAATATTATTCAATATAATTTTTTTCTCCATACGTCACTGGCCTGATTTGCAGAATCTACCCGGGACTTCAGCCCGCGGTCGAAACACAGACAACAATGGGGGCACAGGAACCTTTTAGTTCTGGGGAAAGTAGTTCTGGGGGCTAAAAGACCCCGGAACTCTTGGTCGAAATGCACCTTATATCCTGGTGAAATAAAATTCCACCTCTAAATACTCTTGAAACTGTAATGTTTGAGTGAGTGATCATAAAGCAGATATTCAATGCACTTTTAAATGTGAGGGCTTACAAGTCCAGCACACAGGTGTTTTCACTCAAGCTAACGAGCCCCTCCTCGGGCTGAAGATTTGTTTTGAACTATGTGGTGTCATCAGGCACTCACAGACAGTAATAAAGATGCAAACTGTCAGGGGCAGGGAGCTGTCAATCAAGCACAGTTGGTATACGCCCAAAGATCTTCAGAAGAGGTCTAATCAGGTGAAGTGGAAACACCTGTATGGGTGGGATAAGGCCTTGATAAGTGTCTTCAATCAGTCAGAAAGCACAAACATGAAGACATTTTGATGCCTAGGTGAGATGTTTTATGGTAGTTACTTTATACCAGGGGTGTCAAGCTCATTTCAGTTCAGGGGCCACATACAGTCCAAGTTGGGAAGTGGGCCAGACCAGTAAAATCATTACATAATAACCTATAAATAACGACAACTCTAAATTTTTCCCTTTGTTTTAGTGCAAAAAAGTACAGGTACATTCTGAAGATGCTCACATTTAATGATCTATCTTTCAACAAAAACAGCTGTTGTATTTTTCACCATGATGAGTCTCATAGTGGGCAGAATATTTTACTCTTTAAGCCCTGAAACCTGCTGCGAACACACCAAACACACAGGTTACCCATTCACTTGACATAGAGTGTAATATTTACTGCAAAAGAACAGATAGATTATAATAATGAAGAAGGTAAAGTTGACTATTTTGGACCCCTCAGCTCCAGCAGGAACAGTTTGTTTGTTGGACAGTGTTGTATGCAGGGGTGTAGTACAAGTGTTAGTTGATCATCTTATAGTGCTCCACCTGGTAAGCATGTTTTTGGACTGTGGGACAAAGCCGGAGTAACCGAAGAGAACCCACGCATGCACGGGGAGAACATGCAAACTACACACAGAAAGGCACCTGTCCAGCTGGGGATTTGAACCAGGAACCTTCTAGCTGTGAGGCAACAGCGCTACCCACTGCACCACCTTGCAGCCCAGCTCTACATCCAGTAGAGTGAAAAAGTAATAATTACATATTATTATAAAAATGAAATATATAATTATTCCCTTTATTCTACAAACACAACCAGTTCACTGACTTGTCAGGAGCTGGACTGCTTCCAAGCAACACAAACATTTTCCTGCACTCCTGCTATTATGTGTATGTTTGTCCTCACATAAACGCAGACCACCTTCTTTGTATGTGTATGTCTTCACATACCGTCATCAATCAGTAAAGCAGTCCTGATGGCCTGTGTGATTTATTCATCAAGACGTAGCATGGAGTATGCTGTAGCATTAGCAAAAGGTATTCAGAATACCTGAGGCAGAGTGATTCGTTTAGCTCAGAGTTAAGTGC
Source organism: Notolabrus celidotus (assembly GCF_009762535.1). Lineage (NCBI taxonomy): Eukaryota > Metazoa > Chordata > Actinopteri > Labriformes > Labridae > Notolabrus > Notolabrus celidotus. The sequence goes on from NC_048289.1 coordinate 13,394,907, forward strand.
TGTTGTACCGTATATATCAGCACTCATGACATGCCTCCTGTCATTACTTTGTTGGGACTGACTATTTTATGAATTACGTTGAAATGTGGCTTGATGTGTCTGTAGATTTTCACAATCAATTTTCATTTTATTTGAGCTGAGCATTGAAACATAAGGAGCAGTGAAGTGAAATTTTAGTGATTTGTTTGATTCTTTACATTCATCTGACCTGCAAACCTGGCATACATCAGTAGGACTTTGCGGGGGCATGTAAACAGCTTAACCTGACATAAAAAGGAAAACGAAACAGTATCTCAGGGAACTTTTGCTTCTGAATAAGCCACAGGGTTGTTTAGGTGGAAATGTATTATAGAAATGAAATGAGATAACCTTTTAATCCCTTTTATGGGTTAAGATAAAAGTTATAATAGAAGTGTTTTGCAATCATTATTGTGCAGGGACAAAAAAAATGCCAAACAAAACTGCAACAAGAGTGCACCATGCATAGCCAGCAGCTGTTTTTAAACATTATTTTAAGCTGTACTAAAGATATGATCCTGAATGCAGCACAATGCACCTTCTGCTGCACCCTCTCGGTAAAAAGGGGTCGCAGTGACACTAGGAAGTAGGACAGAATCCCAAGCAGGAGCAATCACAGTGCCAGTTGCTTGTGAGGACGCGTCAGCCACTGTTAATTATGCAAATGAGCTGATAAGGGAAGCAGAGAGGGCTGATAAAACAAAACAACCTCCTTTTTAATCACAGACTGGGATTGCTGGAGTTGTGATCTCAGATCTATAATGCATGTTGAGACATTCATATTCTGTGTGTGGTGTGTTTGTGTGTGTGTAGAGAGTAAACATCATCTTAAAGAACGCCTCGTCAGCCCGTGGTGACACTGATGATCATGGAGAGACAGATGGTAATCAGAGCGGGTTCTTCACTCATTCATCTCTCCTCGCTCAGACACCTATGGGCTATTTTACCGGGATTTATGGGGCATGTGAAGGTTGGTGCTTCAGCTAAAGATTGGAGGGGATTCACAGTGCCCCATTTTTTGTAGTTCCACAAAATTGCAATTACACAGTGTAGCATAGAGTATGTGGTCTCTGATCTCTTCAAAGTAAAAGAAAAAATTGAATTGGAGCAACTTCAACAGCAGCTACGTCTGAGTTTCTTCTCTGGAGCCTCACAACTTTTCTGCTCTTCATTTATTATTTCAGTTCAGTGTAGCTGGGAGACGTATTGATCAAATATTAATAGAATGATTTGAGAAATATCATTCTGAGTTTTACTTATGGAAATATTAGGATTTTGGTGAAATTTTATCTTCCTGTTACCTGTGGGTATTGGGAATTTACTGAAATAATGTCTCTGTAACGGGAGGTCAGTACTGATCTTTTCCCCACAGAGATCACATCTCTCATTCAGGGTTTGTAATAACTTTGAAAACATGCAGTGGATATTGACATGTTAAGTCAAAAATAGTATGTCAACATCTATGATTATTTGTTTGTAATTGATTGTGGATTATACGTTTTAACAGTTTATTGTCTTTACTTTTATCATTCTTATTTTATAATATAATAATTATTAAATTATTTCAAAAAATGGTGTCCATAGCTATTTTCTGCCCTTGTGTTCTGTCTTTTTGTTTTCATGTGAGGCAGTCTGCGCTGCAAGTTTGTTTGAAAGGTGTTTTATGAAGATGTTCTGCCTGATGTACTTATGATGTTGGCTTATTGGGACACTCATTTTGTTGTTTCTATTGTGTTATGACCATAGACTGTATACTGTCACCCACTGATCCTGAGCGCTGTTTTGAAGCCAATTGCCGGCGGCCGCCAACAGCTATGTGTTCCAGTCCGGGAGTCAAGTCAGTCATGTCCTTACTAGGGCAAAAACTTGCGTCGCGTTAGAAAAAAATGACCCCCGTATAGTGTGTGCCGATAGAGAAATTAGCGACGTAGAGCCAAGCCATTTTTTGAACCAGGCTGTAAACATGTTTATTAATGCTGCAGTGAGCGTCTTTTTCCCATTCATGTCTATGTGGTTTCCGGTGTTTCTGCAGCCAGCCTCAAGCGGATTCTTGATGAATTGCAGTTTATAACACTTCCGCATGGGCTTCATAGTTTGAGACCGGAGGTTGCCGCTTGGTTATGACATGATATTACATGTCCTCAAAATGTCTTGTATTATGTTTGTATATGTCTTCTAATCTATCAGAAACTCTGTAAACGATGCTCGTGCCTAACTTGGCCAGGACGCTCTTGAAAAGAGATTTTTAATCTAAGTAAGTTTTTTTTCCTGGTTAAATAAAGGTCAAATATAAAAATAAAATAAAATAAAGGCGAGTTGAGTGTTATCACCTATAAAAAGGCCAACATGCAAGTAAACATTAAGCTATAAACAGCATAGACTGTTTAGAAACATGGACTGAGATCTTCCCCAAAGTGAAGCCAAAATTGTGATAGCTCCCCTTGTGACTGTCTGCAGTAAAGTTCTTAAAGCTTGCCTGTTTCCTAATCATGCTTTTTGTCATAGCAGTTAGGTCTAACAAACACAAGAGTCATTCAACTTTCCTTGGTATCAACTTCCAGCAATACAAGAATCTGTTCTGTTATGGACTGTTCCGACCTGAGAGATCTTAATTGATAAGTCTAACCTTTGATTTGATTAGGGAAAGAGGCATGATGTCAATACTATGGTTTCATCAGCCAGATTACTTCAGCGTAGGTTCTGGATCCAAAATTTGCCACCAGGTCATGTCAGCGCCCATTGAGGTGGAGTTTTGGCTTCACCATTCTACTAAAGGAGGAAATAGAGGCGAGTCGTCCACTCATTTGGCAGACAAGACAAGCAATTTAGACTTATTTGGAGGCATTAGGAGGTGGTGTTTTCAGCCACTTGATGTATGTAAGTCCGATATTTACTCTCTTCAAGCTGTGGTTTTGGCTTCCACCAACTCTGGGATCAGTGTGAGAGAATCAATGTATGTTGTAGATTAGTACATTTAAAGCTGTAAGTTTTGGCTCCTTATAGCTAAAGGGAACATCAAACTCAGATGATATCCTCTGTGGGTTCATCACTACCAACAACTTGTTTCACATTACACAAAGTCACAAGATCCAAGTAATCTAACACCTCTTTGTAAGAGACACTTGTCAGAGATGTGTCATCACCATCTGCCAATACAGAAGAGGAGACGACCTGAGACCTCCGGCTCAGAGGAAGAGACGGGCTCCACAGGGAGGAAACAAACTGCTCGCTCTGCTGCTGTAAGAGAGCTCCCAAATACAGTATGAATATTAAACAGGCATGTCATGTAGGCTCTTCTGCTTAGGGGGATTTGAGATTTAGGATCCTCACACTCAGCACAAGCTGAGTCGTGAGGTGTGCGATTATTTCAGCACCGAGCTGACACATTCCCTCTCATGCACAGATTATTTACTGAAGCTGCCCTGAAGTCCTCATCAACATACTCAAATCTTTTAGTGAGCTTGCAACATCTAGCAGCACACTGCAGTGTTAGACAGTAAAGATGATGTTCTTTTTAGAGTATAAGTCAACTACACACTTGGGGCTATACTCTACTGCAGTATAATCCCCAGTGCAGCCCAGAGAACTGAGCCTCCGTCACACCACACTAGCTACACTATTACTGTTACTCCAGGCTGCCCTTAAGCTGTGGGTCAACTCTGTATTTTCAGTCTCTCTGGGATAAGGTGCAGACAAGGGATGCTAAGCTGATCCAAGGCCAGGGTTTGACAGTGCCTTAGGCTGTGCCTCTCTGAAGCCACTCCAGTGGAGCCAGAGCACGGCAACTATAGCAATACAAAAAAAACCTCTAATCCTTGGAAAATATGCCTGGGAACAACTACTAACAAACCTGAGTCTTGTCACGGTGTGCTTTCTAGACATTGTAGGTATTGTTGGCTAATGACCGTGATTACTTACAATGTTTACAGTTAATTAAGAGCATCTTGAGAAAATGTAGCTGATGCATGTTTTTACTGATCAAGCTCTGTTGTGTTAAAAGGTGTCTGAATGACCTGATACTATTGAGCTAGGGTTTTAAAGGGGGATACAAGACAGCATAGGGTCCCAAAATGTACTGGTATTTCTATTGGTACCAGTGGTATGTAAAAGGATTTAACCAAACCTTGGTGAAAGCAACATTTATTCAGTTGTTAATGTCAATAGGTGCAAGGTGGCTTATGCTGAATAATCCGATCTGGCATTCTACCAATACCCCAAATCAAACGTATGGCCCTTTTCCACTACACAGTTCCAGCCCTACTCGACTCGACTCGACTCTACTCGACTCTACTCCGTTTGGGGACCTTTTCCACCAGCCCGAGTACCGACTCACGGTGGGCGGGGTCGTAATAACACAGCTGGGTGAAACTGCTGCGCGAAACTGCGTTCACGTCATCATTGGCTCATGACTCTTCGGTGACGACGTTCTCTGACCATTCAGTGGTCGGCAGTCCGTCGACGTCACCTTTCAGTATTGGCTCAGCTTGCTTTGAACCAGAGCAGAGCAGGTACGAAAAACTGGTCTCCAGTCCACAAGTACCGCACCCGTGGAAACGTAACACAAACCGAGTCGAGTCAAGTCGAGTAGAGTAGGGCTAAGACGGGCCGGTGGAAAAGGGCCATTAGTGTCTAACTAAAATAATATTACTAAAGTGAGATGATATTTTTTATAATAGGCGACATTAATTCCCTCTCTTTGAATACGTTTTAATGCAGACCTATTCAATAGCCTATCTGCCAAATTAGGCCCTTTAACAACTTCTGTTGAGATCATTGAAAATATAAATATAAATATGAAAAAAGTATGAAATTAAACAAATTAATTAGAAATAGCCTCGCTCCATAAGAGCTGTACTTTTGTTGCTGTTACTACAGTCACACAGAGCTGTCATTTCATTTGTCAGTAAATTACCTTGATTTTTAAAGATTGCAATTTTATCTCTGTGCTAGTGAGACACTTAATTTGTAATGTCAAGATGATGAACACGGCAATTCCTTTTAAATTAAACAGTCTAAATCAGGCAGAAAGGCCAGCACAGATAATTTCAGGAGGTCAAATAGAATAAGGGAAAGATGGTAAAGTCAACATTGTGTTTATTAAAAGATCCCTCTCCTCTTAAGAAAAAAAATATGCATTGTTAAAAAATGTATATTCCTAGCTTTAAAGGTCTTACATAAGAAAAGTAAGTGTCCAACCCCTAGGCACTTTATGTACTCACTGCCCTTCAAAAAAGAAAAAGTTTTTAGACTCGGTATAATGCGAGTAGCCTACTGCTTTGAGAAAAAAAAAGGCCTGTTAAAAAAGCAAGTAAGTCACGGCAGTTGGGCAGGCACATAAATGACGTGCATTTAGCTTTCGAAGCGGATATGGGGGTGATTTAGATAATACATTTCCACCTAGCTAACTTAGGCGAAGCATTAGAATTCACTTGGAGATGTGTTTCAGGAGACCCAAAGATTGTTAATCCTATATCAACCCTTTTTTAGTGCCACTGTATGACCCTTTGCCACTAAATGCCAATATATTAACTGCATTTTTTTATTTTAAATATCTTCATTATGGCAATGATTGAATAACATGTCTTTTTTACTTATTATATTTCACCTGATGTGTTTTTTTTTTTGGCTTTACATCAATGTGCTCTTTGTATACAGTGTGTGTAGTCTGTGTAAATGTTTTTGATATGGTGTGAAAGAATACACCTACTTTTTAAGCACCACCAAGGAGCGGGGCTCTTGATTCTGCAGTAAGAATTTCTATTTCATTCTGATTGTGTGAGTCTTGTTTGATGGTGGATAAAGAAGGTGCAATGACTTTATCAGACCCTTTTTTTCTTTGCTTTAAACAGCTGCCTGCTGCATCTTTAAACAACATTGATAAGACTGCTTGGAGAAGGTGCTGGCCCCTTGACTAAACAATGAGATGAACAGGGCTATGAAGCTGTATAGAGCCGAGGGGATTTACAGGGTCAGGGGAAATCTCTGTGGGGTTGCAACTACATGTGACCTGTTTCACATCACAGGATCATCTGACTGTTGGCGTGTAAAAATATCGATTAGTGCATCTTTGAAGCACAGATATCACAGTGAAAACAAGTCTGGTTCCTAGAGCCTTTGATCCGGAGTTAGAAGATGTAACCAGGGAATAGAAACGTTGTACTATCTAATACTTCATTCCAAAAGATATCTACAGTACAAGGCAATGTTTTCAAGGAAACTGAAAGGATGTTTGACAACATTAATATGCATTGAATGGCTCTTCCTGCTTGGTCAGCCCATAAATTACTCAGAGGAGGGCAATTAAAGGACAATGTATTTATTTATTCAGGTGATTTAGTCAGAATTGAGTGCAAAGTAAATCTGGCATCAGCTGTACCTGTATCCATGTATTCATTTGATTTGTATCATCTAAAAGGTAAGAAAAATCTAATGTATTTTGTCATGTTGTATTATGAGACATGAAAGAATGTGTAAGGCATATTTCATTCTATTAGGAAAGCCATTTTCAAATTGTCAGTTCTCATCAATAGTGAAATATTTCAATAGAGAAGCAGTCTTGTGGCTGAGATCAGTGGAAAGCATCAGTGAGAGAGACCTCCCCATATTGCCACTGTGAGATTGTTACCCTTTAGGTTTGGAGCTGCTGTGTTTGTGCAGTGGTGCCTCGAACAGATCTATCCTGTATGCATTAAATCTTGTGGCCCTGCACAGAGATGTGCTGCAGTCAGCAATCCTGCAGTCACAGGGCTGCCTCTGTCGGCTAATAAACTGGGGAAATGCCTGATCAGATTTATTTACCAGGCACAAATAGGAAGAGAGGGAGACTGATGGAGAGGGCAGAAGAGGGAGAGCATGAGGAATGATACAGACGGTACACTAAGGATGCAATCAGAAGTGCAGTTTCTTTTCCTCTGTGCCAGTTTTTTTTTTTTTAAGTTTGTGCTGGACAAACTTCAAGAGAACAAGTTTCTCATTTGTGTTAAATTGGCTGATCAAGATGGAGCTGTTTGTACTTTAATTATTTCCAACTGATGCTAAAAATAAACTAAGTAACTGATAAACATTGATTTTAGGTCACACTGTGGTTTCGTTATTTTATAGCAGTTTTGCCAGGCTTTGAAAACTTAGCAACGATAAACCATTATGATAAACTTCAGGTTCTGTTTAACAAGTAACATGTAGCGTTTCAGACACGCTGATAGAGGCATGTGGTATCTTCAGTTGGGAGATCATTGTTAGAGTAAAGTACAGCAGGAAATAAGCTGGAGTTCATAACATCCATCAACATGCTCAACACTGTAATTACATTTTTTTTTTACATTGGTGCAATTTGCAATTTTCACATACAGCACATTACATCATGACTTCATTGCTCTATGCAAGGATAAAAAAAGTTATATTCTCAAATAATTTTGTAAGTTAGTCTATAGCATGTCTGAAAAATGTCAAATTGGTCCTGGTAAATTCAGCATTTTGAGGCTGGTGTGGATATTTAAGGTTTCATTTGAAAACGTCAAATTAATGATTGTTTTTTTTTCTTTAATGTTGTTTTTTTCCCCAGAGCATTTTGCAGATAAAGAAAACCTTTGCCAACTATGAACAACACTTGTGATGACCATGCCATCAGGTCACTTGTGTCTCTTGCCTAATCCCAAACTCTGTAATCACAGACTTTAAAGCACATCCAGAGTAAGCGTGAGAGTGCTTAGGCCCTACAGTCACATCATCAAGTTCTACCCAGAGTTCATTGCAAAATTGGTGACATGATGGACGTCAATATCCAGCCAGCCCCATACTGACAGTCAACAATATTAATATTTTTAAAAAGCAAGCCTAAAGTAAGTTAATCGGTAAGCCACCACGTGTAGTTCACTTTTGTTGTTATACACTCCATGTTTGTAGAGTTTTCATGTTTTGCAGTCAAAAAATCACAAGTTATTAGTATTAATTTTCTTCTGACTTTTGTTAGTTGGCTTTAATATATAAACACTGTACTGTAAGACACATATTCTAACTGGAGATCAGCATTTACTTATATATTTCTTAATGGCTCATGGACATTTGTCTGGCTGTTGTGTGAGTGATTTGGGGGGGCTGTCCTAGTTGGAGGGTCATCAGCTGCTCTAATAGCAGTGCCTGGCGCACTCTGGCTCTTGGTTTTGCCGTTTGCTCCCTGGCTATCTGACTCAAGGCTCTCTATGGCTCTCAGGCTCTTTGGTGTTGAGTCACTATCTCCACAGCAGACCTGAGGATGACTAGTTTCTACGTCTGTGTTCTAATTAGGGACCCAGCCTTTGTGGCTCGCATAGACTGCTCAGGCTGAACTGAAATGAAACAGTATGGTCGATGGAGGATTTCTTGTTTGCGACTCTGGCTGTTCCTGCTCTTACACACGCGTCACACAGCCCCGCCCCTGACAGTTAGCAACAGGTAGATCACTGGCTAACTAGCCAGCATAGCTAGCATCACATAACTTAAAAAAAAAGTTGGACCATGTTGCCTTTATTTGATAGGACATCTTGAGAGTGACAGGAAATGTAGGGACAGAGAGGGAAATTACATAAAAGAAATCCTATCGGTCAGGGTTCATGTTACGGAAGACCATAGCCTCTTTTTTTTTAAAGTTATATTTTTGGGGCTTTTTGCCTTTAAGATAGGACAGCTGAAGATACACAGGAAATGTGGGGAGTAGAGAGGGGGGAAGACAAGCAGTACATGATAGCGTTCGGGAGTCGAACCTCTGCGACGAGGATTATAGCCTCTGTATGTGGGGCGCTTAGACCGCTAGGCCACCAGCACCCCAACCATAGCCTCTTGTACATGTGACACCTACTCTAGCAACTGAGCTAAACTGGTGCCTCTATGCCATCATTGTAAAGACAATTTCAAGTTACAAGGTGTCTGTCTTTTTAACATTTGTAAACCAAATACTACAATTTAACAGTGGATTACCAGGTTGCCATTTTGTTTGAATTGGCGTGCAAAGGGCTGGAAGGTGCATGTTTCATGGCCCGGGGAAAATAGGACACCGTTTTTAGCCTCATACAAAGGAGCCTTTGAAATGGGGCGCCTTTTGATGCGCTGTTTTGACGCACTAAGTCTTCAAATGTGCTCCTTAAGGATGCAGCCCCTGAACTGGGACACAGTTATTGACACTCTAAACTACTTATAACACATTGTGTAATATGTCATTACATCTGACTAACTGTCTAAAACCACAAAATACTCCATTCACACTGGGGAAAAAAACATAAAAAAACAGGTAATCGTCACTGTTGATTATATAACAAGCAGATGTCTAGTGTCATCCTATTTTAGTTTCAAAACGTAATCATGCTTTACAAAGGAGGAATATTATTTGGTTTTGAACAACTATCTACTTCAGTTTTCAGGCGACAAAAGTTAAGATAAGTTAATGTCAAGGTGACTCGACTGGAGGGGGAACATCTGTCATTCAGTCTTTTGTCTACTTTGGCGTCTATTCGAAAGGCTGATAGCTTCAAATGTCATTTAATAGAGTGGCGTCTATTTCAAAGGCTCATTTAAACTATAATAGTGCTGTCAGACTAGGGGAGCTCTATTAGAGATATTTTCCACCTGGGAAGGAGATGGACTCCTCTGTGTCATCCAGACAGAAGGAGATAAGAAAAATATCATCTTCGTCGCCAATGCTTTCCTTAAAGTGGAGCAGCGTGACTTGCAATCAGTCCCCCATCCAATCTAACATCTTCATCCATCTGCCTGTGCACGGGCATAGCATGGACGGCAGGGGGGGAGAAACCAGGGAAAAAGACAGACGCTTGCAAAGTTGTATTTATCTGCAGTGTCAGGCTGCGTAGGAGCATCTAAACTGACAGCAAGCTCAAAGACATACCTGCACTGCAGTCAGGGAAGATCATTAGATGAACACGGGCTCAACATGAAGAGCTTTTCATGTATTCATCAACAAAAGAACAATAAAGAAAAGAAGGCATGGAGAGAACACAATTCCAGTGCTGTCGATGCCAAACTCTTGCTTGAAGGAGCAGAAACAATTCCTCAATTTCAGCCAAAACAGCCACAGTGAACACACCTTGCCCTTGGTTTTCATAGATATTGATTGTGTTTATTCAAACTTTTCTGCCTTGTGCAAATTTGCAACTTGAGGGGAAAAATCTGATAATATTTATGCTCAAGGGGCATCAGAGAAAATCAATAGTCTCCACAAGTCACATCCTCAGAGCTGCTGTGAGGAGAGCGCTCAGCACAGCAGAGGAAAAGTCTAATCATATCTGATGTGTGAATATACGAGTACAGCTTTAACTGAAAAAACAAAAAGACAAAATCTAAAAATTAAGTGAAAATACGCCTAATGCTCTTCAACTAGATTATTTCAGAATCGGTGCTTTTAACAAAAAAATTGATTCCTGTCATGACTCAAGCTGTCATCACTCACGACTGCCTTTCAGCTAACAAACACTCAATAGCCGGTCTTGGATGGAAATAACTGAAATTCTTCTAACATCCCGATGAAAAGAAGCATGAAGTCACTTCCTGTGCTCAAGGTTGTGTGAAACCATTCTACGGACAAAGCGAGTGTGATGTGCCTCTTTATCAGAGAAGCTAAAAGCTAACTCCAGAAATGTAACATATACTGAGCAGGGAAAGAAGCTCCTCTCTGAGTCCAGCACAGCGTCTGATATTTCTCTGCTGTTCTGGATTGGCCTCACTCAGTAGACGTAAACAGATGACCATAAACACAATGGGCCTGCTCCGCACAAATGGGCCAACAGCAGAAATATTCTTCATGCTTGGTGTAGTTATCAGCAAGGCAGCAGGGGGGCTGTTGTAGAGGAAGTGAGGTCGGTGTCACAGAGGAAGAAGAGTTGACTGTGTGGTTGGACTGTAGGGCGTTGGGAATTACCATAATCACACTGGCAGCCTCTGCAACGCACCAAGGTCACCCTGAGTCCTCGGTTCAGCTCGGCACCAGGGGAGTACATCAGAAAAATGGGTCCAGACTTTTCAGCACTACAAACAACGCCAGGGTTTGTTTGTGTACATACAGTAGTGTCAAGCTAAGGTTGGCTATGATGACACAAATCTGACCTTGTGTGCTGAAACTGTTTCAGTGTAACTGCACAGACAATTTGAGTGAATAGGCGACATGACAGCTCCCTCAAAGTGTAGCCACTGAGTGGATGTAGTAAAGGTCTTAAAGTTGGCCTTCTCCATGTTGACATGTGGGTGAACTTTAAAATCAAAATATATGTCAAATACATTTTCTCCAACATGGTATTGGTCATTGCGATTATTTCTCATGCTGATTCATGTCTAGGAGTTATTTTTTTCTTTTTTCAATTAGTTATTTATTGCCATGACTGACAACTCTGTTGACAAATAGCGCTCCTACTATCCCAGATTAGCAGACGAGAGGGTTGACATTTCAACCATTCATGACTATGTCTGCTTCAAACTAAAGAAGAAGTTCTTAAAGGGATATTTCAGTTTTTTTGAAGTGGGGTTGTATGAGTTACAGTACATTATTGCTCCTGTTAGCCACAATGCGTACCTGTGAGCTCTTCCCCTTTAATGAGAAAATTCCCAGAGGACAGGGAGGTAAGCTAGGCTATTTTCTCTGCAGACGGGGCCTCCTATTTTTCCGTAATTTTGCCAAAGTTAAGAAAATATGGCCCAGACACTCATCACGGTGCAAATGCATGCACCAGTAAAAAAAATTGGAGCTATCCAGTTTGCCGTCAGAAACCCCCTTTGCTTTGGCACTATTTTCAGACGCACCTCGCAGACTGGTGTTCTTCTGCTGCATGAGCACGGATACACGCCGATCAGCTGTTTGGATCTGGGGGCAAACTGAATAGCTCCAATTTTTTTTACTGGTTCATGCATTTGCACTGTGATGAGTGCCTGGACCATATTTTCTTAACTTTGGCAAAATCACCTGAAATAGGAGGCCCTGTCCGTAGAGAAAATAGCCTATCTTACCTGCTGGTCCTCTGGGAATTTTTCCTCATTAATGGGGAAGAGCTCACCGGCACGCATTGTGGCTAACAGGAGCACTAATGTACTGTAACTCATACGACCCCACTTAAAAAAAACCTGAAACATCCCTTTAAAAGGTGCTGGTTTAGCTCAGCAGTTAAAGCATGCGCAGCGTATGCAGAGGCTATAGTCGTAGTAACAGCAGCAGTAGGTTAAATTCTGACCATGGCTCTTTGCTGTATGTCATCTGCACTTTCTCCTCCCAACATAACCTGTCCCTGTCCCTGTCCTGTCAAAAGGCTGCTAGCAGTATTTTGGCTTCCGTTTTGTACAATAAGAAGAGGTGGAGACACATTGCCTGTCTTTGTATACAGGCAATGGGCCACCGACACATACTCCTCTTCAAAGAAGGAAAGAAACTATTTGTATCCAGCCTCATTAGCTACACAAAGAAAACTCACTGCCCAAAAATGCCTCATGTGTACTCTACAAGCATTCCCATTTTCACTGTGAGCAAATCAATCAGCGTGTCGACTTGAGTCAGAGCAAAAGAACAGGAGCGCCACAGACTGAATCACATCCCTCCAGCACTTGCAGTTATTTATCCAGCCCTCTTTTCTCAGCGTCCTCTCCTTCTTTTGTCTTTTTATCTCAATCTTTCCCTCATTAACAGAATTTGGATGCTGATGCTGCTGATGTGTTCTGATGGTGGAACTCAACCTTGCTGAGGGAAAAACTAACTTTTTCAAAAACAATCAGAAATTTCCTCACAGTCAAACTTTGTTAGAGCCTCAAGGTGTTTTTTCTTTCTTTTTTCTTTTTAGTTTAGTGTTGCAATCAATTGTATAACCCTGACTCTCACACTGCATGACGATCTTATCAATAATGTTTAGAAATGTACAGGTTTTTTGTTGAAAGTTGATTTGCTTGTTCTGAGCTACCCAAAAAATTGTATTAGGGGTCACCGTTGGCCTAGCGGTCTAAGCACGCGCCCAATATACAGAGGCCATAGTCCTCTTCCCAGAGGTCGCAGGTTTGATTTCAGCCTCAACCATTTACTGCATGTCTTCCCCCACTCTCTACTCGCCACATTTCCTGTCTCTCTACAGCTGTCCTCTCAAATAAAAGCAAAAATGCGCAAAAAAATTAACTTGAAAAAAAAAAAAATTGTATTAGTTTATGATAAAAGTACAAGGAGAACATTTTTTTAATGTCTTTTTTTTTTACTCAGCATCTCCTTCAAAGAGCTTTAAACTCACTTCAGTTGAAGAAGAGAGTTTCCTCTCAACTGCATTGCAGTGAAATAGCTCTTGAAAAAAATGTTGGGATTTGACCTTGGGTCAGGATTTTGTGGCTAACAACAATACTACTACTCTATGTTCATCACTTATATTTATGTGACTATTTTACTTTAAACCAACGTTTCTGTAGTATCTTGCTTCTGGTTCACGAAAAATCATTTCATTCAGGATCAGGACCACTTATGTCAAAAGAATTAATTATTTGCATGCAATAAATCATATTGGGCAGTACGGCTCTGTTCTGGGTGCTCCCTGCCCTTCTATGTGCCTATGTGGAATACCAAAGCCTGAGGTAGGGAGAGCACACCTCCCCTCTCTTTCATGTGAATAACTGAAAGAGGCAGGGAGAGCAGCAAAGACCCCAGAGAGCGGGGCATCAATGACTATACATATGACACTTGTAAAATCAGACACAGAATGAAATGAGGTGCTGGTGTGGAGGTGTGTTGCAAAGTGGTTTGCAGGGGAAGCAGCAAGAGTAGCCGGGCTAAATCATTTTAAATAGAACGCCCATTTTGCTATTGCCAGTTGGATGCATAGATGTAATCCACAGAGCTGTCAACTGATAGACTCAACAGACAGTGAATCAAATCTTAAAAAATCTGTTACCAAGTTAGAATTTCTACAGGAAATTAATTTGATTACATTTTTTCAAACGCTATATCTTAATTATAGATTTTGATCTTGTAATTTCGCAAAGCTGTTTTCTTGGCCTCATGGATTTCAATAGAGACTAACATTCAGAATGTGTGCCTTAAATATCAGCAGAACGGATGTCAGACATGGTCACTGACTGTAACTATACACAAAGCCCTTTGTTTGATTGGCAACTGATATGCTTATATTAGCACTGCCTGAAAATGTGCAGTCTGCTTTTATAAAGCAACATCAGCTCTATGACAGGAGTGTGAATATGGTGGTGTAATACAAAAATAAGCCTGAAAAGAGATGGAATGGACTTTTATTAGCCTGAAATGCAGGAATAATCATCATCAGGCTAAATTAGGACCAACAATGGAGCGAGTCTGCAAAAAGCTGACACCGCCGCCTTGCCTCATATCACAACAACATTCATCAACTTCTAAAGGATTAGACAATATATGTAACTTGGCATGCTGCGTTTAAGTAATGACAACATTAACTGGCTTGCAACAATGAGGTTACACTAACATGCAGTCATTCATCACAATTCCATTACAATATCCCAACAGGCCGCAAACAACATCAGGCCAAATGTCTCCCCCTGCTCTTGGTGTTAGAACACTGTCGGGAAAGCTCATTACTGTAAAAACAGTAGATTCTGTTGTTTTGTTCACAGGCTCCTGGACAGAATGACGAGTAAATCTTCCACCATCATTTACATTAAAGGCTGAAAGGTTTGGTTGGCCAGTCCACAGGCCCTTACACTCCTCAGTGACATTGTGAAATCTTTCAGGGTTTCTATGCTACTCAGTTTCATCCTCACTGGAATAAAAGCATTTGCTATCAACACATAACAAAGTATGACTTTATGGCCCCTGTTAGATAGAGGTTAGGGTATAATATATAATGTCCACATCATTTTGATGCAATAAGATGAAGCTAAAGCTATCTATCAGCTACCCTCACATATTTTGGTGATAATTTAGTAGAGGACAAAAACTGCTTTATTGATTTTTTTGATTCAGAAGTGGCAGATTGCAAACACAGTTGATATAAAAAATGAAGTAAAGCAAAGAGACTCTCAGTTCAAGTGAACAGACGCTCTTTCATATTTTTTATTTACAGCATTTCATTTTGTTGATCAATATCAAACAATGTGAATGCACATTGTTAAATTTTTGAGATGCCAGCAAATGTATTACTCAGGTGTAAATATTGGCATCTTTTGAGTCATTGTTTATTTGAAAATAAATGAAGAAATATTGTCCTGTACAAGGGAAAAGTGTTTTTTGACAAAACATCTTTAACAGACAGATATGTCATTCAGAATCATTGCCAGCATGCTGTGAACCCTTTTGTTTGACACCTACAACCCAGCCGCACTTTCAGACATTAAAATAATCCTGAAAAAATAGCCAATCTTTTCCTTATTTGCCACTATAAGCCATTAAGAGGTATCTGTATTAATTTCAGTCTGTTTCATAACCAGCAAAAAAAATCCTCACAGGAACTTTATCATTTTAATTTAGGAAATTAAATTATTTTTTTGGCTTTCCATGCCGATACTGGAAGGACAGGTTGGCGGATAGAGTAAGAAACTAGGAAGAGGGAGTGGGGAATGACATACGGCAAAGGGCGGCAGGTTAGATTTTAGCCTGGTCCATCTGCTTCACAGACTATAGCCTCTGTTTAACCACTGAGCAAAACCAACGCTCCTAAGAAAATGTTAGCAACACAGCAACTGTAATAGGCAGTTTGGATGATCAACTAAAAAATAAACAGCAACAAATATGATTTTGAAAAATGAATAAAATGAGTCATTTTCAGCTTAAACAAGAGGAAAGTTGTCAGATTAATCAATAATGAGAGGAAACATCAATTAAAGCCATAATTAGAACCAAAGTGTGAGTCGAGTCTCAAAAGTGAGCATGCTCATTAAGCCTGATGGCCCCTAGAAGTGTTTTATGATTACATGATTTGGGTCATTACTTTAACCATCGTTCCAGTCTTCTATTATGTAGTCTATTTTGAAATTTTGAATTTGTATTTTATTGTGTTTTTATTGCATTTTTTATTGCACCCTGCTCATATTTGTTTTTTTATTAATTCCCATCTGGAGACATGAACAGCTAATGAAATGCTATGATTTGGCTCAGAGGATATTCTAAGTATGTGCTTGTGTCCCTATTAAAATAAAAGGAAATAAATAATCAAACAAGAGAGATGCTATAAAGACATTTGAAAGAAGGACTATTTTCCTACAACAGCGAACAGAAAAGATAGAATTGGAGACACTGAGCAGCCATACAAAGGACGTAAGACTCACAGTGACATTTGTTTTCCCTAACTGAGCAATAATCACATTTCTCTCATGCTCTGGCACAACTTTCACTCTACATCCAAAAATATGAATCACACAGACTGTATCTGTTGACATTTCAGTGAAAAAGGTCTGATCCAAAGATTTACCTCAGGTCTTTGTACTGTCACATGGAACGCTGTGGAGTTAAGTTTGACAGGCATCATCTTACAGTATGTCAGCACCACCTTACACTGACGCACTGATAGCAGCACCACATGATGTGACAGCAAACTGAAGCACCCTGTCACAAGAAGGTGCTTTAAGATTTGGATTGTCTAAGTTTCACAAGGGGGTACACACTCTGAGGCTCACACAGGGCTCTGAGGGAAAAACAAGGTGTTCTGGCACCTGTTGATGTCCCAAAGCACATATCGGAGCTTTTAGCTCGAGGGAGAGACACCCAGGAGAGGAGAGTGGATAAAAGAAAGCTCTGCCATCGTTATTGAAAGTGGAGATGGGCTAAAATGTTGAATATGACTTAATATATGACATTCCTCTCATCATTATGGTCTGAAATTCTGACTGCTCATAAAAGCACAGCTCCTGTTTACTTCTCTTACAGCAGTCCCAGGAAAATTATACCAAGTGGATGCAAAGTGAGCGAGGACGAGGACCTTGGTGGTCTGAAAAGTGCTGTCAGAAAATAATTACAGAATTGCTCCTTTTGTCAGCACTGATCCGAGGACACGATGTGCAATGTCATACTTTCTATTCAGTGCACTGAAAAACAAGCCCAGTGGGCACTAATGAGGCTGTTTTCAAGGTTTACAGATGTGTTCATAACACCGTGTAACCTGGGTCAGATTGAAATCGTGGGTATTGTGAAGCTGATTTATATAATTTATAAGTCTTGTGTTCATGTATGTATGCCTATGGGATCAGTTTTATACTTTCACAGAATTTGAAGCACCTTCAAAAGGAATACAACTCTTTCTTTTGGCTTTGTATTTAAGCCCCAGGGTTCAGAATTTCATGCAGTTTGTTAAGGCACAAACATAAAGGCACAACACCTGCAGCACATCCCTGCATAAATGCACCCACTGAGTTTGGCTACAACCTGAAAGCTCCACCGCCGCACAAAAATAACAAGCAACATGCATGTGAGAGCTGATAGCAAACAGCTGACATGATTGAACTCATGAGCTGAAAAAGGACTGAATATAAACATGAGACAGCCATAGGCAACCAAACAGGGAAGGAGGGGAGAAAGAATTTAACAAAGTGATCTAAAGCACAGGGCAATAACTTACATCCACAAGAGATAGTAGGGTTACAGAAAGATGTAGAACCAAAGCCTGCACATGCGCACACACACACACACACACACACACACACACACACACACACACACACACACCACACACACACACACACACACACACACACACACAGACAAAACACACACACACACACTCACACAAACACACCACATTCTGTAGATCAGTGAGAGAAGAAATTGGTTGGCTGGAAAAAGCTACATAAATGTTTTTGCAGCGTTCCACTGATTCATCATCCTTTGTTAACTGCAAC